>NC_088886.1:76963097-77275597 GCF_037157495.1 Lathamus discolor
GGCATTGTGATAATCGTTTCGGTGGTGGCATGATAGTCATCGTCTTCCAAAGAGCCATCACTACTGTCATCTCTCTGGACGTCATACTGATCAATCAGTTCCTGGAGTGGAGGAGCTTTGGGTAAAAGTTGTTTAATAACATCCCTGCTAATGTTAGGAGCTTGTTCCAGGCGCAGTTTGCTGAGGATTTGAATTTTTATGGCTTCTATTCTGGAGGATTTTGTATTCTGTCTCCACGTACAAGCATTGCACAGTCCGTCTTTTTCAGTGTTCTCTGTGGGCTGACTACCGTCATCAAGAGCCACTGGATCAACTGAAATCAGCATGAACAGGTAAATATAAACATAGATTGCTAGCTTTTGCATGTTCTCACATTCAGTGCAGCGCTTTTCCTTTTTTTTTTCTCTTTCCCCTCCCCCTTTCCCTTTCAGTACTAAACAGATCCGTGAAAGCAAATGCAATCTGAGAGACAGCTTGCCACACTGGTGTACCTTATATATTCCAAGGGGGCTTTTTATACTCCAACTTTGATTAGGCTCATGTCGTCAAACCCGACGATTGGTTGCTGTCCCAACAATGAATCTGGCTGTCAGAGGGTAAAGCCCTGTCGATCACAAGTCACTAGACAGCATTTAGTTACAGCCAAGGGTGAACTGATTTATCTGGGTGCTTCATAGAGGATATGTCTTTGCATACTGAAAGGATATATTTCCAAGTATTGTAGGCAGCAGTACTGAAAGACAGCACTGTCATTCTTAAATATATACAAACCGTGTACTTGTACCGTGAATCAAGACAGACCTCTCTCTAAAATTGCTTCAGGCTTCTACCAGTCTTTTTGACTTGAAAGTTTGTGCTATTTAAATGAAAAACCCTGAGGGATTGCTTTTAGCAGGCAGGGAAAAAAAAATACTTTAGAAATGCACTGCAAAAAGTAGTAATTTATGTTGTTCAACAACTAAAATATATTCATAAATATATATACATTTAAATCTCTACTATATCTTCTTTTTCCATGTAATCTTCTATTTTTGTTTAAAATGTCTCTGTATTATGCCAACTTAAGTGACACCTTTCTGTGTTCTTTTGCTTTCTACTCAAACACTTGTAAGTTCTCTGTATTCTGCTTATATTTTTTAAATCACAGTTTTGATATGTTTTCTGCATTAGAGTTACATCTAGATGTGATTTTATACTTACAGGTTATGGCTTATAAAATCTTACAGTGATGTAGTTCATATTTAATGTGCTGTTAGCAAGAATTTTGGAACTCACAGTTGGGGGGGGCTGGGGGTTAGTGGTCAGCACAGGCTGTATATTACAGCAAACAGAAACCCTGGAATTTGTATATATTGTATATATTTGTACATTTGTGATCTGTATGTTACAGCAAAGGGAAATCCTAGAATTCCATACAATATGCTAAAGTTGGCTTATCTAACTTATGACTGAATTGTCCATTTCTCAGTGAGTTTCTCTTCCCATTCTAAGTGCAACTAAAATATGTGGTAAACAGGGTTCTTTTGCACATGTGCATGTAAGAAAAACATTGGTATATGGAAAAATACTTTCAAAGAGTTTCTTTCTGCCTGGTCATTCATATTGTTTTGTATCACCTCTCCAGGGCATGCAAATTCATTGCATAGCACAGAACTGAGCCTAATATTCAGCTCATGACCAGTGACGTAAATCATGAGTACTCAATTAAAATTGATTGTCCTACCCTGGTGTAAAGTTGATGCAAGTGATAGATGTATCACATGCACATATTCCAGGCCTTTGGCTTTAGGGTCAGACCCTCATATTCTGATTTCAGCCAAAATATGCATTTAAAGCAAGCAGGTTTACTCCTGGGCATTTGCTTTTTATACAAGAGTATGCTGCAGCTACTTTTCACATGTGGCAACATAAATTGGCTCATGGTTCACTGGAACTAGAAGTCAGGATAGATTTGAGTTGCAGTGGAGACTGCCTGCCATGCCTATAACATATTTTAAACAGACTTCTAGTGCATTTCAAGTGCTGGAAATGTATTTTTATGGAAGATGCATCGGATGATTCACAGCACGAATCTTTTTGAAAAGCACTGATCTTGCTCGTGCTTTTGGGGGACTTTAGGTCAGGGTTTTTTTGTTGTTTGTATACTATTATGACAGTGAATGTCATAATAAAACAATTTTTTATCATTTTTTATTTTAAACCAGAATGAGTTAACAGGTTGGGCATGAAAGAGAATCTACCCCCAGGTAGAAACAGGTACCAGGTTTCACACCAGCAACAGTTTTAAAGATAACAATGATCTATCCTTAAACAGGTGGAAACGATGATTAATATCAGTGTAACTAAATGCTCTGGCAGACCATGGCTTTAAGCCATTCATGTTGGAGAGGGGACAAGAGAAATTCTCTGCAAAGCAATGCTTCCAGCACCATGACTCCTTGTTGAACGTGTTCTGCAGCAGCTTACCCAGTGCTCAGCAGCCATGCTGGCACCTGGCCTGCTCCTTCTCCTTCAAGGTCTTCACCCTCTGACTATGGCTCACCATGGGCATGCAGAACTTCTTGGTTTGTTTTCCTGTCTTCTGCAATAGTTACATTAATCTGCAAAAAAGGACCCCCCCTCCAGTTGTTTATGACTGCAAGACCAAAGTCATCTTCTTTAAGGCAAAACCCCCTGTGAGCTCTGAGCAAGAGCTGAGCTTGGTCTTGGCCACCAAGGTGACACGTGACGGCAAACAGAGCCTACTGAGCACCATGGCTCTGCTCGCTAGTTAGGAGACAGCAGTAGCAGCTGGAGTGGTGACATAGGGACTATTGATTGACCAGGATGGCAAAAATGCCCCAGAATCCACCAGCAGCTGCATAACAAAGAGCAGTATTTTACTCCATTTCCCTCATAAAGAGTACTTCATATCCACATGCCCTGGATAACTCTAGGCTGTTAGTGGAATACCTTTCTCTTCATTTTCTGATGTTGCCAGCTTTTTCTTTCTTATGAAACTGCAAGAATTCGGAAGAGAGCTTAAAGAGTTGCACTTGATCAGGAGCTATTGAAAGATCTAATTTCATTGTTAATAATAATACAATATGCAATTTGGTTCTCCATCTGACTTTCATTGTAGTGGGATTGGGAAGCGACGACTACAGAATTAGGTGACAGAGGTGGGAAAAGTGATAAAATGACAAAGTAAAAGTTGCTCAAAAATTTATTTGAGGAAAAAACCCTAAAAAAACCCAAATCCCAGAAAAACCCAGCACATTACCACCAGCAAAACTAAAGAAGAGTTAAAAATGAAATGCAAATCTTACTGAACTTTATGGCATTTTAATATTATCTTTGGGATTTGTGTCATTCTACCCGCCGTGCCTGCCAATAGTGAATAGTATTCCCAATCCTAACTATTCAAAGATCATGGCTCAGGCCCCCAAAATCAAGCAATGTAAGAATGTTCCTTTCTAAAGGAAAAAGACGCATATCTGTCTACCTGTTGACTTTTCCCCTCCTTCCCCTTTCCACCAGGAGCTTTTGTAGTCATTGGAAAACCTAAAAGAAAAAAAAGGGGGAAAACCAGAAATCCATCCCCAACAAATCTGAGCAATAGAGAGGTTTCAAAGACACTGTGTTACCGTGAGTTTTATGGAAAAACAGTGACTGTGGAGGAAAAGGAGATTACTAATGCCCTCCCTGAGGAGAAGGCAAACAGAGCCCAACCATTACCCATCTTTTTTGGCAGCCTCTAATTAGCCAATCAGCTTGTGCTTCTTCATCATTACTCAGCATGCTGATAGCTCTGGACCATCTACAGTGTGTCACCCCTTGCTGGGCCAGCAACCCAGAAAACATAGGGAGCAGGATGGGATTTGAGCTTGTTTTGGGGGTGGACCAAGTAGACATGGAAAGGAACCAGGACATTTCTGAGAAAAGGGAGAGTTACAGGGGTATGAAGGAGCTGCTCTCGTGGCAAGGAAGGAGAGGGACATGGGTTATAATCCTGCCAGAAATCAGACAATTTCATCCTGTTGTAGGCTAGATTTCCAAACACTTCCTTATAGCCTGCAGGACCAGAAATTCACTATTACTTCTTCTGTTGTTGAAGTTACATGAAATAGTCCCCATAACTGACTGACTTCAGAAGGTCAAAGGAACAGAAAAATCAGGTGTTGTGAAATGCACTGTAAATCTGTGATTGCTGTTTACATTGATGTCAAGTCCTACACCTTGAACTGGCTTCTCTCCTTGGTTTGTCTTTTAAAGAAGCTGTAACATTGCTTCTGAGCAGCTGAGGAAGGTACTCTTTGAGTCACCTTTTCTCTCACTTTCATCAGCACAAAGCCTAAGTTTCTAGAATAGCATATTGAAATTGATTGATAGAAAATCCCATTTAAAGCATTTTTGGACCAGATTCATCTCTCTCTTAGCTGCAGTAAGCTGGGGATAATGTTTGTGAATTATTTTTGGTTGGAACAGTTAAATTTGAATAGAAAAACTCAGACACATAATTAAATGCAGTGGAGGTGGGGTGTTTTAAGTGCTTAACTATAAGCCCAGCTGTCTTTACTCACCAGGTGCTTGCTCTTACCCACCTGAATCACAAGATAAATGCATTACTTTGACCTCAAAGTAGATATAAGGTCATGTCTATAAAACACACAGAAACAAATCTTTCAATAACAAAAAGCTGATGAAAACATCATCCCAATCACATTATGTAAACTAAAGCCACAGCTACTATCAACTTACTTATATTACTTGTAGTAATAAGTGAATTGAAATATGAAAGCTGTAACTGGTATGAATTCTTGCTCTGTAACAAATGCCCTGAAACAGTTTGTCCCCTGCTATATTTTTTTTTCTCCTACAAAAGTAGTCATATATATGCTTCAAAACATTCTGGTGTATCAGCTACTGCAAGTCAGCTTTATTTCTTTATTTTGATGGTATGGGCATTTAACTCCTTCAACTTACCAAAAAAAGAAGTAAGTTCATCTTCTTTTTCACTAATTTTGAGTTCCAGGTATAAGAAAGTGTATTTCACATAGAAGAGCATGCATGGCACAGGGTATGAATGCCCTGCTACACTGGCATCTGGGTGGGGTATGGTGCAACTCCTTCTCAACCCCTCCAGTTGGGTTGTTTTCCTAGGAAAACTACAGTGTTCAGGGATCTGGGACTTTGAGTGGTCTCCCCCAGTGTGTACCTGGATCTGTGACTGCAGTTTGAGTACCAGGACAAATCATCACTGTCTGGCCAACGACTTTCTTGACTTGGGAGCTAGGGGAGATAGTAGTGTATCCTACCTGCTAAGGACTTTCTCACAAGCCATGATATGTAAGCATGCAAAGGATAAAATGGGGGAAACAGGTAAAACTGGCATCCATAGCAAAAAACTAAACCCCATAGCAAATGAGTGCTGTGGCCCATAACGCACCTCTTAGCTTACCCAAGAGATGCTGCTGAATGTAGGCTTTTGGCTTATTCTTGCCTTTCTGGCCATCTCCTTCGTGCCTGCAGCTTTTGTGCTGCTGTGCATAAGTGTATGTGTAGAATGGGCCAACAATGCCCTATCACTTTTTTCTCTTCATGTCCCAGTATATGTTGCTCCAGAACAAGCCAGATACACTAATGGAAATGAACTTTAGAAACAGTCAAGGAAATATTAGACTTATTAAAAGTTCCCATTAGACTTATTAATAAGATTTAAGGAAGAATTCAATTATAATGAAAGCTGCCAGTTTCTGAGTTCTTTTATCTTTAGGACTTTTTGTAGCTTTTATGTTTTTTACCCAGAATTCCTGACATTCATCCTGACATTTATCTTCAATGTCTTTTAAAATAGCTGCATCAGCCGCCACGGCACTGATGAGAAAACTTGAGTTCCTCTAAGGATCTGTTACCGTATTTGGAGAGGTTTCACTTCTGCATTTGCACGATCAGAGTGCTTGAAATACCCAAATACCTCGGCTCAGTATTACCAGCTACAAGAATGCTTGTATTTTCTCTAAGGCACAACTCTTTGAAGGGGATTTTCGGCCCCAGAGGTCAGTGATTTGGTATGAGTGGCCTGTCCTCTGCTGGGTTGTTTGGGAATGGCATCAGCTGGGAAGTGAGGGGCACAGCTCAAACGTTTTACTTTTTCCTCCTCTTTTTTATTTTCCTCCTTTTTTTTCCCCATATATATATATGTAGAGATGATATTAAAAGCTAACAGAAATTCTTGACAATACCATAAAAATGCACTTTTACAAAATGCAGTGATTTCACTCTGCGTAAGCTTTCCCAGTGCCGTAATGGACTGAATTAATTAAATCTTTTCGTCAGAAGATGGCTATGTGTGGGACAGATTTGGCTCCTCATCTCAAACTATCCTGCTGCTCTCCCTGTCTGCCTATATGCCTCCTTTGCTTTGGCCACGCTCTGTGGTTTTGCTCCTACTGAATATTGACAAGCTGAATGGGAGCAACCTGTATCACCTAGTACCCACTTGTCTATAGGTGACATCATGATATACAGAGGTAAGAATAGTTTGCTTTATTTATTTATTTTTTGTAAGCATAGGAGCTGGCTTCGAAGTTAAAGTCTTCTAAAACTCTTAGCATTTGGGACAGTGAATTCATAGAATCATACAATAGGTTGGGTTGGAAGGGACTTTTAAAGGTTATGTCATCCATTCCTGCAATGAGCAAGGACATCTTCAACTAGACCAGGTCACTCAAAGCCCCATCCAACCTGACCTTGCATGTTTCCAGGGATGGGACATCTACCACCTCTCTGAGCAACCTGTTCTAGTGTCTCACCACCCTCATAGTAAAACATTTCTTCCTTATGTCTAGTCTAAATCTGCCCTCTTTTAGTTTAAAACTGTTACCCTTTAACCTATTGCAGCAGGCCCTGCTGAAAAGTTTGTCTCCATCTTTCCTGTAGGTCCCCATTAAGTACTGAAAGGCTGTAGTAAGGTCTCCCTGGAGCCTTCTCCAAGCGGAACAATCCCAACTCCCTCAGCCTGTCCCCAAAGCAGAGGTGCTTCAGCCCTCAGAGCACTTTGTGGCTCTCTTCTGGACCCCATCAGGTCCATGTCTTTCCTATGTGGAGAGCCCCAGAGCTGTACACAGCACTCCAAGTGGGGTCTCATGAGAGCAGAGGGGTAGGATCACCTCCTTTGACCTGCTGGTCACACTCCTTTTGATGCAGCCCAGGATACAGTTGGCCTCCTGGGCTGTGAGTGCACTTTGCTGGCTCATGTTCAGCTTTTCATCGACCAATATCCCAAGTCCTTCTCAGCAGGGCTGCTCTCAATCCCCTTGTGCCCCAGCCTGTATACAGCCTGTTACAGGGGGTTGCCCTGACCCAGCTTCTGGACCCTGCACTTGGCCTTTTTCAATCTCATGAGGTTCATGCGTGCCCACGTCCTGAGCTTGTCCAGGTCCCTCTGGATGGTATCCCCTCCCGCAGGTGTGTTAACTGCATCACTCAGCTTGGTGTCATCTGCAAATTTACCAAGGGTGGCACTCAATCCCACTGTCTGTGTCGTTGATGAGGATACTAAGCAATTCCATTTATTTATATTCCAAGAGACTGAAGTCTCTTTTGATCACTCCTGGACTACACCTTGTGCCTTCATCTCCATCTACACAGAAGACCAGTAATGGGTAATAGTCCAAGGGCTGCAGTAGGCTAGGAAGTGTGCAATGATGTCTTTTCAAAAGAAATTTCAAAAGTCAAGAGAGCTCCAGAAGTTGTAAGAGATTTCTTGCAAATACTCTAAATATTGACTACTCCATGTAAGTGTAATGTCAATGCTACATTATGTTAAGTCATGCTACATTATTTAGATGGCTTTAGGAATCTACTTTAAACCTGAAACAAAAAGGAAGATTATCTTACAGACTTTGTGGCAGATAGTTTAAAATACATACCAGGAGAAGGGGAGGCAATGAGAAACATAACAACATGGTTTTGCCCATGAAACTTCTGTCAGAAATGTTCAGTAACAAAAGCGCAGTAAAGAGCTGCAATAACTTTTTCCTTTACAAGGTGCTAGTTTATACCTCATAGTGATTCAGGACTGATAGGGGGGATAATGATTTTTCCTGCTTGCAAAGTTTATTTAGGAATACTTGGTTCACAGTCCTTGCCCAAAGGTGTGCGCTTTAGTTACCTCCTGTTGTAGCTCCAAGCAAGCAGAAAGAATAAGATTAAATTATGGTACAGCTCCTCCTTTCCTTTCTGCCACGTGCTGATCTATGGCCAGTTTTAGACGTGCTAATTTGAGGAAGGAGCCTCTGCAAGTGAATGAAAAGCAGTGGTAATGTTGTCAAAAAAAATCAAAGAGCAACATGCAGTTCTGCAGTCAATCCAAGACAGCCTTTGAATCTGGCTTATTCATCAGCAAAGGAGTTGTTTAACTGACAACCTAGAGCTACTAACCCTGGTGTTTAAAATGCTGCTAATGTAAATTTTTAATGATGAAATGTAGCACACTGAAGCCTTCAAAATCATTTAATAACAAAAGTGTATGATGTCAAAAAGCAGGCCCACAAGGCTGTAACTTCTGATCAAGCTGCTTCGATTAAAGTGAGACCCCCAAAGAATCAGGTGGTTTCTGTGAAAACCCTGTACAAAATAATGCAGAGACAGGAAATCATATAAGCTGCTTTAGGGTTTTAGAAGCCAAAGAGTACGTCAGAGGCTGAGTAAAGCTTCTTGATGATTTCGATTCTCATTTGGAGGAGAAGAATATAAATGATAACTTTTGTAATGAATGAGGCACCTCCAGAGGATTTCCATGTAACCCGTGTTCGGTGTTGTTGGGGCATCCAAGAGAAGCAGCAGCACAGCTTTCACTCACTCTCTTTTTTTATATATTTCCTTATTTTTTGTTCACTCCCTGTTGATGTAGTAAAGATGTTTTGCATTTAAGAGCTCCATTATGAAGCATCATATATGAGCATCAACTGAAGGAAAACTGCCTGTACCAGCTAAAGCATTAGCTTTACTGCCTTTTCCTCTTGGGAATTGTCTCTGGCTCCTTCAGCAGACACTTCAAATTCCCCACAATTTAAAGGCTGGTGCTTTAAAAATTTACAAGTTTGCTTTTGGTTGGTTGGTTTTGGGTTTTTTTTTTCCTTGGGACTTGGAAGCTTTTCTCTCCCATCAGCCTGCTAGCTGGGTAGCATCAGCCAACAGGTTGATGAGAAATAAGGATAAAACATGAATTGATTGAGTTGTTTTACCTTCAGCAACGGAATTTCAAACCCCCTCTATCATTCTGCAGATACATCAAGCCACTTAGTAATTAACTCTTCATAGTCTTGTAGCAGAGAGCTTGACTCTCACTGTATCAATGGGTACATGCCTTACACTTGTGGAAACCATGTGAAGATTTCATATTTTTTACTTGACTATGCAACTAATTGAAAGGATGCTTGCAAAATGTAATTCGTAGATCTGAAATATTACAGTGGCTGTTGCTTCAAAGCTTATTTTTGAGGCATACTAACATAATGCTAGCTGGAATGGGCACACTCCTGCTACTGAAGGCTAAAGAATGGTTTTCTGTGAGTAGATTTGGAAAAGTTAATAGAAAAAAGATATTCCTAGCATACCCAGATTAATAGATACAGAGCTATCTGACTTTGTGATGATGACACAAAGCTTTTATTTTATCATGTGAACTTTGTACCAGGATATTTTGAGTACACAAACTGAAGAAATTCAAGCAGTAGTTCATGACTGTTTCTGAAGTTTTAACAAGTAAGAAAAAAAATGTCTTGCTGCATACAAAAGCCAAGCTTGTGATCAATTAAAAATGTGAGAGTTTGACCAAACCTTTAAGGCTTCCTAGCACATATTGATTAAAAGAGATGGATGGTACAAGTAGGAATGCAATGCAAAATGGAAATAAAATGGGCTATATCAAATTACTTCGTTATACTTTCTACAGATTACTAAAGTAGCTCAACATTAAGAAATTGAAGCATTTTGTCCAAAGTCTCTATAATAAAGGAAAATTAATTAATAAGTAATGAATTGTGCAGTTGGCTGCTTTGCTAACTCCAGAGTTTGATTGATGTATCTAATGATTTGTATCAATAACTCTGCCAAAGCAGAGTCCCAGTAATAACTTGGTAGAGAGAAATTGCTTCACTAGATGCTGAACTCTGTCAAAAATATTATGTTTCTATACATGTAGTTTTAGGGGTGGAGGTGTACATATATATGCCCACACACGCATATATATATGTACACATATATATGTTTTAATTAGACTTTCAACCAAAAGAGCAGCTTCTGTGCTCAAAGGGTTGCTCATTGATACTTACTGCAGTGGTTGGCTCAAAGAAAGAGATTGCCTGTCTGTATAGCCCTTCCCTTATATCAGTCAATCAGGCATTAGCTAGGAGGACCATAATGTCACTAAATGCTTTCCAGAATTTTCCTACACAAAGAATGGTACACATTTCTTACAATAAATAAGGTTTATCAAAATAATAATAAGGAACTACTTATTTCAGCATGTATTTGGAATTGTATGAAATGTATATTTGTTGTTCATATAGGAAGAATGTTGCACTTAGAAATGCTAATTACTGAAAGGCACATCTTCTTACACCTTGGGCTAAGGTTTGGTGTCATATGATATCAATATAAATTAATAATCTGATCTATTAATCATCAGTCCAATTAATGGCTCATCTGAGTATTACTATATAGGGTTAAATTTAGTTTTCTCTTTCAGCCATTCAGCACTACTAAAGTGTAATAAAAAAGAGGAAAGCTGATAGCCAATTCTGTAACCTCTACTGTGAGTAATATTGAACATACATTGAAGCATGTTATAATGTAAAGGATGTTATTTTTGCATTACGATGTGTTGTGTTTCAAGAAGCTCTTTGAATAGCCTCCAGCTGTGTTATCGCAGACTGAAATAGGACAATGCAGAAAGTACAAATTCAACTATAATACTAGCAACTACCATTGCATAACACAGAATATCATTTTTATCTTCTAGAGAGAATCTAATCAAAAAGTGTTTTCCAGTATAGTAGTGTCATCCATGGTTTATACATAGTGAGAAAATCACCACTGTCAGTGATTTCTGCATACAGCTAGGTATGATGGTAGAAGAAGGGTCCTAAAACGCTCCGAGTCTTTGCAGCATTTACAGAGAGGGTATTACTACCTAAAAAATAGCCATTTTTCTAAGCTGATGCGTTAAAGCCAGTCGTTGGGGTAGAGTCGCTCTTTGAGAAGCAGTATTGATATGCAGTTCCATCAGGCTTTATGAACCTCTTTATAAGGAGCATATTTGCCACGCACAGAATATAAATCTCAGTAAACCTTTCCAACATACCCTTTCTGTTAGGAAACCTCTCATTTCCAACAACAGACAGAGCTTCAGCTGTGTTATTTAAACTTTCATTTGGGGAAGGCCAGATTTCTGCTTTGGACAAGGTATGCATCCGAGCTTTGCCTTGGGAGCAACTTTCCTCATTTTTTTTCTGGTACAGAGCAGGTACCAGAGGCAGTGGAAAGGTGAGGACCTGCAGCCAGCTTGCCCCCACTGACACTGCCCCATTTTCAGCTGGTTTTGAAGGCTGGTTCTGAGACATGGCTGAAGAACTGAATTGGCTTCATCTACACTACTGGATAATTTGCCTTCCACAGCAAAGTTGAAATATCTGTCACGGTTTGCATCCAGATACTCTGTTTGCAAATTTCTATAGCAGCAGCAGCAGCAGCCGCTACCAAACAGTGTGGGTTTGGAGGTTTCTTTTGGGGTTTTTCTGGAAAACCTTTTTTGGCATTCTACAAATGATCAGAGGAAGAGCAGGTGTTTGAATAGAAAACCACAATAAAACACAAATATGGTTAACAAGTAGTAACCAATAAGAAAGCTAATGTGGCTCAGGACAATTCTTGTGTCAGAGGAGTCTCATGGCTCCAGAGCAGGTTTTGAATCTGTATGACAAAATCAGTGAGGACCCAAGAATTCGAGTTCTTTTAATTCCAGTTCAAACAAGCCTGGTAAGCTTTTGTAAAGATACAGTGTAAATATCCCATAAATATTATTTTTAAATCTCAGGGTTATATTCTTGGATCTGATTCAGCCATTCAGCATCATAAGCATTATCATGCAGTTAATTTCTATTTCTCTGCTTACTAATAGATAGTTCCTTACTATTTATGGATATCTTTTTCATCACATTCACATGGAGATATCCAGGGTTGTAAAGGGAAACATGGCTGCAGGGAACGCAAACTGTGCTTCTTGAATCCCTGTTCCCTCTCTTGTGTTTCCAGTCTCTCTGTTTTTCACCAATTTCTTCTGTTTTCCAGTGAGATTGTCATTAAGCTTTGTATTGTGTTAAATACAAATACAATTTCTGTTTTTTGCTGTTTAGTTAATAGTCCACTAATTTTGGCTAAGGCTGTGAAATCAGAGATACCATGCATGTATTTAACATAAAGCCGGGTCTTTTAAGTCTGCTGTAAAATTTCTTTTCTTTACCAAAATCGTGGGCACTAGGAAATTGTATAACCTTCAAGAAATCCTATTAAGCCTGCAAAATAATCTGCCACCTCACAGATCTCCCCTTTCAGCTCTGCCAAGGACTGGCTTCGGCATCAAAGCATGAGATAAAAACCCTTTCCAAACTTGACAGTGCACAGTGCAGTGAATCTAGGCATTCTGAATCTGTTTATACTGGTAGCATCTCCTGTGGGCTGATTATGTATTAGGTAAAGAGATTTCTCATTTTATCACTATGGAATTCCCTTCCTTTCCATTATATATAGTCTATCACACTTTTTCTATGAGAAACAGAAAACAGCGATTTCTTACCTGCCTCCTTTGTTCCATGCATAACTTTAGGTAATTTATCATGTTCTTTCTTTTCTATAGTGAACAGCTCCCCTTTCTCAGTACCATTTTTGTTTCCCTTCTCTAGTGCTATTCCGCAAGGAGTTTGATCTTCTTGAGATGGAGTAATCAACAATATTCTGCAAATGCCTACAGTATTTCAGGCAAGGTAATACATTGATTATACAGCTGTAGATGAACGAGAGTTGTCTTGCATTTTTACCCATTCTGCACACCAGTATTTGGAAGTTACAAAAACCACCTGCATGTTCAACAGAAGTTTTTGAGCTATTCACGGTGGTGTTCTCTTTTAATAATAACTTTAAAAAAGTGTAATAAGCATAAAGCTGTGTAAGCTTTGCAAGTAATTCAGTTCTTCCTTCTGGCTGTGTATTCAGTAATCCCGACTGAAATTGCTCTATATGCCTTTGACTGGAAGGAGGACTGAAAGTGCTTTTCCTGAAGTGCTTCCAGTTTAGCTAGAGTCAAACCACATGAGAACTGTGGTTCCCAAAAGCAATACTAAATTGTTCCACTTTTGGGTGGTTCTGGCTACTTCCATGACATGGAAGTTTCTTGCTTCTGAAAAGAAATTTCACAGGTCAAATTTGCCTAAACAAGATACTATTGAGTTTTTAAAAAACATGTAATAACTTTAAAAACTTCTCTTGAATTTACTGGGGTGATAATTACAATACTAAATACTTTTATCAGTGACATCCCTCGAGCATAATTTAACAGTGAATAAGAACCTAAAATTCATCAACTGTGAGATTGGATCACATCATTGATTTTCACATTCTATTTTCTACACGAAATCTACCTTTCCTTAGATGGTAAAAGTAAAAGCTAACATTATTTTTACTACTACCCAGTGATATAGTATATACCCAGTGTATGCATGATCATCTATGATATTGCTGGCTGCATAGCTCAGCATTTAGGAGCTAAGCTAGAATAAATTTCCTTTCCATCTGCTATATGCATGAGTGTAGGAGTAGCACAAGTATATTTAAAGAAAAAGAGGGTGAATAAAAGAAGCTTCAGAGCTTAAATAAACAGACTTTATTCACTTGACTAACACTCAGTGACAACTTCGAGAAGTGGCTGAGAATCTTCCAAAATGTCTTTTCGTTACTGGTGTAGCACTGAGTCTTCGGGGTCTTGATTTTGGGTATGAGAACAGGGAATGGATACTACTGCAGTGCGATGCTCATCAACTTGACTGTGTAAATATTTCTAACACCATGAGATCCAGTGGCGGGGGAGAAGTACAAAACCTTACTTGTAGCTTTCTGCTATTGAGAACGAAAATCAATATTCAGAGAGATGCAAACACTTTATTGACAAAATTCTTTATTCATGCCTGTAATACTGTCAGAGTCAAATGCAGAGATTTTACAGCATGAAGTGATTTTCTTCTTTCAGAGGATGAAATAATACTGAATTGGAAGCATAATAAAGATTCAAAAAGGTCATAGTACTGGTGGAAGAGACCAAATCTTCTGTGCAATTCCCTTCCCTAAAAAGCACATAATGTAAAGCCATGAGTAAATACTAGTAAAACCTGGCAAATATCACTAACAACAAAATATTCCAAAGGCAGTTTTATTGAAATCCTTTGAAACTGAATTAAAAGATCATATGGACTTCCAAAGGCTGTGTGGATCAAGGCCTAAGAGAAGTCAATTCTTGACTTTAAGTCCCAGTGGCCTTTACCCTTTTGCATCAAGCAGGAGCTTGTCCAAAAATAATATCCTGAATGCAAATGACCTGTTATAGCACTTATTACTTAGGGTATAATGTTCAAAGCAGAAGAGTAGTGAACTTAAATTAGTTGAAGAACTCATATGAAACCCAACTTCTAATAATAGTGAAGCAAGTCTTCCATATGTTGTTATAAATTTCAGTCCGAGATGATTAACGTGGCTCACAGGCTACTCTTGTAAGATGATAGAAGTGATATTTTTGCTGCCTCTCTTGAGAGGGTTAGTGTTTCAAAATTATTTCCAAACAAGCATCTTCCAAGCAAGAGATGTTTCTCATTTTTCCCCCACCTTAATAAAAAGGTGTTGAACACTCTCTTCCTAACTGTTGTCATTATGGGAACATTAAACAAATATGATGACGGTATGATGTGATAACAGTGTGTATGTGATATCCATGAAATAATATGTTACATTCACTAATACAAGTTTAATTTATTGTTGCTGTCACTATGTTTGAAATAGAAAGCTTGTACTGTAAGCATGCGGGGAATCTCAGAAGTAAATTCAACAGATCCATTTTCAGTCAATGTTATTTGTACATCCAGTAGGTTTCTATCTAGCATTTTAAATCAATTCTGTCGAAAGAATTTCCTAAAAAAACCTATCTTACAAACTTCTTTCTTAATTAAAATCATGCCAATATTAGATTAGATAGTAAGTTGTTTACAGCCATAAGTATTACTGGCCTGGAATCTTTCTTATGGCATAGATAAATGTGACTGGCAAAGCTCAAAAGATTGGTTTGGGCAATGAAAAAAGGTTATTTGTGTTCAAAATCATAAAACTTGGGTCTTGGCTCTACTGAAATCATTGATAATGCTGTCACTCATGTAAATATTAAGTAATCTCTTCGTTATATGAGATCTTGCTCTAAGGAGTGACTACGACAAACTGAAGGGGCAATTCTCTGATTCTGTTCCCTAAGTTGTTTGGGTGACCTTGGACAAATCAGTTTAGTATTTCCCATCCAATGCCCATAGCTGTAAGAGGACTAATTGTTACATAGAGCCTTATTCTTTCTATGGGTACAAGCAGCTCGCATGCTGGGCATGCCTGCAGCCCACAAAGCAACGCTGAGTTAAAACACTGGAGCCAGCTCCAAATGAGCTGATGCATCCCTGTTGTCAGTGCAACACAGAGCCATAGAGCACAATATAATTACATGTGCCCAGTGCTCTCCCTCAGGTTGTTCAGAGCCAGCTCAGACCTCTCTGCACAGCCCTTCACTGCATGCGCATGTTAAGCCTACCCATTTTCCAAACTTCCTCACCCATTTCCCCTTATTTCCCCACTGTTAAAAAGTAAATATAAATTTCTATTTGCATTATAGTTGTGAGAACAAAACATATGATGTTCCAAGATACCAAGCTACTGCCCTGATAAAACCTCTCTAAGCATACAGGTGGCTAGGTAAGGAGACGGCAGGAGGTACAAGTTGCAGACATCAAACAGTTATTTACTGATAGTATGTGATGCTGTTCATAGAGGAGGTAGATAAAAATGACAGATATTCTTGTTTGGCTGAAACTGTTCATCCTGATTCCTCCTCTCTGATTCAGAAGAACTGAGGCTTGAAATGTGTGTCTGTGTGTACTATTGACGCCTGGTGAAAAGAATCTGTCAGACCGTGTGTGTTTATGAGCTCTTGGCCAAGCCACTGAATGACTCTTTTAGTTCACTAAATGCAGGCTTGTTTTATAGCTAAGTTACACAAGTTTTGCTGTGGAAATTGCATCCAGTTGTTGGCCTCTCATCACAGAGTCTCTATCTGACTAAATTTTTCCAGCTAGTAAGAAGCCATGCTACATGCAAGTAAGATCTTGAACTTTGAACTATGTGAGATGAATAGTGTTTAATTCAGACATCAAAGGCCAGACTTCTCACTTTGGGGTGAGAGGAAGAAAGGAGAGCCAGGAAAAGGGTGAAAAGTTAATAGGAGCAAAGTTCCATTATTAAACTGTAGGGTTGCTGGCAGGCCACCCTAGATAGGATGGTTTTCCTGGATTATTTGTGATCCATTTGTCTATCAGAGATTATATTACTTTGCCCATATTAACTACTTTGTCAAAACTTAATCATATCAGTTTATGCTAAAACTCAGTTCAAGACCTCTCTTAGGTTTATGAGCTATTGGATCGTAGTATATTATTAGTGTTCAAAACAATATACACATGTCTGTGTGTACGTTTCCTTGTCAAAACTTGGGACAACATCCCAAACTGATACATTACAGATGTCTGATGCTACTTGACAGATGTGTTCTTCAACAGCCAAAGGCTGATCCAGGCAGGCTTAACTCTCATATACTGTTTTATGGCATTTTTCTCATGTACATTTCTGCTCGGAGAACACAGACAGCATCAGTTAATACCAACAAAAATGTGCTCTTTCATAATCCAAATCTCACTGGAAAATGGATGGAGATTGGAACTACCACCATTAAACTTCCAGTGATAAGTTTTGTAGCTTCGGGAGGCTTTGGCAGGCCCCTATAAACCTAATTGTGCTTTAAATTCTGGTCTTTCTCAACCCTATTTTGTAGGCCAGTGCTTAGGTACCCCCTGAGTGCATTTTGACAGTGTACTTCTGGATGTTTATTTTTGCTTTAGCATCTGACTCTCCCCACCCAAGGTAGCCTAGCACAGCAGCCCCTGCCAGTCCCAAACCAGCAAGTGTCTCAAATCTGTCAAAGGTGAACACTAGATCTCAATTAACACTGACCACTAAACCCTAGGTCTTAATCCTGGCTTTATCTTGTCCCAAAGCTTATTCCACAAAACCTTTATTAGCTCAAATCAGATGCTAGTGGCAAGCCAGCTCAATTTTGAATATTTTTAGCAGTATCATAAGCTTCAATGGGTTATTTAGAATCATGCATATTATCAGATCAAATATTTTGAGTCTTTTCAGTTATAAATACTTCTCTACCTGCAATCAAAATTACTTTTTCTTCAAAGCCCTGCTTTAATGAAATAAATGTGTAGCAAGCTTATGCTGCCTACCTTGGTCTTCCAATTAAAGTATTCTTTCCACTGCTATATTGAAGGTAGGAATGGATGACACATTAATTAGAAATTGGGAAAACTGAGAAATGGAAGCAGAACACCAATCTGTATCTGTATCCTAAAAGGGTATACTCACGCTTTGTTGAATCTCTGTGTAGAGCAACTGTTACACAGACCATCCATAGCTAACATTCATTTTAACAGAATTGTTCTGTGATGCACATGGTGTCCTCAAGACAGCTTCCCCCCCCCCCACCCCCCAAGAGAAATCACTTGTACCATGTTAAAAGTAAATTTTTCCTCCTAGAATTAAATTGCAAAGTTGGGGATATCAGGGTCTATGTACGCCATGAATGAAATCCATCTTACCTTCTTCTTTGCCATTGTGTGGCAATAGGTAATATTCCAATTTATAATCTCTAAAAAAAGTGCATTGCCTCTTGCTGCTTGCTGTATGCGCTGTCAGAAATTTCACTGTGTTCAAGAGTTCTGATTTTGAGATTGTGCAACTGAAAACTTCATACAGTGGAAAGCTTATCTAATAATAATTAGGTAATTAGATCATTTGGGTATTGGATAATGTCTGTAGTTATTAAAGTATTTATTATGTGAGGTAATCATGATGACAGTTCTTTGTCTGTAACTTAGACTCTTATGAAAATTAATTTTTAATTTACCTTCTCATTTCAGTGACAGTTTAAGTAATTTTGTCTTTATAAAGGAATCTGTTTGACATTTGTGCGGCAAAAGGGGATGTTGGTGTATGAGAGAAAGTACATAGGGTCTGATCTCAGCCAGCAAGGCGATTTAGGGAAATGAACGTCTTCAGCAGCAATAGTTCTGATTCAGTCACCCATAAAACTCCCCGAGGGATGTACATCCTTCAGTCCCTTGTCTTTGCCCTATCAGCATCCTCATCCTTCAGTTCCCCGTCTTTGCCCTAATGTAGCCTCTGAGGGAATCTCTACCCCACCTTCTTTTTAAGGCATCTTCTGGCTCATTTCCTGTTTGAAAATCCATTTGCTCTGTGCTCAAAAGGAGCCAGTTTTTCTGCCCACTTCATTAGTGCAGTGACCAGTTTAGACTGCACCGCGGGGTGAATGTTTGGTGGGCTCCGCATGGGCTGCCTGTGCTGGGCAGGCAGCTGATCAACAAATGAAATAAAAGATATCCCTTAAAGTACGGGGGAATGCATACCTGCCCTCAAGGAAAATTAAGAGAAGTGGGCCAAGCTCTTAAAATAGCAAGAGACCTTACAGCTGCTCTCATGGCAGCAGGAGCCCACCCTTTCACGAGTTTGTCTGCATGGCTTCATTTCGCAGAACTGAGAAACTGATCTTATAGCAAAGGTGGTTTGGGGAGTTACTACAAGTACTAGTTAAAAATCTCTATTTCATACCCATTCGTCATCTTTATACTTGTCCATAAAACACATGCAGAGCGTGTTTCAGGGAACATGTTAGTTCTTAGGGGCAGGCTGACTGAACAAAGCTGGGATGAAATAATGTGGTGGGTTGACTCCTGGTCAACAGCCAAACACCCCTCCCTTCTCCTGTTGGCTCTGGAGAAAGTAGAAGGAAGGTGAGAAGACTCATGGGTGGGAGATGAAAGTTCACCAGGTGAAGCCAAAGCTAGGTGTGCAAGCAAAGCTACTCCCTAACACCAGGCAGATGTTTAGCAGCTTCCTAGCAAGCAGGCCTTCAGCATGCACAACCAGTGATTACTTAGGAAGACCAACACCATAAACGCTCCTCCTTTCCCCAGGCTTGTACTGCTGAGCACATCATGGGGTACAGGATATCCCTTTGGCCAGCTCAGGTCAGCTCTGCCCACTGTGGGGACAGAGTGGGAAAGAGAGAAAGCCTTGATGCTGTGCAAGCACTGCTTGGCAGTAGCCAAAATACTGGTGACTTATCAACACCATCCTAGCCACAAATCCAAACACCCTACAGGCCAGCTGTGGAGAAAGTTCACTACATCCCTGCCAGACCAAAGGCAAATACAAAGCCTTGTTTCATATTTGTTAACCTTCTTCAGTTGTTGCTTGTAATGATGTTGATCTTGGTGTGAAAATACGAGGGTACAGATGTTGGTACAACATTCCTGTGAAACACGAGACTTCTCCACTTCAGTACACAAGATTAGGAAGAGCAAGCTCTCAGCAGGCCACTGCTCTGCTGATCCATGGCTTTGTCTGCAGCAATGAGCGTTTTAATTTCTCCTTAGAAGCAATTTCTTCTCTAATATTTTATTTTAGTGTCTTTTTGGATTGGGAACCCTGAGAGTGACTTATTTTGGAAAAGGGACTGTTGCAGGATGATTGGGTCCTTATGTTGCTCTTATTTCTCTGTATTATTTCCCTTTATACGGCAGTTTTGGTACAGCTGCTGCTTTGTTTCTATCCTCAGGGCTCTTAGGTTTTGGTGTGCCAGGGACCATATTCAGTGCGATTTTTGCTGTTTCACTAGACAATATTTGACAATCACAAAGCTATAATTTTCAGTGTGGAAAGAAGATGGCGTTGTTTGCAGCCTCATGTCGCAGGGAAGCCTGATGTGATGTACTGCAGTGAACATCCCAGAGTCTGAGATAATTCTAGGAGAGATCTAAACTTAAAAGATTTACCCACTTTTTGCCTGTCCGGCTTCTCAGCTGACTGTAATTCTGGTGGGTGGCTTTTGAGTCACAAATCTCTTTTGATCCTCTTTGCAATATTCTAATGCTCCATGTTTGGTTAATCCCCTGGCTGTGCTGCTGCCTGGGGTTTTCAGGGCTGTGCTTTGCATGTCCTCCCATGCTTCATGTTTTAGTGCTGTCAGCTATTGATAAAAAAATATAAAGAAGACTTGCATATGAAATAAGAGTATTTCTCTGGGTAGTGTTTCATCTCTGTATTCATCTCTGCCTTATTAGCACAAACGTAAGTAATATTTGGTATTTGCCTGGTTTATGTTTTCCAGTACTGCTCATGGTATAAGCATGGTCTCTGTTCACAAAGAGGTAAGTGTCTGGCTGCACAGTCTGGATGCAGACTGCACCCAAGCTGTTGCTGGGCAATGGAGTGGCTGAAGCCACATATCCCTATTGCTTCTCATAGGCAACTTCTGTACAGACTCACTGCTAACCTTCTGCAAAATACGACCTCCAGTTTCATATGTAGACTGAAGCAAAAGGTGTAGCTGCCTCTTTCCCCAAAGCTCCTGGGAAGTTTTCATTGCCGGTGTTCTTGTTTTCCTGTTAGGGTGGTGAGGCACTGGAATGGGTTGCCCAGGGAGGTTGTGAGTGCTCCATCCCTGGCGGTGTTCAAGGCCAGGTTGGATGAAGCCTTGGGTGGGATGGTTTAGTGTGAGGTGTCCCTGCCCATGGCAGGGGGGTTGGAACTAGATGATCTTGAGGTCCTTTCCAACCCCAACTATTCTATGATTCTATGATAGATGCACAGTGCTGCTTTGCTGATTTAGTGCTTGGTTCCTGTATACACCATAGAAGGAGCTATCATTTAGCAAGGTTTCTTAAAAGACTGCTAGCCACTGCCGTGGCACCAATATGAGCCATAGACTTGAGGTCAGTGTCTGGGGAACACGGTTTATTCCTCTATTAGCAGGACTCCTCTATTAGGACTTGCTGCCAGTGAATCTTGGTTAGTTGAAATGCTCAACATCCTCCACTGGACAAAATTCCACTACTCTGGAAAACTGTTCTCTTTAACGAGAATTAACACTCCATTTTATTTTTATTTGTTAGATTTCTCGTCTCCTGAATTCCACAGGTGTCTTTGCTTTGTGTTTACTCGAAAACATCAACCACAGTGCCCTTGGCGAGTGGGGGCAATTTAGAGAGTCCCAGGGAGTCAGCAGTGCTCCCCACTGTAGGACACACAATCTGAGAAGCCCCAAGAGCATTAGGAAAGCATCAGGATTTGGTAACATTATAATCTTCAAGCTTTAGTGAAACCCAAGAGAATCTAGTATGGTGAAACTACTTTATATCAGTCACCACATGCTTACAAATTCCTTAAATTGTCCGTAGTTTGTTTAGCCCAAAACTATTTTTTCTTCCAGTTACACATGTAGAGTATGTGGTGCTTATAAAAGAAGGCTTTACATCACAAAAGCTTCTCAATTTTTTGAAAGGAAGGGCACACTTGTATCTGGTGTATCCAAATGCTGAGTAACCCCATTCTTTCTCTTACAGATATAATGTTCTATACAGTGTCCTCCTTCAGTCCTAAAGTTTATTTCCTCTATATCCTTAGTCGTGTTTTTATTTCACTATTTGTAGGCTATGATGGAAGTGTCTTTTTGCACTGTAACAGTGCCACGAAAGCTATAACCTGTGCTAGATAGCTATGGTTTTCAGTGCTTAATATTTACATTGTCTTATTAGTGTTTCCTGATAAATGGGAGAGGTACAGGAATGACGGAGAATGGACAAGAGGAGATTTATTACAAACAGGTGTCAGGTTTCTGACTAAAAAGCAGAAATAGCGAAAACATTTCAGGCCCTACCTTGCAGAAAACAAAGGACAAAAGCTTTCAGGGGCTTGCTCTGCCTCTGTGCTTTCTTGTAAACTTTGTCTTCGCTGTTCTACAAGCCCCAATCTATTTTCTTAATGGCCTTCTTTTAACAGTATTTCAATGTGATGCAGTATGATGTAAGTTCTTGAAGATATTATGGGCTTTATCAGACAATCAAGACCCATTTTGTGAATCAACTTTTGTTTTAAAGATTCCTAAAATTGTCCAAACAGACTTCCACTACAAGCTTTCTACTAATTTTTGGATTAATGGTCAACACATGTTGCAACAAAAGCACCTAACAACTATTACATTCAGGCAGCCAAACATTTGTGCTGTATCTCTGAGACATGCAATTTGTTTTCTAACCCCTTTTCTGCTTTCTTCTTTCTTATTACTGGTAAGTATGTTTGTTCTATGGGAGAAAAGAATAAGACCCACACCTTACATCTCATTATATTTGAGCAGAGCACCTTTTTATAGTATAACATATTGTCATAATTATCTTTTTAGCACATTTGTAAGCATCTAGACAAGTTCTAATGTTGTTTCTTGACAGAAGAGTTTGTAAATATGGTGGCTAAACTAGTTCCAAATATCTTCACAGGCGTTGGTGACTGCCTGAAATGAATTACTACAACTCAGCCCCTGCCCACTGAAATACTGCAGCGCAACGCTGAAGTGTAAGTACATGAGTAAAACTGAGCACGTGCTTCAAGTTCTGTGCTAAATGGGGTATTTCACCCATTTTGGGGAAAAAGGAGGTCTGTCCCCAGATATGTCAGTTGCATTTCATGATGAAGACAGATGATAACAGTCGCCTACCAATTCTTACGTAGTGTGGGGATTCATTAATATGTATGAAGTTCAGTGAATACGCTGATGGTTCACGTTGGTTTTCTCCTTCGAGCTATAGCAATATAAGCACATCCAAGTAACAAAACAAGACCAAGTTAATACCAATGGGTTAAACACTATATTTTAAATACTCAGGATATCTTCATACAAGAAAGTGGAAATAGGGTCCACATTCATATACTAAACTTAAAGTTAAAACTATCAAGCCCTTTTATGAGAGCAGGAGGATGGGATGTTCCAAAAATAATTGTGATCTAGAAATCAATGTTGTGCCCTAAGGTTTGGAGCAAATGTGCAATCACCACTGTCATGCACTTTTGGTAGTAACAGAGTTGAAAACTAGGGCAGCACAGAGTGATTTCTATGGTGTATGCTTGCTTGGACATACTCTAATCATACTTGTCCTTACTGGTAATCAACCTGGTTGCAAACATTAAGGAAGTATGTTACATTATGAGCTCTGAGGAAAGGCTTTGGTAAATCTCGGTTGTGTGCAGAATACAAGAGCAGTACGCAATGAAGCAAGAATTAGGGAGAAAAGAGGAAAATCCATAGCTAAGGAAAAGAATATCTTTCCCATCACGAAGATTTTTAAAACAGAGCACTTATTTAAAAGGCAGTTACTTAGTCCATAAAGCTGTTTGTCGCAGTGAAGATGACCTCCTTTGCATCGTGGTTTTGATTTTGAACCTAGAATCATAGAATCATAGAATAGTTAGGGTTGGAAAGGACGTCAAGATCACCTAGTTCCAACCCCCCTGCCATGGGCAGAGACATCTCACACTAAACCATCCCACCCAAGGCTTCATCCAACCTGGCCTTGAACACCGCCAGGGATGGAGCACTCACAACCTCCCTGGGCAACCCATTCCAGTGCCTCACCACCCTAACAGGAAAGAATTTCTTCTACCAAAGCACCTTATTGCATGGCGGTCAGAGCATGTTGGGCAAAACTTCCACAGCTTTTGGATTATTGGGAGATTTTAGTCAAGATCATGAGGAGGCATTTAGCTCTTCACACTCTATATTGATTCTTTTCAGACTGCGTAACATTTTCCAACCCATACAGTTAGTGGATTTCTGCATGTAGCAATAGATTTTGTAAAGTAACCACATGACCGTGGGCCTGCTGGGGGGAAGCTACTGGGGCAGAGAATACTTGTAATAGCTTCCATTCTTTAACTCTTCAACTGTGTTAGAAACATGTGTCTCCATAAAGCCCTCCTTAATACAGGTGTATGCATGGGTGTTAAAATGAATTGAGAAACAGAGCAAGAATGAAGTGGTTCAGCCTCAACTAATGACTAGGGACTCAGCTGGCTGTTGGATTTGGACAGATGCAGTTCTTCTCCATGGAGTTTTGAATACCACATCCCGTGTCAATGGGTTCTGAAGCATTGCTTGGGAAAAAGAGTTCTTTTTTCTCTGCTTTCTGAAAGAATAGCAGGGAGAATCTGATGCAGCATTTGTCTGTATGCAGGACTTACGGACTGGCCATGTGGGCAGCACCTAGTCAAAACACATGCTGCTTCTTGCCCACCTGGCCAAGCACATAGCATTGGTCAGAAGATGTGGAAGAGATCTGGGGTTGTTGTAAATTGGCACAGGTGAAACAGGAGGGAGCTGAGAAATTGCCAAGCAGAAGAAGAGATTAACAGTACAGAAATGGGTGTAGGATATTGTGGGTTTATGGGGCATAGAGGAGGAGTTGAAGGCTTGAAGGGGGAAGGGTTTGCAGATGAGGAGAAGCCATGAAGGGCAGCAGGTGGAACGATGAGGACAAACACTGTGAAATTGCGTCAGAGGAAGGAAGAAACCAGATTTCATTTATTGTTACCTTTGGACAAACCCTTTGAAAGTTTGGCGCCTGGTACAGAGGTTGGTAGGTGACAAATTTTACACCAAAATAAAATTAAAAGTAAATTAAACAGTACATTTTCTAAAATTATAAATATACTAAAATTAAAAAGTTAAAAAAAAAAACCTACTACTTTTTAGTAGGTTAGCAATTTCTTACCAAAGCTCCTCTGAAACCTCAGCATCGCTGTCATCTAGTTTGGCAGCCAATTACCATTCCAGCAATGCTGGTACTAGCAGTATTCAGTAGCTTCCAGGGTTCAGTCTGCACCATTCTCATCCCACTGCGTGCACCTTATTATCAGAAAGTGCTCGTATTGCTCTGGGGACATCCAAGCAGTTGTGCCCCACTGGGATGAACATGAGCACATAGAGCAGGGCGTGCCAAGCATTTAGAGAGTTTGGACTGTATTATAGAAAGATCTAGCAAGCTCTAATAAGTAAATAACTACAAAAAATAGCTAAGAACATAAATATCCTATCTTATGGCAACAAAAACATCAAACATTTGTTCAGAATGATTTCTTATGGAGGGAGGGAGGGTAGCACAAGGTGGGAAACTGAGTCCCAGAAAGGCTTTGGTGCCTGTGTCCCCCCAGACCAGCACATGCATAGCTCAGGCTCTGTGTCCTGGCTCTCTGAGTGACTGTGCACCTCTGAAGCCTCCGTGCTGGGGCTAGGATACCTCCAATTTGGGCACTGTGGTTTTTAGCATCACAGCACCTGTGTCTGGCCCCAGCCTTTCACACTGAAATGCTTTACGAGCTAAATATTTCATCAAGCACGTGGTCCGTGCCTGGTGGCAGTCATTTCAGATGGATGCGCTGTATGCAAAAAGACTGACTGCTTTGCTTGAGCCAGACATAATAAGCTGTCTTGCATACTCCACACCTAATAAAATATTAAATATGTTTTGGCACCCAGAAATAAATACTGGCTCGAAATTCCCATCACACATATCTCCCTCTCCTTACCTCCCAGTTCCTCCCCCCTGCTTTATACTGAAGTGCTGCTGCTCAGACTAAACAGTCTGTTGTGACACTGGAGGCGAGCAGTGCACAGTGCCATAGGGTTATTATCTGTTGGGATGTGACAGAGTGATCAAATTGGGTGCTAGTGATGTACTTGCAGCCTGTGCCATGCAGGGGCAGGCAGCTTGTGAAATGTCTGCTCCGTGTCTCTAAGTTGCTCAGTGGGAACTGCTGGGGACTCAGTGGGAACAATGGGAGGACACTTAAGGCTGAAGTTAAAAGTGGAGCCTTGTGTTAAAAACCAGGATAAATAGAATAGAAGCAAAAAAAAAAAAAAAAAAAAAAAAGCACAGTAACCATAGACTGCTACAATATTTATAACTCAGTTATCAAATTCTTATTTAAAAGTTGTGTATAGCTTAAAAATCCCTGTCATAATAATACCCCTGTGTTAATGCAAGGCAACGATGCCTTTCCAGTACTCGGTCTTTTAATCCTTGGTGCTATGATTTTATTTGATCTGCTCCTCCAGCCACCCAGAGGTGGTAGAAATATCTGACCAGTATCTACCCACATCAGCGGGTCCCCAGCCCTTGAAATCAAAGAGCAAAGTGCCACCAGCTTTGCCCGGGCTTTGGGTCAAGCTTCTCAAACTTGCTCCTAAAACCCAGAGGGACACGGGGGGTGTTTGTGCCTCTCCAGCCCATGGCTCTCCCGGCCTCCCTGTGACCCAGCGCTACATGTACAATAGCGTTTTTCTTGACTAACATTACCAGTGTGGTGTTTTCTTTGGCTTTGATTAACGCTGTGGTAAATTCCTTGGCTGGGCAGCACCTAACTGGAATACATTAAAAACCTACTTGGCAATGAAACTGCTGCCTAAGTGCATAGGAAAGCTTAGCCACAGGTCAACATCCGCACTCACAGCAAGTGCTGCCTGCACAGAGGCGCTGCTCAGCCCCTTCATTCAGGAGCTGCCTTTTGGGATGGGGGTATTTTCCAGATAGCTTTAGGTATAGGTATAATGGTATAGGTATAATAGGTGTATAGGTATAATAGGTATAATGATATTTGTCTGCAGTTGTACATGGCTTGATGCTGCCTGACAGGGGAGAACAGGAGCATCACCCGGGCCTCACCCTGTGCCTTCCCCACGGTTTGCTTCACTTCAGCATTCACCGGGGCTGCAACACGCACCGCTCCGTGGCGCGTTCGCGTTCACCCAGGGCCCGAGTTGAGCATGTGATGAGCTATGTGACACGGTAACTCCGTCCTTTACCGGCGCTCCCCCGGGTTCAGAGCACGAGAAGCTGACGAGCGGCGTTCTTCCTGGGCGCGTGTGTGTTTCTTTCCCCCTTTCCCCCCGTTGTACCTCTCAGGCCCCATCCCGGCCCTGGGTCTGCCCCCGATGGGGACCGGTGTGTTCCGCAAGGGGGGGGGGCGCGGCGGGGCGGTGCTGCCCGGCGGGCGGGTCGGGGCCGCGGCGCTGCTGAAGGGCACGGCGGGGCGGTGGCACCTCCCTTCCCCGCTCCGCCCCGCCCCGCCCCGCCGGCAGCACCAGCGCCGTCGGTGCCGCGGGGAGGGCGGAGGGCGCCCGGCGGAGCGGAGCGGTGTGAGTGGCGCTGCGGGCGGGCAGGGACCCTCCCCGGCGCTACCTGTGCGAGCGATGCGGGGCCGAGCTGGACCGGAGCGGGGCGGCGGGGGCTCGGTGGCGGAGCGCCGGGGGTGTGGGGCGGAGGCCGGAGCCGGGTGCGCTCAGCGGTAGTGTTCCGAAAGTGGCGTGGGAATGACTTCATGGAGGCTTTGCATCTCTGTCGTTTGCGAACAGGAATCGGGAGGACGCAGCGTTGGTGGGACGAGGGCCTGATCCTGCTGGCACCGGCGAGGACGGAGCAGTCCCCTCCTGCCTGGCTGGCCCCAGAAGCTGCTGCTCGATGGACAGAGGCGTGCTGGTGGGACCACGTTTGCAACATGCTCTTGGCGCTTCAGCCATCCCCACTGTGCTGGTATGTCGGACAGGCTTGTCTCGCATCTCATCGTCTCGCCTTGCTCAGGTCCTGCCAGGGCTGGGGTAGCCTGGTTTATGGGAGGGATGGGCTGTGTCCCTTCACAGCCATCACAGTGTGTGGTGACCCATGGGGCGAGCTGTGGCCGTGGGCAGGACTGGCCTTCGGCATGTGGAGGGAAGGAGGAAGAGCTAGGTTACGAGGTGGGGTTTGCAGGACAGGCGGTGGTAACGCTTTACTCCTCCCATTGTCACAGGGAGGTTGCTAGAGCAAAGTCCTCCAAACTGGGCAGGGCAGAGGTGCAGCACTTTGGGGTTGCCTGAGAAGAGGTGATGCTGCGTACGGCCATGCAGGCATTGCTGAGCGGGAAGGTAAATGGCCTGGCTGCGCCTCTCTGAGTGGCTGGGGTGGTGTGAGGGTTTCTTGTCTGCTCCTGCTGTGCCACGAGTGCCTTTTCCAAGCTTTGGCCCAGACCTGGACGGGGCAGGTTACCTTCATCTAGTACATCATAAAATATAGATTTGGTAGTGTAAGGTCAGCCGTGGCAAAAATTGTATAAGATTTAGAAACATCTTATTCTTTCTCATGGTTCAGGAAGTAGCACTTCAAATCATGTTCTAAATACAGTAATTAAAAAGGAAAAATACAGGGATTTGTACTGCAGTCTTAACAAAGTGGCATTTTTGACCTTCGAGTGCATACAAATTAGTTTTCTTCATAACATTATGTTCTGCTGATAATTGTTTCTCTAAAATCCCTTTGGTTTGTACAAGTAGCACAGGAGCTGTGCGGAGCCTCACAATGCTCACGTCTCAGGGGACAAGGTGGTTCCATGGGCAGGGTCCTGAGGGAGAGCCAGCAGTGCTGCTGGGCTCTGCAGGTACCCCTGCCTCACCTGGCTGCTGGCCGCCCTGCTGCTTGGGCCCAGAGGCAGCGGCTCCTTTAGAAGTAGAAGCTGGCACATTGGGAGTGATAAAATTCAAGGAAAATACCTGGGGAGAGCTGTGAGACAGTGATATTTAAGGCTGACATAGTTATTTATTGCAATTCTGGGCAGCTTTTGTACAGCTGGAGCATCTGGCTGTTAATTCCTCACTTTGTCCTCGGCTGATTTCTGCCATTCATTAGTAACATAGTTGTGATTTTAAAACATGGGGCTGCGTTTCCCTGTGTGTTCCTATGTGAGATGTGGACAAACAGGTCTTCTGTTCCATTCCTGAGTCCCAGTTTTACATTTGGTTTCTGCATAGGGAGATTAAAGAGCAGAACAGGGTTGTGCGCTGCTTTGCTTGTACTGCTCTATCCTGCTGGGCAGATCCTGGCCATCTCCTTCCTCTGACTTTCACTTTTGCTAATCTAGTGGGACCTTGCCTTTGTAAGGGCGTCACAAAGCAAAACAACGCACCTCATTCATACCTTGCGGTCTGCAGCTCCGTATGCTCGTAGCTGAATCTTGTGACTACAAGATACTACAATAAAACACGACTCTGTCAGACTGAGATACCGATCCAGTGTTCTACCTGCTGCTGCTCATCAGTTCCTGCTGGCAGGATCCCCAGGCTGGGCAGCAGCCAGGGATAATGGCAGGAGGGACTTTCTTGCTTGTGAGGATCTGTGCATCCCTGCCTGCTGTCTGCAGCAGTCTGTCTCCAGCTGGACCTGCGAAGGACAGTAATGCACCTTTACAAGCAAGCCTAGATCCTAAGCTTTAGCAGGAGCGTAGGTAGCTTGGTGGTTTAATGTGCTCCTGAAGGTGGGTCATTAATAGGTAGGCTGTGATGCCACGATTGGCTTGTTGGGATGGAAGTTTTGTGGTATATCTAGGAAAACACCAGTTTCTGCTCTGGTCTGTCCAAAAGAGTATCACATTGTAATAAACCACAGGTTGCTTTGTTTGGAGCCAGTGCCATGCTTTAGAGCAGCCTAACTTGGCCAGTGTCTCTGATACCCTTTGGTGATACACGTTGTGTTTTACCCTGCTGTGGGGAAGATGTTTTGGGGGGTCTTCAGGCTGTAGATTTGCAGCTAATCCCTGTGGGGGGGTGGGCTGATAACTGCAACATCTGTAGGCTTTGCTGAACGACGTGTTGAACCCGTATCTTCCTCAGGGCAAGGAAGCAGCTGTACCATCTATGTTAAAAACTTGATATCCACTTCTTATGTTTTGGTTTTGTGCACTCACCAATTTCAAGCATTATTTTGTACTTGGGTTCTTAGAGAGTTTCAGGTCTCCTCCATGACATTAGCTTTTCCTTCCTCTGAGCCAAGGCATTCCTCTATAATTTCTGTAGTTGGGTTCCTTAAATCTTAGCTCAACTTCCTGCAGGTGGACTTTCTGGGACGCTCTGCATCTTCCTCATGCCCTTTCCTCTACAGTCTTGCTCAGAGGCCTCTCTTGCTAAGAAAACCCATTGGTCCACTCCTACTCATATAGAAAACAGTCTTTAATCAACAGAAGGCATCCCACTCTTGTTTGTACAAGGGTAGATTAAGCTGATTTTCTCCCTTGTCTGTGGTCTGGCAGAGAGTCTGCACTGATAAATGTCTGCTCACTTGTATTCTGAGACATTGGGGAGGAAAAACCACCAGGCACTGAAAAATCAAGTAGAATTAATATGCGATATGTATTTCTGTCCAAATTTGGTGGAAACAGTAGCATGTGCTGGTGCTTGGGCAAGCAGCTAGGTTATGAGCACAGAACTGGTAAGAAGTTTTCGGCATCCTCTTGCCTTCAGGCTGCTCTCTGCTGCACGTGGTTCTGGTAAATAAAGCCCTGTACTGGAGGGAGCAAGGATTTCAGGAAAGGCTGGCTGGGTACAGCTTTACTTTCATGGAGTCAGACAGGTACCAAGCACCCAATGCTCTCTGCTTTTAACAAGACTGGTTTTTCCTGGGTGAAAACTGCCCTTGTGGCTGCTGAGGACTTTACTGACTGGCACTGCTGTTGTCTGAACTGTTGGTATTTCTGCCTGAAGGCTCCCAGCTGTGCTTCAGCCTTGCTTGCTGCTTCCAAAAGCATGGGTAAGATTGCTAGAGCAGTAAGGAAAGCACTTGGGTTTGTTCCTGACTTCTGCAGTCACATGTCTGTTGTGTGTGCATATGGGGCTTGGTTGGTTTTTGTTGTAGGTCAATGTTTTCTTTGCTTGTTTATTTCTAAGTCAGTACCGGCTTTAGATATCCAGAGCATGTCAGCATAAAAGCTGGATGCAGGTATACTGATTGGCAGCAAAAAAAACCTGATTCCCCCACTCCCGCTGTGCGCGTAAATCATGAATTGAGGCAAAGAAACGTTTTCCTCTCTCCTGTTTTTCCCTCTAATTTTCTTTAAGATTTTCATGTTCCTTAACTGCACTGCTGAAGTGGTTGAGGGTTGAAATTTGACGTGGAAATTGCCTCCATTAAGTGACTCGGTGTTCTGACTGAGAAAGAAACTCATAGGAAGGTGGATGTCTGTCTCCTCGTCCAAGTAAAAAGTGACAGGACAAAAGGAAACAGCCTCAAGTTGCACCAGGGGATGTTTAGACTGGATATTAGGAACAATTTCTTCACCAAAAGGGATGTCAAGCATTGGAACGGTCAGCCCAGGGTAGTAGTGGCGTCCCCGTCCCTGGGAGTACTTAAAAGACATGTAGATGTGGCACTTAGACAGGGTTTAGTGGGGGACTTGGCCGTGCTGGGTTAATGGTTGGACTTGATGATCTTAAAGGTCTTTTCCAACCTGAACAATCTGATGAACAACTGTCATCTCACCGAAAACCCCTTTAAAGTAAGCTTTCAAAGAGGTCATGCCTGGTTCTGAAAAGTGGTGCTGTTTCCCCATTCAGTTACAATAACCTGGCTTAGAAGCCTGCAAAAGTTTTATCAATTCTGGCCATGGGGGGTGGAGGGACCCTTGACATTCCAGCATGTGCCCTGGGTCAGATAGCCAGAAGACTCACACTGACACGCTAATCCTGCACAGCAGTTGTTTGCGGTTCCTGCATCCAGCCCTTTCCAATCCATAACTCTTATCTCTTGCTGGCAGCAAGCAACACGAGGGAGAGGATGGCTCTGCAAGGAATGAGGGCTCCATTTCTGCTCTTTGTTGCCCAAGTTGTTTCAGGGTATTTAGGTAAATCAGTGATTGCCTGAGGTAGCTGGATCTTGGGAATCGTGCTTGTCTTAAAATAACTGCAGCTTTTTAAAACTTCCTTTCCCTGTGATGAGAAGGAGTCTTTATAATAAATGCTACTCCAGTGTGCTGCCTCTGTAGGATTTGCAGAAAACGGGATGTGCAGGAGAGGCAGACATTAAAAGCGGTGGGCTGGACTGCTCTGAGAGCCCCTGCCTGGGCTGTTCTGCACAGGAGCCTCCGAGGCCTGAGCGACAGAGGCAATGCTGTGCACTAAGGGAATGATTCATTCCTCTACCATCTATGTGCTAGTGCTCTGCTGAAACTGCAGAGCACCCAGAGGCATAATATCATGTATCCTCCTGAACAGCATCCCACCTTGTTAGGGAGAGGAAAGGCAGATGTAGGATGTTCCGGGTTTCTGTTTCCATTATTGCATGGAGGATGTAAGTATTTAATGCAATTAGATGCAGTTCAGAGGTCTGGATGCCTGAATGCTGTTTGGTTTACCTCTGCTGATACCTCAGCTGCATCACTTGCCTCAAGTTTGAATGTTTTTGTTACAAAGAGTAATGTTTATTGTTTCCGTGATAATGACAGCACTATGATTATCTGAAAACTCTTCCTATTCGCTTGGATGATAAAGGTCCAGGTCTCAGCAGAAGCTCTGAGAGGGAGAAGGGAAAACAGGAACTTTTAAGCTTTGGCAAAAGATGGGGCACTCCACATACTGCATATGACCCTTTCTATATCCACACCGAAATTGTCCTTAAGTGGACTTGTGGAGGATGGAAGTTGGCATCCTGCAAATAGGATGGGAGGCACTTGCCCAAGCAGTGGCCCCCTGTATGCTGGGATTAGGTGCTGTATATAAATTGTTGCAGCCTACCATTCAATCTAATTTCTGAAGTGCTGTATCATCACCTTTGTCAAAGTCAAATCCTGTGGGTGAGCAAGCAGGCAGACTTCTGCAAGGCCAGTGCTACGGATTTCATCTAACCTTGGGATAATGCATAACTTTGACACATCCACCAGTACTAACTTTCACTTATTTGTTCCCTTTGCAGAGTCCCAGTTGTGAAGCTGTCGGTGCTGCGCTGAGGACAAGTGGGACAGCTTGTTAAAAGCAGATGTGGTTTTGGTAAGTAGCACACTGAGCTTCTCTTGTGGATACTGAGATAAAAACTAAAAGCCTCCCTGGCTGGAGGGGGGTTACAGAGAGTCATATTTGAACCTAAAGATTTGGAAACTGAGGAGCCTGCCTCTGTCACAGCAGAAACTGCTCACTGTGTTCCGATTGGACAAAGCCGCACTAAGCTGTTTTGAAAAGTATGACTTATTTGTTAATACAATGACAGCTGTAGCAGAAAGTGTTACAGAAAGCAGTTCCTTGCAGTATAGCATTGAACTTCAAGGAGATTTTTTTTTTCAAAGGCCTTACGCATGAAGCTATTTAAATGGTAGCAGGAACTTACTTGCCTGTGGTAGCTAGAGATGTTGTATAACGGCAGAACTCTTGCTCTCAATGCCTGTCTTCATCATATGAACATGTACTCCAGAGAAGCAGGTGAAACTTATTTGTGGATAGCTCACATTTATCCTTTTGTAATTATTTCTTACTGATGATTTTAATACCTTAAAAAGTCTCATTTGTCTAAATGAAACTGCAGTTACGCTATTAATGCTTTTTTAATGTAATTTATATTGTACAATAGTGAATTGCAGGCAGCCTTTCACCATTGTTTTGTTTCCTTCAGTATTTAGAAATGAACTTGCCTTGGCAGGAAACACCTAGCCAGGCTGGCAAAGAGACTGCTTAGCCCTCTCATGCAAGGTAAGTTCAGCTATATGGTATGACTCCCTCAATGTTTTCTCTCTCCTTGCATTACTACAGGGCATGTGTGTAGTAAACAACATCATATGTGAAGCAACACCTGAACTTCCAATTACAGGGATATGGAAGGGAATTGATCGTTTTCAGGACTCTTAAAATAATACACAGTGTTTATAATACTGAAGTTAAATGAGGCATTTATTTAAAAGCATATTGACTACAGGTCCCCTGAAATTGAGCACAACTAGGAACCTGTGTTACTGAGATTAATTGAATCAGCATTTCGGTTACTGTAAAATTGGTCTTGGTTTGTGATGGTGCTGCTTTAACTCCTGGCTGACATTGTAGCAGAGCAGATTGCAGCTCCCTGACCTCTGCCTCCAGCTAAGCACAGCAGCTTGTCATGAGGGACTGTGTCTGCAGAGGTTTTGGCCTGAGCCTCGAACCATCTATGCAGTGGTTTCTGAGACAAATCTGGCAACAGATCAGAGCTTGGGCATTAAAACAGACTTGTGTGCAGTTACTGAATGAAACATCATGCTGGGAGTAAAATGAGTATCCTCCCTGCTGCTCCCTGAGGGGTGAGCATTGTGAGGGAAACCAGAGATACTGAAATCCCCATCAGAACTTACCACTCTGGAGATGAGTTAGGTGGAGAGTGTTTTAACAGCACTGTACCATGTACGTGCAAGCAATGGTTGTCAGAAAAACAGTCAAGCAGTCATAAGATTGAGGGCAGATTCATTTGCGATCATTCATGTGCCAACAATTATTAACCCAAGTAGAATGAGCAAACTACAAAACTGCAGTGACTGGGAAAGTACCGCACTCCATAAATAATGAAATGAGCAACAGTCGGGAATTTAAAACAGGGTCAATAACTTTGCTTTTAAGCTCAACTAGTAATCAATTTGGAACGATTTAGTTGTCTTGGACGTCTTGCTATCTAGAAGCATTATAGCCTGCCCCTTCCAATGTGCAGGGCAGTCACACATCCATTTGATTTAGCCCGGATGAAAAGGCAGAGGTGAGAAGGTGGGAACAGAGGTAAATCCTGCAGATGAAGATGCTGAAGATGATTTTCTTCCTACCTGCTTTAGGAGATGTTTATCCTATTCCCTCCTTCTTTCTGCTGGACACTAACTCATCTGCTGGTGTCCCCTCACAAAAGAGGAAAGGAAATATCCAGTTTTAGGATGGAAACATCTTAAACCAATGATAAAATACTAAGTAAAACTGGCTGCCATTTAACACACCTCCATTTAGAAACACAAAAAAAGAGTAACATCTAAAAGAATATGGGTCCAAACTTAGATTAGAAAATTCAAATCTGAATTGTCAATAAATATCAGGGATGAAAATCTAATAAAATATCAACTGTGGCACAGAGCCACAGTTTTATGGTTGGGGAATATGAGGTTTAAATTTATGGTATTTACAGTCCTGGCTTAGCCTAAGGAGGAAACGATGCCGAATGCTAATTCTAATTCTACCATTCTAATGCTACCAGTAGTACAGTGAGAGGGAGGTACATAGATACGCTGTGTACCTCCCATGAAGTTTGTGTATTACCTTGGCTGGGTAAAGACTGCAGTGTTCAGGTATTAGCTATGCTGTTAGTGATTCTTTGCTGTGTCAGATACTTTGAGCTACGTATTCGTTCAGAAAAGCCAGTGGAAATTTTTTATTAATATTTTATTAATGATAAATATTGAAATTAAGACATGCACAAGATACTACTATTAGAAAGGTCTGAATTATTCAAATGTCTGAATTGCTTTCAGACATGTCCTTGGCCTCTGGTCTATAAGCATGTTCTGAAAGCGTTTTAAGTTTCATCAGTTAATAGACGTGGGTATGAAGCTCATAGGGTTTTTTAATAAACCTCTACAGGGATCAGTATAGTTTCTTGTGCAGTGAAGGGAAATCCAGCCTTTTACTCGTTTAATAACAAGTTATTACAATAAAAATCTGTCTGATAGCTCAGTTCTCCTCTGTGTTGGGTAAAACTACAAATGCTCACAGCAGGGTTTATGTTACAGGCTTGTTCACTCTGCTGCCTGCTCTGAAATACACTGGCACATGCTCCAGAAAAGAAACTTACTGAATTTTATTAGAGGGATTTATAAACACTTCTCTGAAATGCTGCAATGTTCTGACACAAAGCTAAAGGTATGAAAACATCTGTATGTACTTTGTGGTTTCAGAAGCCCTTCAGCTCTTTCTGCCAGAAACACCAACCACCATTTCCAAGTACTGGCACTTGAGTCCTACAGACTGTTTCCTAAACAGGTAATGATGTTTTCAGTGAAGCTTGTCACCATTAACCTGGTCCTCATGAGTCAGCTGCTAGGGTGGGGAAGTCCCGTCCTACCTGTGAAGCACTGTTTGCCTGCAAATGGGATTGATTTCCTCGGCAAATATTTGCCTGTGGTCAGGTTACTGGATTGGAGTCCCTCTTTCCCCCAGTGTATAAAGCAAATAAATAAGGCTTAACATCTTTGTCATGATTATGTTTTCAAAGGCTATTTACAAAAAAATCTTTAACTTTGGCTGACCTTAGTACAGCGTCATCGGGTGAAGCTGTGGGGAACAGTTGGTTTCTGTGCACAGTCTTTATTTTGGCTGGCAGTCTGTTAACTCCGATAAGTGGGTAAGCTCATGCCAAGCAAAGTCAGGCATATCATGAGATTCTGCTTTGTTTGTACTGAGAAAGTAGCCTGAGAAACAGCCTTGAAGGCTAATAAACAAAAAAACATACACCAGAATTTGGGGCTGAACAATTGTGACTCTTGAAGAGTTTGACAAAAGGACTGTGTCAGGTGTTGTTGCATTCACCACTCTCCCTCCTCTAGATGTGCAGCTATCCTGCTTTAGCAAGAACGGTGCTCCAGCTCTGTAAGAACTGCCTTGAACACAGCAGTGTGCTGCTGCTTTCCCTGACCTCTCAAGGGAAAAGAAAGAAAAACAGCTCTTGTTTCTCATGAATACGTGTTCAAGCCTCCTTGAGCAACAGCAGAATGACACTGGGAATTAGTGTCACTCCTGCCCAAAGGGCATACAACAGCCACAAGGCTCTTAACGCGGTGGTGGTTGTGTGGTGCCTCTTGGGGTGTTTTGGGGGTTTATTTTCTTTAGCAGCAGCAGTCACTGCAGTTAAACAGTATTTGTTGACAGATTCAGGAAAAGAGCACTGCATTGTCAGTTGGAAAGAAATGATTATTCTTACTGTTTTCCCGAAGACCTTTGCATTCCTAGATGGCTTACATCATGTACTGGGAACTGCATGCAAAGGCAGTTTGAATTCAGGTCAAACTTTGCCTATTTCTAGTAGATGTATGTTACTGATAAAAACATTTTTCACACACCATGCAAACATTTATTAAAGTTGCTTCTACAAGCATCTGTACTGAATTTATCTTTCCCCTGAGCTCACTGGGGATGGTAGACTATTTATTGTGCTTATATGAAACACTGTTTTGACAGATTTCTTCAGAAGTAAAGCAGCAAAAAAGAAGCTCTTTGAAAACAACTGGAACCACTGGCAAGAAGCAGCAACACTGCACTGAACAAGGGCACCTTTTCCAGGTTATCAAAACATGCTGTTGAACTGAATTTTGCAGCTGCATTTTCAAATGTACCATGGGATGCATCAAATCCAAGGCTGCCTTTCAAGGTTCAAATGCTATTCAGGATGAGCAGATCAGGGAAGGTAATGAAGGATGCACTGGAGAGAAATCATCACTGATAGCAGTGAAGGTGGATGAAAAAGGTCCATCAAGCACTATAGTGCTAGACTATGCACACCGTCTCTCCCGTGAGATCCTTGATCAGGCGGTAAAACAGTGGGCAGTGACTGAAAGCAAATACAGCGACATCCCTTTTATTGAAAGTGATGTGCCCTGAGCCCTGACTGGCAAGGACTGTCTTCACCATGAGTGTCCTGTCTGTGAAGCAGTTTGTATTTGGCACTAGTGCAAATAAAGTAAAATCAGCTGTGATTTGAGCATAATGCCACTATATGAATGTGTTTGCAAGAAGAGGCAAAAAAAAAAAAATGCCTTTTCATCTATATTGCTAAGAAATTAATTGGATTACAGCACAATCTATTAAGCAAGTGTCATTTGTCATCAGCCGTATGTTGAGTATGTTCTGTCTTTGTACGTGTCGAATGTGATCAGAAATAGTGTTAAAAGGATGAGAGGAATGTGGCTGCCCTGCAACTGTACAAGCACTGCCTTAGAGGCCCCAAAGATGCTTAACAACAAAGTGTGGATTATTTTTATGTACTGCAAAAAAAAGAAATCAGTGGCCTGGTTGTAGATGAAAAGAGGGGAACTCTCCGTGCTTGGTAAATTTGTCTGCATTTTGCTGAAGTGAAACCAAGGTCTGCATGTAGCAGAGGTAACTCCTGTCATAAATTTTACCTTGATTCTTTGACCTGGCTAAATCTGTAAACCACAAAATAATGAAGGTGATGAGAAGCATTTTATAAACCCCAGCAGTATTCAGGGACCCATATGCATTATGATACTAATCAACTCCCGTTCTTAAGTGAAACAGTGAGGAACATAACTGTGTTGACAAACAGTGCATTATAATTAACAGATGCTCTGGCTTCTGTAAATGCATGAAGGCTATTCTCTAAAATCCTACAGTAAGGTAGTTTAATGACATCTGATCACTGTGTTCAGACCAAAGCTGTTTGGATTTTTAGTTTGGTTTAGTTTTCATGTTCGGGTGCTGTTTTTTAGGGGGGGATTGGTTTTAGTTTTTTACTGTAACCCACATAGGTGTGCAAAAACTACTGAAGCAAATTAGTGAAACGAACCTTCAACAGTGTGACAGTATTTTAGGACTGTATGTTTCATGGACCCTATGGCTGATTTACACTAAAATTTCACACAGAGGTAACACCCTGGGCACAGCAGCTTCCTTCAGCTTCTGTAGGCTCATCCTGACCCAGTGGTAAAACTGCATATGGTGATGCAAATACAAGCTACAGAAACCCAAAGCCTGAGCAGTGCACTGACTTTGTAAATAAGCCTTAGGCCCAAAGCTTAAGGGACTCAATTCTTTACCAATTTTATGTAGCCTGCCTCCACACACTGCACCCTGCTTCTCCAGGGCTTGCAGCCTGACCTACAGTACTTGTAACTAGCATTTGAGATACAAAGAAAGGGAGGTGTTAATCACTGTCATCTCAAAGCTACAGTTTTGCTGACATTTTATACAAAGTGAATGCCTTGTAAAAGCTTGGGGTTTAGCACCAGTTTGTTCCTTTTTTCTGTTATGGCCAGTTTAAAAGACGTAGGTTTGGGTTTTTTCCCAGATCAAAGTGTTTTCCATTTTATGTTTTTGTTTTACAGAAAAATGCTTTCCATACTGGCAAACACTGTTACTATTTTTAAAACATATACATAGTTCTAGTAAATTATATAAAGCATGATTTTTCAAGCAGCGGGAAGCAAGCAGAAAGAGGACCATGTAAGTTGTTATTTGTAGCCTGCCTTAAGTCTGAGAATAAGCTATGAATTGAGCTGTTTTGAAAACTTAGTTACTTTATATCCACCTGTATGGGAAAGTGGTTTTATCAAGAGTAAAGGGTGAAAAATGGTTCTTTGTAACATGGCACAAGACTGTATTAATTCACAGCTAGCAGACTAGACTCTGCTATTAAGACTCTTCTCAGGCTTTTGCTGAAAAGAAGGGGGACAAAATCTGCTTATGTTGCATTGTTTTCTTCTTTGAAGTAATGAATCTTTGAAGCCATATGTAAAGTGGGACGAAGGCCCACTTAATTTCTACTGCCAACAGTGCTGTACCTTGAAGTTCTAAAGCATGTAAAACATTAGACCATACCCTACAGCTCAGTCTAAAGAAACGTCCATGCTATATACTAGGATGATCAGATCAGCATATATATTAATTTGATATTGCTTAACCACAGTATTAAAAAAGATTCCTATTCATATTATAGCTAAAATAAAGCTTTATTACAAAAAAAGCGAACCTTTCTCTAACATTAGTCTTTACTCAAAGATAGTAACACTGTCAAAGACAGTAATTAAAGAAAAAAAACAGCAAAGACACCCCAAATCAAACAAAAGACAAACATCTCCCCTGAAAAAACCCACAAAACAAGGGGGGAAACACCCCCCCCCCCAGGAAAAAAAAAAAAAAGCTCCAGAGACATTATTTGTCAGATAGGCAACTAGCAGATAGATAGAAAACTGCACTCACTTTAAAAGTGCATTTGGTTAGATCTGTCTTGACCCTTGTACAAGTAACCTTGGTGGCTTTCAGGAGGAGTTAGGTGTTGCAATGTCTCAGATCCTTTCTCTGGATGTAACCTTAGCATCTGACACTCTTCTGGGAGTCAGAATATCAGATGTGTTTTTGAAAGCAGCTTCTCCATTGGCAGGCTGCCACTGCATGGTCCAAGAGCAGGCAGAATTATAAAATAAGATATAATAGTCTAAAGTTATATCATGGCATCCATACGGACAAATACTCAAAATTTCCCCAAAGGAGAAAGTCACCTAGGTATAATTAAACACGCTTCACAGTGTGATTCCATTTGGAGTACCTGCTGTGTGGGACACCTTTGCTGCTTCCTCAGAAAATCACCATAACATGATAGTAACTGGATCACCCACTGTCCAACCAGTTACCTACCTGCAACCACAAAGCTTGTCTTCTCTCATTAATGGTGGAAGATTACAGCAGCTTCAATATGGCCTGAAGTGCAATTCCAGCTGCTTTGTGATGCTTTCTAGGACACTGGAACTTCAGGGAAAGCATGGAGCAAATGGAAGGTAAACAAGCTTACAAACAACAGGGAGACAACTTCTCACCAGGAAAATAATCTCTTTTACAAGACACTGTCCTTAATAAATAATGCACTTACCTTTAATAAAATAAGAACATAAATAAAAGCTGTTCAATGCTACAGGCTGGTGAGGAATCGAAGGAGACTTCTTTCCAGAATTACGCTATATTTCTAATAGGCACAATACTAACATATAATAAAAATCAAGATGGCTTTACCTAAATAAAATTACCTCTCTTATTAGATTACTCTAAACTGTGCCACTTGTAGTGGCTTTCCAGCTAAGTTGCCACTGATTCTTTGACTTGATTTTGTGTAATAAAGGCACTCCAGTATGGGACTGGCATACTCCACAAAGCCATTTACTTCTATTTAGAAGTTAAAAATATGCTTGCTTTATATTTTCTCCAGGAAACATAAATGTAGTCAGAGTGGATACAATGTGACTGACTTGATATTCTAATAATAATTCAAAACATATTAACTACAGCACAGCGTCATAAAATTGACATTTCTGGAGTAAGACACATCAGTAGTCCCAAATAAAACACAATACAATCTATTTTTTACAGTATCTTTTGTGGAAAATATTTTCTTGTGGACCAAATAAAACTGAACTTACCATCTGTTTGTATGACTTTTATTTTCTAGAAATGCACAGATTGGACAGGATCTTGCCACCATGAGTTTGGGTAATTTCTGTTCGCATAAATTTTGGAAGCAACTGACAATGCAAGTCAAAGTTTATTGATTCAGAAGTACTCTTGCTAAAGCACCTTAAGTCCTTTTCAGTCAGAGAAGACATGAGCCCTACTCCCTGAGAATTACCATGGTTTTGTTAAATAGTTGCTGAAGATTGCTCCTTTTGTACAAAAAGAATGGAATAAACCAATTTAAAATAAAAGTAACCACCTCCTTGGATGGATAAGGAGCTGCTGAGGAAAATCTGAAGGAAAAAAGCAGCTTATAAAAGGTGGAAGCAAGGACAGGCGGCCTGGGTAGAGTACAGGGATGTTGTCTGGGAAGATAGGGACCAGGTTAGGAAAGCTAAGGCCCAGTTAGAATTAAACTTGGCTAGGGATGTTAAGGATAACAGGAAGGGATTCTATAGGTACGTAGTGAATAAAATACAGACTAGGGAAAACGTAGGCCCCCTCCGGAAGCTATCAGGAGAACTGGATACCCTGGATTTGGAGAAGGCTGAGGTTCTCAATGACTTCTTTGCCTCGCTCATCACTGGCAAAGGCTCTGACTGCACCACCTAAGTCTTGGAAGGCAGATGCAGGGACTGTGAGAATGAAGACCTTGGGCCCACTGTAGGAGAGGATCTGGTTCTAGATCATCTTAAGAACCTGAACATGCACAAGTCCATGGGACCTGATGAAACCCATCTGTGGGTCCTGAAGGAGCTGGCAAATGAAGTTGCTAAGCCACTGGCCATCACATTTGAAAAATCATGGCAGTCAGGTGAAGTTCCCAATGCTGGAAAAAAGGAAATATAACCCCCATTTTCAAGAAGGGGAAAATGGATGACCCAGGGAACTAGAGACCAGTCAGTCTCACCTCTGTGCCTGGCAAAATCTTCGAGCACATTCTCCTGGCAGGCATGCTAAGGCACATGAAAAACAATAAGGTGCTTGGTGACAGCCAGCATGGCTTCACTAAGGGGAAATCCTGCCTGACCAATTTGGTGGCCTTCTATGATGGGGCTACGGAACTGAGGGACAGCGGTAGAGCAGGTGAAATCATCTACCTGGACTTGTGCAAAGCGTTTGACACTGTCCCACACAACATCCTTGTCTCTAAATTGGAGAGATATCAATTTGATGGATGGACCATTTGGTGGATAAAGAACTGGCTGGATGGCCGCACACAAAGAGTTGTGGTCAATGGCTCGATGTCCGGCTGGAGACCAGTAACGAGGGGTGTCCCTCAGGGATGGGTGTCGGGACCGGTCTTGTTCAACATCTTTGTCGCACACATGGACAGTGGGATTGAGTGCACCCTCAGCAAGTTTGCCGATGACACCAAGCTGTGTGGTCTGGTTGATATGCTGGAGGGAAGGGATGCCATCCAGAGGGACCTTGACACGCTTGTGAGGTGGGCTGATGCCAACCTCATGAAGTTTAACCATGCCAAGTGCAAGGTCCTACACCTGGGTCGGAGCAATCCCAGGAACAGCTACAGGTTGGGCAAAGAAGAGATTCAGAGCAGCCCTGCGGAGAAGGACTTTGGGGTGTTGGTGGATGATAAAATCAGCACAAGTCGGCTTCAGTGTGCGCTCGCAGCCCAGAAAGCCAACCGTATCCTGGGCTGCATCAAAAGCAGCATGACCAGCAGGTCAAAGGAGGTGATCCTGGCCCTCTACTCTGCTCTTGTGAGACCTCACTTGCAGTATTGTGTGCAGTTCTGGTGTCCTCAACATAAAAAGGACATGGAACTGTTGGAACAAGTCCAGAGGAGGGCCACGAGGATGATCAGGGGACCGGAGCATCTCCTGTATGAAGACAGGCTGAGGAAGTTGAGGCTGTTCAGCCTGGAGAAGAGAAGGCTGCGTGGAGACCTCATAGCAGCCTTCCAGTACCTGAAGGGGGGCTATAGGGATGCTGGGGAGGGACTCTTCATGAGGGACTGTAGTGACAGGACAAGGGGTAACGGGTTCAAACTTAAACAGGGGAAGTTTAGACTGGATATAAGGAAGAAGTTCTTTCCTGTTAGGGTGGTGAGGCACTGGAATGGGTTGCCCAGGGAGGCTGTGATTGCTCCATCCCTGGTGGTGTTCAAGGCGAGGTTGGACAGAGCCTTGGGTGACATGGTTTAAGTGTGAGGTGTCCCTGCCCATGGCAGCGGGCTTGGAACTAGATGATCTTAAGGTCCTTTCCAACCCTAACTATTCTATGATTCTATGACTGTTTAAGAATCTAAAGCATACAAAAATTTCAAAAAATAAGATGGGAAGATTTAAATTTCTTACAGGTCACAATGAGGTAGAAATTCAAGTCTTATTTTCAGAATTATCCTAAAAGTATTAATGAAATCTCTTAACTACTTTTGAAACTAAGCTCAAGGACTGTCTCATAACCAATACATACATGGTAAGATTAACTTGCAGGTGAAATTTGGACAGTTTTATCTAGTGAGAAATCAAGGTGCCATTTTTTCATGATTTTGCTCTCTGTTTCGCTAACCTCTAGTTCTTTGAAAGTCACTTTAGTAGTTCACCCTGATGCCTGAATTTCCAGGGCTTTGTTTCCAAGCAACAGCTTCTAAGAAGGAAGGAGCCTTAAGCCATTGTAGACCCATACTGTCAATAATAAATGCCGCCCAATGCTGAAAACTCTGTAATAGTAGTGCTGGAGCTCTGACTTTTTGATTCTCCAGTGCTGATTACTGACAGAAGTTTTTTGTTATTTTTATTGGGACAGAAGTTTTCTTCCTTTAATCTCAGTGGTTCACCTTCACAGAAGCCAAAATTTGTTTTTGTGACCTGCCTGTAACTGTAGAAACAAGTAGGGAAAGATACTGATACATGATTTGATTAACCATGCAGTCTTTAATGTTGAAGAAAGACTAATAGTTATGTATTGTTGCAAACACTGTGGAAAAATTATTACCCCCCTAAAAGATTATCCTTTTATCAAGGAGCTGTGATTATGTCATATAACCAAGTATTATTAGTATCAGAACCAAGCAACCTTTAATGCACACACAACAATCTTAATCTGTTTTTGGATGTATATTTAAATTTTGATCCCAGCAAATACATTCATTAGGATATGTTGTCTTAAAAAATCTATACAATCCATGTACAGCAGATATTTCTTATTTTCCCCTGTTTGTGATCTTCAGTACATATTGCTGCATCCCCTTTACTTTTCACAGGTTTTCCACCCAGTAGATGGGATGTTCATGGGCACAAGCAAATGGGAACCCAGACTAGTGGTATAAACTCCAGGCACTTGCAGTGTTAGGGCTGGGCTGACTTCTACCACTAAAATCATTTGACAATCACTAACACCAATGCTTAGTGTTCAGAGGAAGGTCTGAGACAGTTATTTCTTCACCCCTGTAAGACCAGCAAAAACTAGCTATTTTTTTTTTAAATAATAAAAAACTAAATGTGCAGTTCAACTCAATAGCTTTTTTTAAAGGTCTTTCTTATAACAAACAGAAGTGTGCTCTAGGCTCTGAAAATATTATGACATTTGAAACAATGTCTACATCACACAGCAAAACTGAATACTGACCAAATGTTAAATCAATAGAACAACTTCTCTCAGACTAATAATGTGTCAGTCTGACCCTTTATTTAAAAGGCTACTTAATACCATGGATTTCTAATGTCCTGCATTTTCCTTTATAGCTCTGTTTTAAAGCTTTACGTGTATTTTATTTTCATTGTATAAATAATAAGCTGGCACAACCCAAACTTAACAGATAGTGACAGAGCCAAGAACACAAAGGTCTCCTAACTTCTTGCTTATTAGGGTCATCCCTTAAGTCTGCTCTGTTCCCCAAAAGTTCCTCCTAAACTAAGAGTTGATGCAAAAAATTAAATGTTAATCATTGCATAAAGCAGTAAAAATAACAATTTGCCTTTTCCCCTTATTAACCAGAGATACGATTATTTGCCATTATGGCAGCATAACAAAAGAGAATGTTCCTGAATGCAAAAAATTACTTACAAATCTCAGGCTAGCTGAGTCTTACCAAACTTTATCACACTACTATTAATTTTTATATCGTAGATTTAAGCAGATGTTAAGTCAATAGGCTTGATCTTTATAACTTGAGATCATTGCTTCCCAATGGCTTAAAACAATCGTCCACAAACTCATCACTGACTTCTTCTAAGGCAGCTGGCTTCCATCTGGGGGATTGGTCTCTGTCAATCAGCACTGTCAGGTGGAGTACAAAAACACAAAAGTTACTTGTAAGCTTTCTCTAATTAAGATGACTTTAGATTGCATCCAGACAGATAACTACAGTGAATACACAGGGAAGAAAAATCAGTATGTTCTCAAGAAGACAGATTTTTTTGTAACATACATATTTCTACTTAATATAAAGTCTTGAGTTGTGATCTGCCTGGAGACGTACCTGGGAGTTGCCTGATGATACAAGGAACAGTGGGTAACTTCAGAAGTAGCCCAAGCTTTGATAGAACAGACCTCAAATTAGTGCTTTCTGTTAGACCTACTACTCTTGCCTGACTTATGCTTTTTCATGTGAAACTGGAAACAGTATACATGATTCTCCTTTCGGATAAGGGCTTTCACATCTCTGCAAAATCCGATTGTAGAATATAGGAGATGACTCAAAGGAGGTGTTTAATGCCTAAAGCTAATTTAAACACATTATAAAAACTAATAATGAAATAACTAATGAGGAAGGAGGAAAGCAGAGTATCTTTGTGGGCAAATACAAGAATATTTGTTTGTAAGTACTGACAGATACTGCAGACCTATGTAAATTTAACTATGAAGATTTGTATAAGCTTAGTATGTGTACTTTACATGTGTACACTACTGAAGACAAAATCATCACTGAATGAATTTCATGTATAGCAAGAAAATACAAAAAGCATTCCTTGTACTGCAGGAATGCTGAAGGCATGTCAGCAAGAACAGCTGCATTAGTAAACAGTGGTAAGATAAGAGAGAATTTATTTGTATATAAAAATTATCCGTATGAATGGAATTCCAGAGCATCCTTCCAAGCACCTTTTTGGCTCCAAGAAAACCCATAGAGGTGCTATTCAAAAATGGGAATTTTTTATAATTTAAAATTAATAGCTACAGTAACTAGGGCTTTCTAGGATGCACCCAACATCCCTCCCCAACACACATTCCCTCCAGATGTGTGGTATCAGCAACTGATTTGGAGATGGGGCTGTGTGTGTCCTGGGAGATTCCTGACCAACACCACCCACAGCATATAAGGGAGGATGGGCAGGAAACACCTCTCAATACTCAATGTGCTGAGAACAGGGAGGTCTGTCTGGTTGGTTGATTTTTCTGATGAAGAGTAGGATGGCTCTAAAGGTATGCAGACAGAAGATACTTACACAGCCTACATATTTTGAAGAATAACAGCCGGTGGTTTTGGTAAGTTGTCATGTCTTTCTAAACAGATTTTGTGCTTGGTGACTGAACTAAAACCATCTAGGATGTGAAATATACGAAGGAGTTGGATTTTAAGTTTAGTGGAAGGAATGCCTACCTAAAGATTGTGTCATATCGGAAGACAGGCACTATGGCTGAGGTAAAAAACCCAAGCGACTTCAAAATGTCTTTTTAACTTTTCCCTCTATAACCAACACTTGGAAATGCCTAGAAAATAAGTACCATTCAAATAACAGCTGCATTAATTAGTATTTCTAAATATAGCTGAAGACAAACAGGCATCACAACCCTTTATCATGCACCTCCAAAGCGAAAGGAGAATCAGAGCCCTGCATCCATTTAACTGCAAATAGAGGATTAAGGACTCCTTGGATACAAATAAAAACTAATTTTTAAAAGAAAACCCCGATATAGATCAAACATGTACTTCTACAGGGAGCAGAATCCATGTGGGCAATTCTTTAAAAAAATGTGCTGTAAAAGAGTGATTTTACTAGGTCACTCACCTGGATAACCTGGTGAAAAGTTATGATCTTACAAGTTAAATACTGTGATACGAAGCCACTGATTGGTTAGGGTGAAAATATATAACTGTCCTGAATCAAGTGTATTTATTCCACTGGAGTATGACTTATCTAATGATTTTATCCAACTTTAGTTGAAGTTTACAATCTGGCCAAAATAATCTTAATGGTCATCCACAAAAGTCAATACTGACTAGAGATGCTTTAGAAGGGAAAAAAAAAAATGTCCATGTGTATACTGCTACAGCTTCAACTCTGAAATACAGTAGGAATTGCTGATAATTCTTCATTCTATCGCACTGCTGTGTACTCAAGTTAACCCTTCTGTTTGGATCTGTGGCCAGTCTGGTGGATAAGTATATGCTTATTATGTTCTCTCCAATGAAGCCTTTAATATAATATGATTTAAAATATTTGTTTTCTACTAGTAGCTTGAAAATACTTCCTTTCTGTATTAACATCTGTATATTCTGTGTTTCTCCAGCTTGAGATCGATCACTACAAGAACAGAACCAAAATTCTGAAGACTTCTAAGGCAGGTTAAGCCCAGTCACAATGCTGATATTTCTAAGCACCTGAAATTCTGCTAGTTGCAATGTAATCTCTCTACCTATTTACTGACTGCAGGGGGTTTGTGTGCCCAGGGTTAGGCTCACATCTGCCAGCCGCTAGCACTGCAGGAGAGAGGGCAGAAGCCATACAGAAATAACATCTTTGCAGGATCAGCAATATGTAGAAAGCCTTTACAATTCCATTTGAACTGTACATTCCTGCACAAATAGTTAGGCTAATTTAGCAGATTTTTGTCCCCTCAGGCTGCTGAGATTGTAGTCCACCTGGATGTGTTTGAGCACTGACACTAAAAAAGACTGCTTTGCTTATGCAGTAAGAACAGAAAATTATGCAGAGCTATGCATTTCTTAATATATGTATTATCCTATAAATCAAGGTGAAAAATTGATACCTAAAGTGTTCAAAGACCATATTCACCATTATATGGAAAAATGCTGCTGAAATATGATCTGTATAGGTTACGCTTTAGAAGGTTTGGCTTTTCTTTAGTAGCCCAAATCACAAGTATCAGAGAGGAATACTGCTTGCCAGCCTATTTTCAGTCTGGCTGAAAGAAAACTGGATGAAGGAACAATGAAATTCTGACCTTAGTCAAAACAGGTTTAAAAAGCTTTTCAACAAACTATTTCCCTAGCATGCCTATTAAAATTACAGTTTGAAGCAAATAAAAGCTGTTATTAGAACCTGACCTATGGCTGCTGAAAAACAACCTTTGAAAACTATAATCTGATTATTATATCTTAACTTTACTTTGCGCTAGATCCTCTGTGGACAGGGTCAAAAGCTGGCTCTTAAATGCTTGGAATGTAATGCTTTAATAAACAAAAAGCTAGTATTTTATTTATTATTTACATTTTTTTTCCCACTGGTTGATCCAGTAAAGTCTTAATAATCTTATTTCCTATTAAAAAATACGTTCAGTATGTTGGTGGGTTGTTTTTTTCTTCCTGATACAGTTGAGCCTTTGCTACATTATCCTGTGTAGAAGAGAATATTTCCCAACTGCTGTTTTTGCAGTTCCTTTCTTTATGAGCAGTTTGTGTAATTTACTGGACATACTGACAAGTGATTTCCTTTTGTCCTCTACTTCATCACCATATGGTTTAATGACCTTAGGCATTACAAGTGAGAATTTGGCTTGGTGTTCATCTGACTCTCAGACTTTTGAGTTTGTCACTTCAAAAGCTTATATGGTGACTTAGAATATATCCTAGGAATAATCTTTGTAAAATATCCTTGTCTCCATTATCAACACAATGAAAACCATGTACTTCTCAAAAGTATTTGATAAGAACAGAATTCAACAGAATTTACCACACAATGGGGTAAATTCTTCAAAGCATTCTCTGCCAGTAAGAACTAAAGACTAAAATCAGAAACCTTTTCCATGCTCTATAAAAAAATTTTGCATCTCTCACCACAGGCTTTAATACAGTATTACTAATAATGAACACCCAAATTAATATCTATTACTCAAGCGTATTTTAAACTACTTTATCAAGACAGATACTAAAAAATGAGAAGGAAGGAATAATATACACTTGAGTTTGAATTCAAAGTCAGATTTCCTCAACCCAAAAGTGTTAATCATCCAAATGTCTTCTACTGCAAGCTCCTAGGAAAACAAAGTATTTCTGTATTGTTTCACCTCCTGCTGTATAGTACATAAATAATTATGATAGTTTCTAACAGATGTGACATTGCGTTTGACAAACTGTGTAGTGAATCAGCAGTAGAATCAAGGACAAAATCTAAGTCTGTCCCCTAGATGAACTTCCTGAGCCACTGCTCTACTTGTACCCTTACCTACCTCGACCAATGCTTTAAAATGCTGCAATATTTAAGTTTACATGTACATATTTTGATAGTAAGACACCTCTATATAGATACACTTTGGACATGGGAGTAGCCTCTGTTCTAACAAATTTCCATGTTCTTCAAGTCTTACACCATCTTACAGCAGGCTGAACCAGCTATGTGGCAACACTAAGTCTAGACACACAAATGATACCCATAGCTACTCGCTACTGCTAGCATTAAATATATTTGACGTTTCCTAATGAACTGGTGAAACCTTTTCATGATGCTGCATTAGCAGGTGAATAAATAACACTGGGAAACTGAGATTACACAAAGGAAACATGGCTGTTACACTTTGGAAAAAATAGTAAGTTTTTGGCCATACAGGAGTCCAATAAGTAAAAGTTGGAGCAAGTTTGGAAGTTTTCTCTGGGCTGTTGCTGGATGTACTTTTTTTAACCTCCATAGAAGCAACACAATAGTGAGTCTGCATATCATTAAGTTTGAGAAACGCTTCTGGTGTGCATGCTTACCTGCTCGAACCCCTTCATAGAAGTCAGGGCCTCTCTGAAAGATTAAAAGGAAAAAAAAAGCTGTAACATAATAGATTCTATTTAGCACATCTTTCCCTATCCCATCTCTGCTAAAAACGCAAGTTCTCAAGATTCAGTTAAATCTCACTGGTACTGTTCTTGTATCATCCTACTTGCTCCTTATTAGAGCTCTATGACCTCCTGCTTAAATGCGGCCACGACTCTCAAAATCAGTCTGTTGAACTTCAATTATCAGTTAACTTTTATGCAGTGCAGCTTTCAATCAGTTCCGTGTCAGATTTTTCTGAAGAGTTCTGCATGATGGGGACTGAGGCACATAGGATCAGAAATTCATCAGAGACAGGACAGTCATCAGGGATTGTGAGGTATTCTGCACAACTGGAACAATTTGCAGTTAAACAGAACCCTGGAAACATCCAGGGATTTTTTATAAAGGTAAATGTAACATTTAAATCCGTAAGGATGCTTCGCTAGCAATGGAGCAACAATACTAGTTTCAGGAAAACTATGGCAAGGATACTGGCAGACATTACACCATATCAGAAACGGATTTATTTTCCCTTTTTTTCAACTATTTACATTATCACAAATAATCAAACACATAAAAATCTTACCTCAAAATGTCATGAAACTAGTAATAAGGGTGCCATGGGGAAGCTTTATGAGGAGTTTGTTCAGGTAATTCATTTAGCAACTATGTTCTACTGAAAGGATCATTTCCTTATATGTTACACAAGTACTCAGGCCTTACTACAAATAGTACTAAAATCTCCTGTTTTCTTTAATAAACTTGTCACAGCACTCCTGAAAGGAAGTGTTATACAACTATTCCCATCCTGCTAACGGGAACTGAGGACTAAGTAATTCAAATAGGAAATCTCTTTGAGAACACCAAGGGTTTAAAATTACAGTCCAAATGCAGAACTTCCTATATTACAGCATTACCATAGTTTTTTTAACAAAAGCCCTCTACCATTCCCATTAATGTACTCTCCTTCAAGCTTCATATAAAGAGATGTAACTGGAAAAAAGCAACAGCTTAACAAATACGCAAAAGATACCTAGAATTAAAACCTATAAATTGTGAGTCCTTGATGTAATCTGTATATAACAGTCTCTGATAAATGTGCTACCCCTCCATTGCTGGAAAGAGACAAGGGGCTCAGCTGCTTGCTTACCATGCATGCTTGGCTCAGTCTGTATTCCATCGTGAGTACATCTTGTAAGCTCATGGAAGCGCCTTCTCTGAGCTGCCTGAGAGTCAGCTTTAAGGATGTAGGTGACATCTTATTAATAGTCTGGGGAAGACAACAACAATCACTTTTATTCTCTTCAATTCAGACACATTTGCAAGTCTGTCTTTGTTGCATTTTAAACTTCATGAAGTAAATGATGGTACTGAGCTCACTTATGTTATACCTATTCCTCCCGCTCCCTCCCACCATGCTGTCAAACTAAAAGGACTTACTTGTATAAACTTTTATTGGCAAGATCCCTGGGATGTTTGCCACTACTTGTGGAAAGCCTAGAACTCCTAAGATCACATCATTTATGACCAAATTACTACTAGCCCGGGAATCTTATGCAGCTTGAAAGCCATTTCCAAACAGATTCTTTTGAGAAGTGAAGGTGTGTGACAAGCAATGTTACTCCATTTTCTAACATCATATACATATAGTCTTAAGTGCTCTTACAAGTTACTGAACTTGTAGCTGATATTGTACAGAATTTAAGTTTTATTTGGTACAATAGGGCAGTAAGGTAATAGTAGCAAGATTAGCAACAAACTTAAGGTGGTTGCTTTAGGATCATCTGCAGAGACTAGACAACATATGAAGAAAACTGTGGAAGAAAAATATTAAAAGAAATTACACATAAATGCATATTTATCTAAGCTTTTTGTCTGGGATCAACAGATGCTGCAGTAATTTAGTCCTACATTGCTCTTCTGACAGGAAGCCTGGAGGTCTTGCTTTCCTTCTTTCAACACTTACAGGCTATAAATATTATGCCACAGACAGGATCTGTTTAAGGCACACAAACAAATGCTGTAACTCTGGCTTTCATGACTATCCTTCAATTAACAGCATGCCAATAAACAGTAGGGGGAAGTGGGGAGAAAGACAAAAACCTGGTTAAGAAAACAGAAATGAGCTTTAAAGCTTTCAGGCTTGTGGGGGAAAATAGCTGTATCTTACTGTTGTCCATCTTTGTTTTCTTACTTCAGACAAGACTCTTTCCCTGTAAATCCAACAACAAGCTCTCTATTGTTCACAGTACAACAGACATATCCTATAAATTAGGACATTTTTACCCCTACTGAAAAGTAGCAGATGGTAAAATTTGCCTCTCTATATTATTTTCATTGCAGACATTAGAGTCCTTACCCAGAGCCTGAAATGGCAGGTTTCCAGACATCAACATTAACATTTTTTCTGGCTCCCAATTACTCTTCATCCCTTTCCAGACACCAGCTGATACAGCAGTGACCCATTTTGCCTGGTTAAGCTGGAAAACACCCAATTGCTATACAAGCAGGAGGCTGTGCAATTGTGTACCTTAAAAGCACTGTCGTTCTGTTACTTGCATGTTGACCACTGTGTTTAAGAGCGAATCTGGTTTAGAAAGAAGGAATGCTGGCTCAAACTGTAAACATTTCCTGGGTTCTGGTAAAGCTCTCTACCAATGAGCTGCCTTTCAGCAAAGAAATCAGCTACACCTCTAATTACATCACCATGCAGGTCTCCTATGTATAGCAACTCTTACCCAGACCCCTTATGTCCTGTAATACACTATCTTTACCTTTGAACTGGACCTTTCCTGCTTTGAGTTTCACATTCTATCATCTAGATTAGAAAGTTTTTACTCAGACCAGGTGAAATGGTATGCACAGTGCAACCAGACTGTTCCACGGGTGAAATTATAATGGTGAGTTCTTTCTGGTTAGAAAGCATTAAAATGGGGAAGATATGAAATGCACACCTAGCTAGCCTAGTGCATCCAGCAGCTGCCTTATCTTAGCATATCAATGAGGTTGAAGGTGGAGGAGGCATTGCCATAAATCAAGCTGAAGGAAGAGGAACAAGGGAAGAAAATGGGTAGGTGTAATTGCAGAAAAATGAGTCACCAGTGTATCTATAAATAAATTCTCTGTACAAAGAGGAGGGCATTGGTGCTAAGGAACAAGCCTGAAAGGAGATAGGACAGGCTGAAGTAGGGAGTACTAAAATGCAAGTAAGTCTTCATAGAAGTATTTGACATCTATTCCAGTATTTTGAGACCATACTGATTTCAACATAATGATCCTGAAAGCTACAAGCTGAATTTGCAATACACCTGAATTCCAGTAAGATACTATCAGCAGGTGACTGAGTTAAGTGGCACTGACTCAATAGAGTCCCTTACAAGAATCAACAGCTGGAATAGTGGCTGCATCCTTTGTCTCCAAGGCCCATTAAAGTTTCTGATTTGAGCTGCTGAGGGCTCTTGAGGGAAGCCTTCTTTAAATTACAGAACAATCAGCAAAACAAAGCCCTGCCAGAGGCTCAGTGTATCAGTTTCCTTGCAATAGATGAAGACACCCATCACTTTCTGAGATAACAAACCATTTGTTTGAACAATAAACATTGGTTCTGGATGAGTTTTAACATAACATGAGAGTCTAGCCAAAGTACCCCAGGAAAACTGCTTAAAGACAGATATATCACACTGTCTGTTAAGAGTTTCAGAATCCTTCTTTACTTGAGTTCAGTGCTACAAAGATACCATCCTGCTTCGTACCTGTAATCTCTCTCTCCCACTGCTGCATCCCCATTTAAGATTCCAGGAGCTAGTGTCTGCATCCCAACCTGACTAGCAGATCTGGACAAGGTACCTTGCAATTTTCAGTACAGCACACTATGCTGGAATTCATTCAGTAACAATTAAGGCTATAAACTCACAAAGTATCAGTGCTCAGATGGTGTACTGACCTGCCAAAAAAGTTCTCAGAAAGCATCATGTAGAAACAAAGTTAAACAACTGACGCTTTTCAGGTTTTGACCCCACATGCTTACTTCATCCAATTAGGAGTGACACTTCTGTCACTCAGATCAAAGCTTTTTGGCTCATATAAATCATAAAAACAAAGTAATGCTATGAAGTAAACAATTTTTAAAATATGTTAGTAGTACGAGTTCAGAAAGTATGTTAGTATTCCAGCTTTCTACCTATTTGTAACCGGGTTTGAAATGTGATTTAAGTCATGACGCCACTCTCAAGTAGAATTTTAACATCTGTACAATCTTCTATTAATGCAAACCACATATCAGATATTTGAAAGCCTGCCAAGCAGACATGTTCTGAAAGTAAAATGCATGAGTACTGTAGATCAAACAGAACAGGATACCAGAGACAGAACAGCCCACAGCATCCTTGGATTATAGTAGAACTAGCAGTTCCATTTTGTTAACTCTAAAAGGTATCTGTACATCCAAGGTGTGGCTGTACCAAGGAGTACCTCCAAATTAGGGTATTAGACTTTCAATTAGGGCTTATTCCATAAGCTTACTAATATATATCATAAGAAGTATACATGGAAATAAAGAAAATAAGCATACACATTGCTGTTATTGAATCTTTTGCAGTCTATGTATTTATTATTTGAATGTGCTGTTGTTCCTGTACCCAGACACTAACATGAAATATTGGTTTCATAAAGTGACATAAGGGAAACTACTATCCGTGGAAATACTCTTGGTACTGTGTTACTCGTAATGAGGAAAATTACTTGCTTCACACAAGTCAGCAAACTGCTACCACAGATAATGTCTGGTAATCTCAGACTGTCATGGTTTTGCTATGTGTTCCCTGCTCTAACCAGTTCTTTTAACTCTGCTTCTCTGAGCAATGCGACAGTGCTCTGTTTGCAGGTGTAAAATGCTTAAGTGCCAGTGTGCAAGCTACTATTCTTCCTCCAATTAAGCTACAATTAAGTTTAATTACAGTTCTGCCTCCCTAGTAAAACACAATCTCCAGTTTAACTGGCAAACATTTCCTGGAGAAAGCCAGATTTATACTTGAATCCTTTTTTAACTTTTTTTCACCCACAAAGGCATTTTCCTTCTCTGTTTTGTGGATCTTTTGCAGAAGAAATTAAGTTATCTGATCCTACAAGCTTACTTAATCCTACTGCTTAGCACAGAATGTTTGCTATTAGAAACTTGTCTGAAACTTATGTACTTGTTCACACAAATAAGCCTTGAACCTGATAGAAAATGTGGGGTTTAGGGACTCCCTCCCCAAATTTATGTACAGACAGAACCAATTCTTATTAACAGACTCATCTCTTGAACAGAACAGGCAACAGACAATTGTTCAGGAACTCCAAGGACAGTCATTCATTTTCAAATCATATGAAAGAAAAAAGCTGCTATAAATTACTATTAAAGACATGAAATAAACCAAGAAGCAACAAAAGAGCTTTTTTGTTTGTTTAAAGTAAAAAAATTACACAATCATACCCTTGAAGTAGGTGACATAGTTTGAAGTCCTAGGTTAAAAATACAAAACAAATATACACTTCTAAACAACTGGGAACAAAGCCATCTTTTTTACAGGGGAGATCTGAGTTACAGGGCTGCAGATGAAGGGAATGAGTCAAGCCAGTCTGGATAACCAGAGCAAATGTGGCAGAACAAACTAGCTAGTTAACACATTTCAGTAACAAAGTGTTTTCAGACTCCTTGCATGTTTTGCAATAGGAATTGTATTTTGAACAAAACCCCCTTTAAAGGCTATATTCCTCTAGGTCTGCTTATGTTTTGAAGTGCCACAAAATTCTATGAAATTAACTTAGGAAAAGCTATCTTCAACTAATCTTGGGATAGGATGCTTAATGTTAATGACACTACACTATAAAATTATATTACACTGCTCAAATGAAAGTCCAAAGATGATGGGTGTTGTTTTATTACAAGAGCAGGATTTCTTCTGTAAGCTGGAACTAAAATTAAGACAAAGTGTTTGTTAGAGAAATGCTCGTGTTCTATCCAACTGTAAGTAATATTTGATTAGTTCCAAGGAAAACTTTTGCAAGGCACTCGAATACGGCTACCTCAAAGGAAAAAGAGAAAATATGAACATTACTTATAAATGAATAAAAGCGGCTTCTTGATTTTTGAGGCTGAAGTGCGTAGTAAGTGTGTAGTATTACTGTAGACTAAGTAGTGACTAGAACACTCAGAAATGCATTAAAAAGACCAAAAAACACCTTTATGATAAATTGCTTGCTGTTCACCAAAATGAGATATCTGGAATGGAAGAAAAAGAACAACATTGTTCTGGCACTGTTTTATTCCAAACCTTGGCAATAAAATGAGAAGCTATAAAAGGAACCTTAGTCACCAATAGCTCCCTGATCGTGGGAAGGGAAAAGGAAAGGGAGTGAGTTTAGGTTTTTTTACTACATGACAATTTTATGCAACGTATGACGGTATTCACATTCTACAGAGGAATATTCTTGTCTGAGTAGAACTACTGACAGGCCCACAGGACTACATGTGAGAACCTGAGGATCCCAGTCCAATGGCCGATAGATGTTATGTAGTATTAGTTATGTTAGTAAGGTGACTAAAGTCAGCCCTGTGGAAAATAACAGCACAGAACCACACTTAAAACCTCTAACAAAAATAGTATAGATGTTACCTCTAGCTGCTTAATGGCAAAAGGAGAACCATCCTGCTTTAAATTTTTAACAATTTCTTCCATGCTATTTCCTGAAAAAAGACTGAAAGAAAAAGTTAATGAGTGAACTGCTTCAACCTTCCTCTTCCCTGTGAAGTGCTAGTAACACAGAACTTATGAACAGAGAGTAACAAGCTTACTTGGCTTTTCTTAGCAATGTGTTCCCTGCTGTTCAGTTTTACTTAACTCTTCCTTTACAAACCTCTAGCATGTCAAAAAGCCTCACTTACAAACTCTATTTATCCAGAAACTTCAGTTACTGCCATCAGTCTTATCTGTATTTTTATAACACATCAAACGTTTAGCTATCAGCTCCATTCTACTGGTTCGGTGTCAACATATTTTGTCTCTATGCTGACATACTTCAAGAGTTTTAGCTGCTTCTTATGACACATTTCTCCTCCCCTTTCTGAGAACACAAAAGTTCCAAGCAATCATAGAAATGACCTTATATCAATGAGCATGAATGTACTACATATAATTCCCTGTCCAACTAAACAATTATTCTCTTAAATGCCCATCCAATTTCTATAGAAAAATGTTCCTTTTAAAGTGAATCAGGGCAGTTGCTTAATATAATGGTGTATGAATCAGGCAAATACGCTTGAGTATTTAGTATACCGCTGAGTGAAATATTTTATGAGATTCAGATGAAGTTCTCTAAAGACAAAAAATTTTAAATTACTAACTTGAATGCCATTTCTATCACCTTATCTGTGGAACACTGATGCTGTTAGTGGATTTAACTTCAGGCTCTCTATCCAAAAGGTGAAAAAGAACAAAGATTGATGAATACCTGTTAATCTTCTCCATATGTTCATCAAGTACAAAATCCTTTTCTTGATCAGCTTTGCTCTATTGAAAAAGCAAATACATATTTTACTTGGTTATTTTAGACCAAAAAGCTTATCAGTACTGAAAAATTTCTATCACTTGTGTTATAAATATATCATAATAAATGAACATTTAATATTTATAACACTGACATTTTTAATGAATTACAATTTCACAGTGTGTATAAATGAACTTATTGCTTTGAAGATGTTAACACAACGCAGTGCTTGGTCTGAGCTCCTATGTATGTCTATTTGGGTGGTTATCTCGAACACAAGTAATCATGTTTATTCTACCAATACATTTCTATCAAATACACTAAGAAAGCTAGTGTAGAAACATCTACTAAAAAATGGAGGGTTTTTAAATATTATTATTAAAAATATACAAGCATGCATGTATGTATATTAAAAAACAACCAAACCTACCACAAGCAAAACAACACAACCTGCATTTCTCTTCCTTGTATTTTCTCTGTAGTTCTACAACATTTTAGTGAGACAAATAGAGTAGAATAGATCTGTTGGCTTCATGTGGGAAGGCTGTCAAATGTTTCATATCTTTTGGCATTAAGGGATTTAGGACATAAGCAGATTTTTTCAGTAACAGCAGCTGAAACGGAGAAAGGTTCCCTGTCACTTCAGCTCTGATAACTAAAAATACACTGCTTCCTTTTCCATTCAGTGTCATTATGTAAAGTAGCATACTGTAATATATAATCACTCTTATTTCACAGCTTTCTATTTTGTCAAAATAAGTTAATACCCATAGTAGTACTGATTATCCCATTTATTTTTCTAATTAATCTTAGCATATTAACTTAGCAGTGCCAAAACAGGAGCAGACATCGCTCACTTCAGAGCTAAACAACTAGCGAGTAATACTCAGTTTGACTGAATACATTGAATCCTGATTTGATTCCAGAAGTTGCCTTTCCTTTGAAATAAATTACATCACACATCTCAACTAAATTGAGTTAACTAAATAGCCACTGAATAAACTTATTGTAAAGCGAAACTCTTTTCATGCCCATCATTACATGGGCCTTATACAAACACTAATTATGTATTATCAATACAGTTACATTCACTTGCAAAATCAAACAGAGAACTATGGGTTTGTCGACTGGGAAGACAGGACCCTTCTCCCATTGGAAATACTGCTTTAAGACTTCAGATGCTTTCCCTACTGCACTCCTATTTCCCTGTCTGCACTCTTGTAATACTTATCCTATTGATAACTCCTGCGCTTATTCAGTCTTTCCATTATCTCAAGTTTACAAACATATACAATATTTGAGAAACTAAAGGAACAACTTGATTCTTTAAATTCAGGCTTCAAATCTGGACTGCAGATGGTCTGCATCAAAATAATGCTAAAATTTGTCAACTGCATCAAGCTAAAAAATCATTTCTTCAGGTTTATAAAAAGAAAGTTTCTGCTATGAAAATATAACACCACTTCCAAGAGAGCAGTGAAACATTTATTAACTGGCATTATAACTTCTGCAGCCTTTGGATTAGGCCAGTAGTTCCACTCCTGTAATTTGTGTTTGCAGAATCCCTGAATTTTAGGCCAACACCCCAGACTGCACTTGCTATCATGAACAACTCCCAGTCTGCTAGTGTCTATCTATTCTGCCTTCTGCACAGCATGCTAGAAATCTAAGGATAAAGGAGGGGGGATGGAAATGAAGCAGCAATACATTTTCTGCATCATCACGCTCCTGGCTGGAAACTTCCTTACACTCACAGAAAGAGAGTGAAATGATCACAGTAGGAATTTGAGAGGTATCCAAAATGAATAAAAAGTGAAGAAGGACTTCTAAATTTTAATTTTGACCACTGCTGGCATTAGGGCTACAAATTGGTATTTTATAGTGCGAAGAGTTTGTAAACTCATTTTTTAACCATAAAACAAATGATTGCAGATAAAAAAGAATACCTATTTACATATATTTAACAATTCTACTTGATTTTTGGTAACTGATCAGATTTACCTTCAAGTGGTAAGAGTTCAGTAAGTCTGCAATATTTTCTGTTGAAGAAGATTTCAGGGCTATCAGGTCTTTCTCTAAGGCAGGTAGCTATTAAAAAGAAGACTTAATTAAAAATAAGTAAACTAAAATGTACTACTTAGAGTACTAGTGCTATGGTAACAGTACTACATAGCATATATGGACATAAACACACCTTCAACCCACCCCCAACTTCGACAGACATCTCAAAGAAGTACCAACTAAACAACACAAGCAGCCAGATTTCACTTTTCACTATTGAACCATATGGATTTAATGATGTCTGCAGTGATCAGCAAAGAACTCTGTTTCCAAAGCAGAGTCCCAATGCAGTGCTGCAGCTGTAGCAGGTAAAGCCAGCCTACAACAGCCTGAGAGGGAAGAGCAGGAGCCTGGCAACTATGCTATGCTCAAAATAGCACCTAGCCAGCTGCACAATGACAGCCATGAGAGTTTACACAGAGAAGGAAAGCAAGTCATTGTTTCTCCTTCACTTATGTCTTTGCAAATTACATTATGACTCTGACTATAAAATATACTGATTTCTATAATTTGTTACAACCACTGTAAGAACACATAGGATATCTGTTAAGGAGACTAATTATGACCACATAACAGGTGTTACCTAGATTAAAAACTCTGTGGTTGTATAAATAATCTCTACTTTCAGGCACTGTTGTCTAAATTGTACAATTTCCAAGCACCCTCAGTTATGCTCAGTAAATCATGACCTTCAACAGAGGAATCATGAAGACAGTAACATTTGCTCCCTCTTCCAAGCAAAGCTGTCACTAGCTGGCAAGTGTTATAATGACAGATTGAGAGTATCTTATGATCCCCGTTCACAGTTCATGCCCAGCTAATATAATTGCACCCCTGCATATGCTCAAGTTAGTAAAAGTATATTGGTGTGCTACACAATTCAGACTTGTCATTATGGTTGTAGGCTGCACCCTTGCTAGCACTGGTTAGCAGCTTACCTTCTCAGATTCAACAAAATGTGTAGCAATGCCAGCTTTCAGTACATCTCTTCCTTTCAGCCGGAATCCTGTTAGTGCAAGGTAGTAGCCAATCTTTCCAGATAGTCTTGGCAAGAAATATCCTCCACCTACATCAGGAAAAAGGCCTGTAATAAACAAAACAAAAATGTGAAGGGAGAAGAACTTGTCCAATCATGCATGTAACTTAGTAGCTATTTCTTCTTGCCTCACTTTCATCTCTCTGACTTAGGCACAGCTCTCTCACCCCTTTCCCCTTGACTTGGTTTGACATTTGTCATCAAAACCCTTTCCGCAAGCAAACTCTTGAACACCTTCCAAATTGTAACCTCTCCATTGGCACATAATTTACAAACATATACCAAACAACAGTGTTAATTCTATTTGCCAACAATTTTTGAGCCATTTTCAAATGCATGAACAACCAAGGCTGCTCTCAGCAAAACCCAGAAGAATTATGAACTAATTTTTGCAAACTCAAACATGATGCTGCTTTCTCTCTGAAATCTTTTATTACAAGACAAGTGTCAAACAATGATAAAGTGCCTCTTGCACAGCTGAGTTTGAACAATTCTGGGGGCTGAGAATTCATTAATAGATCAACAATATTGCCATGGTGCCTTCAGGGCGGAGGCATGAGATGCTGAGCTAAAACCTGTCTCTTTGACAGGACTATGACTAACCTGCAATTTTAAAAAAATTATAAAACTTCCCAACTTAGTGATTGAAATTCATACTTTTTAAATCTTTTTAAATAGGGTAACCTTAACCATTTAACCTGTGAATAAAATTTAAAAGACTTTTAAAAGTTGTAATTGAAAAATATTACTTTTATCAAAGTTTAAGTATTTCAAATCATCACTCTGTCAATATCTACCTTATTCTATTATCTACAATAACAGCCTATAAAATGAAGCCAACCACTTCTTGTAAATTTTAACAAACTTAAGGAAACTTAAGCTTAGCTGTATCAGTATCAGAAATTGAAATGGAAAGAAGCACTGTCCAGTTACTACTTGGAAATAATCACTGACAGTGAATTCATGAAACTGAAAGTCTTTTGAGGAAATTAAGTGCAGTGGTGTGTTTTTCACTATGAGAGAATAAATGAGACATAAATGAAAAAGAATACAAGTGATCAGTAAGAAACTCAGAAAACACTTTCCAAAGCAGAGATATTAACTGAGAAAATTAAGATGTACATAAGGACTTTAAATGGGGTTCTGATGGAAGGTGTAAATTTTCACTCACAAGTAACTGCTTTCTGTCACAAGAGAAAAAAGTCAATGCATGTACTACAGAAAGACCCTACAACAAGTATTTTAAGATGAGGGAAATCAGTGGTCCCTGAATATTCCTCCCCCTTGGATGGAAACAAGCAGAGGTCTCTTTCAGACAGCTTCTCTTTAAAGTTTATCACTGCCTTAGGTCCTCACCCATCTCTCAGCTCCCCCCCTGGTTCCCTCTTTGTCCTCCCTTAGTTCTGCTGCCTCTAATACATCACCAAGTTGTTTTTAGGCTCCACTTCCTATTAGTTGTAGTATTCTGTTCCTGTTCCCGCTGATAAGCGTGCTGCCATTAACTGATTTATTCCTCATACCACACGCAACTGAGACATACAGCTGTTCTAAAATGATGAATGTCTTGTCCTTTAAAAGCCCTAAAACCCCAATTCATCACCTATATTCTCCATCTGTACTCACTTTCCGAATAGTCTGCTCCGCATTTTACTGTCTCAGTTTGAGGCATCATATCAAGAATACTGATGCCAAGACCGTAATTTGGTTTTATGTTTCTATTCATCTGTCTCCCCTTGGATATCCTACTACTGAAAAAAAAAAAAAGATCCTCATTTCAAAACCAAACTTATAAATGCCCTCCAAAATAAAAAGGCAATTACATTATTCTCCCCATTCATCAGGACTGCAACAGCCTTTTCCTCTTTACTGCAATTAAAATACTGTTGCTGAAGTACTATTCTCACCATGCTCCAGTAAGTTTCCAGAGGAAAAGCCATCTTCCTACTGGGATCTCCAGGGCCCTCCTACATGGCTATACACAGGGAAATTAGTTTTAAATAAGCTCTGCAGCAACTTAAGCTGATTACCTTAAGCTACTTTAGGGGCAAATAAAACTAAACTGAATGAAAGTTTCTTTTAATTATTAAGGAATTTACAAGCAAAATAAGTGAAGGTGTAACTAATCCACTTTACACTTACTTAGCTGTATAAACATAGTGCCCTATAGCTTCTACTGTATCCTTTTCGAGGTCCCTGTATACCTTTCTTATAATTTTACTTCTCTTGTCCCTGTTCTACATATTCCTCTCAATTCTGTCAATAATGCTTCCCATACATTTCTGCTTGCTACTCGGTTTTTCATAACATATTCCATATACTTGATTTTTTTTCCTTTTGATAGCATTTACCAATCATTTCTCAAATCCCTACTTAAATAAGAGAAGAAATGAATGTCTGCTGGGCTGATGAGGCTAAAAGCCTATGCCTGTAATGCTGACTTGCAGTCTGTACTCTGAGACAGATATAACTGTAATACCAAATGTGAAGCTCTGCAGTTGCTAAGTAGAAGATAAAGGTAGCGCTCCTACATTCTCCTACCTTATCTTGCAGAGATGGTTGGAGATTTATTAGTAAATAACTCATAGAAAGCTAAAACCTTAAGAGGGATCTACAAGAAAGTGTCCACTCTTATTATAACATCATTTTAAAGCCTATCTCCTACAATGTATACTTTCATCTTCTGTTCTCCTCACCAGTGTTTTTTCCACACCCTCCTACATCTAGGCTGCTTTACAGTGCTTTATTTTATCTATGTCAAAATCCTGCAACCTAGAGTTGCCTTTTGTTTCTATTTGCAAAGTGGCATATCTATCTATATCCTTTTATTTATGGTGGTGTATAAATGCAGACCAATTGTGTGAAAATGTAGCAGCTGAATGAATGGTTTGTTTTCATTTCACAGAAAAGGTGTAATGCCTACTGAAACAAGTGAACATACGAAAAAAATCAATTAATACAATATCTAGGCAGCTAGACACTTCAAACATACACCACAGAAATCAAAACAGCTAAGCCTTTAAACCCAGACAGCCTTCAGTGGTTTTATTTCTAATTGATCCTAAAAGGCTTTCAATTACTTTCTTTCCTAAGCAAGTTTTAAGCTTTTCACTTACATGTCTTCATGGTCTGTTTTAGAGTAAGCCCTTGGCAACACAAGAAATATATATAAATATTTTTTTAATATAATACTACTCACATCTTTACCTTTGAAAAAGAAAGCAAAGGAGGTATCTTTTGTTATTAGAATAATTTCATATGCCAAAGAACCTCTCTGTTTAGTTTAAAAAACAAATAAACCCACATTGTTTCCTTCAAATGGTTTTATCATACAACAACTGATTATAAACTTCAGGAGTTTAGCAAATCCATGTTGTATTAGTGCTGGAGCTATTTAGTTTACTATGTTGTCCTTCAGGAAAGAAAAATATTTGAAGGGCTTCAAAAGTTCTTATTTTTCTCATCCCAAATTTATCTGATCAGAGAAATTATAGCTAGCAGGAACTGCTCTACTATTTTTTGCAGGAGTTAAAATGATAGTGAGCTTGCTTATATTTGGGGGGTTATTATGTTTTGACTTGACACAGCTCAATATCTTAAGAATTTCAGAATATGTCTTGTGAAATGTTTCATACAGGCTGGATAGCAATAAACATTAGGTAATACGTAAAACTCCTTTTAAAAATATGAAAAATGCTAGACCTTTTAAGCATTACTAACAGGGCACACTACAAAAATCCTATCAGCTAAGCATGCATTTTAACATTAGCTGTAATGACATTACTGTACTTAAAATACTCTCAACAAAAGCAGAATGTTACAACTTAGTCCTGATATAATGATCACTACTTCTTACAATTAATTCCTTGAGATGAAACTAAGGCTAAACCTAATAGCATCCCCATGTCTGGTGCCATTTAAGCCGTATAACCACCAGGTAATTCTATGCTCTCAAAAATTTTTTGAACAGGGCCACATATTTCAGACTATTCTCATTCTCCTGCTTGAGGACATAAAGATAACAACTGCAATCATTTTTCAGCTGCCTTGCTTTGGAAAGACACAGAAACTAAAAATTTTGCAGAGAAATGCAGGATAGGTTACAGGCTTTGAGAACTCTTCATAAGCACTGTTGATAAGCAGGTAAAAGGGACTTCAACATTGATGAAAGCATTAATAGAGTGTATATGCCAGACTGTAATAGTTCAATGTGGATACCCTGTTGGTGCCAGGATTGTCTTGAAGGAAAATGTGAATGATTTCACAATGATTTCACTGTAATCTGACTGATTTTTCTTGAGCCATAACACCATCTTCATATAGCTCTCAGACACATTTTATTTTGTACATCTCAGCTGACAAAGAAGTTGTAGAATCAAACATTAGGAAACACAAAGTACATGTTGCTATTAAAACAGATGACACTGCAATCTCGCCTAGACACAATCTGTATGCAACTGTAATGGGCTTACATTAATAACCTACAAGAAAAGCTAGAATTTCAAAATCTGTCGCATTTACATTGCAGATCAGCTTGTAGTACAGTGAGTTTGACTCACACTGAATTCCAAATGTAGAGCTGACATGCTTGCACTGGGATCTTCAGACTTCCTCTGCCTACATCTGTAGCAAAGACTTAGCTCCTCAGATCTACTTCCATTTTTTACAGACTGTATCCTGACAGTCTTCAAGTTGTCTAGAAAGTAAGCCCCAGGTTTAAGAGCCTCAAGATCAGCTTGCCTGAACATAGATAAGTTGCTACTAATTTAATAGAAAATACTTTCCAAACGTGGTCACCTCCAATACCTTTTCAAAATTCTTTCATTACCCCAACTGTTTTCATTTCATTCTCATTACACAAACAGCGAAACTTTAAACACGTTAGCAAGTCATAATCTGTTAAAATACTTACCTATTGCTGTTTCTGGCATTGCAAAAACTGTCTTTTCTGTAGCAACTCGGAAATGTCCGTGAACTGAAAGGCCAACTCCCTATGCATGGAGCACAAGCAAAGGACACAGTTATAAAATGATCAGTAAAAATAATCATAACTGTAATCCCATGCAGCACACTTCTTCCTTTGCTCTATAATCAAATATTTGATTTACTACACACATCTCAACAAAATATTAAAAGTCCTTTTATGGTTCAAATGCTAATAAAGCATCAGATTACCTTTATGCTTTGGCTGAAATGGCATTCTATGCTTTAAAAAATTGTCATCACCCTTTTCAAACATTACCCCATCTGTAATTTTTGCTCATACTTCACCAACAAAACCCACCCACTACTTTTGGAATATATATGAATTGCACAAAGTTTCAATTATAATACTTTAAAGAGAAATAACAATTAACTATTCTTATAATGCAATAATTACCTACTCTATCAGTACAGAAATATTTTAAGCAGCAAAAGCCTTCACCATTACTGATTAAAATTCAAAGTATGAGGTTAGAAAGTCACTTATTTAACCTGGGGCCTTTTGTTTTCCAAAGCAGAAATAGAGCTAGTATCCAATACCTAGTATTTAGCCCTCTTCTCTAGCAGTCCTTCCTGATGAGTTATTTCCTTCGAGACCAGAAGAGCTCCTGGTGTTATCTATCACGTATTTTCTGATTAGACAGTGAGCAGCAGCAAGGCACAATAAAAACATATATTTTCAGTTCACACAAGCTTAATTTTAGATAAATGTTCAAGAGGCAAACTGACAATCTGAAGAAAAATGGTTATCTGATGAAGTTACTATTATTTAGCAATAATATTTGAAGTAATCCAAAAGGATTTGGGTTACTTAGCACAACTACAAAGGAGTCTCACTTCTCAAAAGTTTATCTATCTGATACATGTGCACGGAAATGTTGTTCGTATCCTACTTGGAGACAAAACCCCCTACTGAGTATTTCTCAAGAAGTTTCTTCATACAAATATTCTCTCTCTCTTCCTTTCCACTATTCCAGCTTACTTTCTTTCCTCCCCATTAAATTTCCCTTTGCTTAGCCCTTCTATCCATCCAATTTTAGTATTAAGACTAAGACATGTTAAATATCATTTACGAAAAGAAGTCAGTGTCTAATGAAGGTGTATTAGATCAATCGTGGTTTAAGCCCAGCCTGTCACTCAGAAACCATGCAGCTGTTCACTCACTCCCCGCCCCTTCCTCCCCCAGCTCCTGGATGGATGGCCAGGAGAACTGAAAGAATGTAACTCCCACAGGTTGAGACAAGAACAGTCAGGTAACTAAGGTATAACACAAACCACTGCTGCTACCACCAATGATAAGGGAAATACAAGGGAAGAGAATATAACCGCTCACCACCCGCAGACCGATACCCAGCCCAACCCAGGAGTGATGTAGCCTTTTCAGATAACTGCCCCCAGTTTATATAGTGGGCATGACGTGCTGTGGTATGGAATACCTCTTTGGCTAGTTTGGGTCAGGTGTCCTGTCTCTGATTCCTCCCAGCTTCCTCTCCTCTCTGGCAGACCATGAGACTCAAGAAAGTCCTTGGTCAGAGTAAACATGACTTAGCAACAACTAAAAACATCGGTGTTATCAGCACTGTTCCCAGGCTGAAAGTCAAAACCACAGCACTGCACCACCTACTAAGATGGAGAAAAATGACTGCTACTGCTGAACCCAGGACAGTAGCATTTGTAATTGCTCAGATACTAGAAAAATGTCATTTTATCCAAGTAAGGGTGGTAGTCTTCATAGTGTTTTGTACTTTTCAACAAAACCAGTGTAATTAATTGGGTGATACTTGTTTGGACCAGCATTATGTATTTGATAGGCTTTTGAGGAGAGAGTAGAACATCTTTCTGCTTATCTACAGAGATCTTTGGGTGGTTTTACATTAAAATTTTGAGAAGTTATCTCAATAAAAATCATACCCAACTCCTCACACCAGTCTCATGCATTCTTCCCTGGCCTCTCTTACGATTCTGCCCAGCAAGAAATTGTTACTGCCTCGTCAGGGTGATACATGACTAAATTTGGAAACATCTTCAATTTTTTTCTGTAAAAAAATATCTGCCAGTCCAGGGTTTTAATATAGATGTTTGAAGTTTTTAAGATTCCAGTCTAATTTTCTGAGAAATTGTAACTTAAGATAACTGGTTATCATACTTGATTTTATATCCACAGACTAAGCCAAATCTACACACATGAAGTACTGCTGTTTCAAGGAGGCAAATGTGATTTGAGCAAAAAATTGCAATCTTATTTGAAAAGGGTACAACCTGTGCCTCATCACTTATCTGTCCTTCAGCCCTTTCACTTGAGGACTGGTGAGATGCTGTAGATCTCATCTGAGCAGGGGCAAAGGCAAGGGCCCTGTCCTCAGTTCTCTTGCAAACATAAAGCTACATTCACTCCTAAAACAGCTTGAGAACTCTTAAATGAAATGGGAATGTGACTTTTTTTCATAGCATAACAGCGTATTTTCACTGCATTTGGTAACGCCTGCTGTTATGCATGTTCAGCAATAATGATGACCTTGTTATAAAGATAACACAATAAAAAAAAACTACCCATTTTGCTCTTTCCAATGCTTTAATTTTTTCTAATCCCTTAACTAAGAATACAAATATTATCTATCATAAAGCATTTTTCCTGGCTATTTTCTAGATGACTGGAAGTTTACATAGAGACTCAAATTTTCAGCTTGAGTATTAAGTAACAAAGAGTAAAGTGTGAACCCCATGAAGAAAACTTCTCTTCCAAGATTGTTCATTTTACAATAATAAAAATAGAGTTTTAATAATAAAATGTTGAAAGAGGTAATTTTCTTTTGAGAGAAGTAATTTAATCAGATTTCACTTTTTCAACTGTGTAAGCCCTAATAGGATTTGTTTTCTGGATAGCTTTCAGTTTTATAGTTTAGATAAAACCATAATTTTAGATGCATATCTAAAAGAATAAAACTTTATTTTTCTTCTTACCCACTATACAGAAAATGGTACAAATACATCCCGACTTCTCTGAATATCATTTCTAAACAATCCCACATTAAGATAAAATTAGGTGAAAAAAACGAGTAAATGATTTGGGGATACAAACCTCAGTTAAACTGGTGATCATATGCTTTTCATATGTTTATTAGCAACTTCCCAAATTTTTTTTTTAACCTGCATGTGTTTAGCCTTCACCATCTAATACAAAGGACAGATGCTTATTAGTTTAATAGCATCCCATGTAAAGAACAAACTCTTCCGATCAGAAGTCTAAATGCCTTCTCCACTTCTGGATTATGTAATTTTACGTTCTTCTTTAATTTAAATGGAATCTTATCCAGATAGAATCCCACCTAGGAGGCCCTTGGCACACTATTCAAATACCTGCTGTGTTCACTTCACCAAATACTCCCCATATTTACATATGCAAGTTTTGATGCTGTAATGTCTTTATTAAAATACCCTGTATCCCGCACTGTCACTGTCTTACCTTTCGTGATCTTAAAATATATACTAAAACTAATGTCTTCCTTCAGACTTTACCAAGATAATTGATTCCTATGGTGTATCAAGGCTTGGTTTTTAATCCAGACAGTTTAAATTATTACTGGCATGACACTTTATTTTCCGCTGGTAGCTGAATGTTTGAATTTTGTAAAGGATACTTAATGCGAGTAGAAGTTACGGAGTTGAGAAATTAACAAGCAATCAATTGAAATAATCTTTTTGCAGGGTTTATATAAGAATTTATCAAAATCAGGTAAAAGCAGGAATAGTGGTCTGACAATATATTACTGGCGATAGATTGTCTAGGAAGGCATTTGGTTACAAATTACAGATTTATTACTACATGGATACTAATCTTAAAAGCAGTGTGTTACAACCTGACTGCTAGATGTCCTCAAGGAGGAACATAATATTACAGGCAGTTTGGTCTGAATTTCTCAACAAGCTTCTAAAACAACCAGAGTATGTGAATTTTACTTCCTGTACACGATTTCCTACTCAATGCTGTATTTTAAAAGTCATTATGTGACTGCATATAGAAAATTATTCCATTGCATATAGAAAATTATTTCCATTTTTTGTCTCATGATGAATACAGAACCTTATTAAAAGTATTTTCCTAATGAAAAACAAGGTGCAAGTTACTCATAGATGGAAAAATGGAATACAGATACTATAAATCTTAAAAGTCGTAAGTCTTAAGTCATAGCCATAAGGCTCCATTATCTTAAATTGAGAATGACCCATAGTAGTAAATAAGAGAACTCATCATGTCTAAGGAACTTAAGAAATTAAGGGCTACCACAACAGAGCAAAATAAATAAGCCCTTCCTGAATTACACATGTAAACTTCTGCTCACATACAGAAAAGGAGAACTGTGTCATAGCAAAACCATAAATAGCACTTGTCTACTTACTAAATAATCTAACTCAGACTGCAGAGGAAGCACTAAAGCATAAGTAACAGAATAAAAGAAATACAAACAGAAAAGGCCTTCCAGAATGCTGTTTGTATCATCTTCACTAGGCTGGTAAAGAATGTTTAGCCTTGAAAGCAAACAACTTTATGATAATATCAATATTAACATTGTGAAAATCCTGACTGAATTGAAAACGCTGAATGTAACAGTTCACATTCAATGCTAACATTCATTTTGAACTGCAGTAAAATACAGTTCCTGGCAGGGCCAGTGCCACAAGAAATGTGGCAATCAACAAACAAACTGAGCATAACACAACAAACACATCTGAATACAGATGTGCAGAAATAGCTAAGGTGCAGCAAAAATGTTTTCAAAAGCATTAGTTGGCAAAGTGAGTGGAATTGATTCAGGAAGCAGGAGGAGCTTATAGCTGTGTTAGGTCAAAAATTACTGATGTAAGAGCATTACCACCTGCATCCAGACACAGCAAGGCTTAAACTGAATCAGAATTAATCTCTGTTCATCATTAATGTTATGGACTACTCCAAAGAGTATAATCCATTTTTATCTGTAGATACTAACAGACAAGATGACCTAGTGAATGAAAGCAATGCAGCACAACAGATCAGTCTGGACCAGGAATATCGCTTTCTTTGGCTGATGACACATAAATCAACTTTATACAAGTATTTTAAAAATATCATTAAAATAGGTTTTTTGTAAACTTTTCAATCACTTAGTGTGGTATTTTAAAACATAAACTATTAATGTAACATAAATATATTAATTTACACATCCTGATTATGTATTAGAGATTCTCAGTCCAAATTCCTACAGAAATAGAGGCACAACCATTTGAATGCAGATGGATTATCTATAATCGTATCTGATGTGTCAGTTGTGTTACTCTGACCTCTAATTATTTAAACAAATTTGATCCAACTACATTAACAGTAATAATTTAGGTTGGGTTCTTCTTACAGTGAAATTTGGGGGGAAAAAACACATAGGCCATTCTGTGCACCAATGCTGCTACAAGTGTCATTATCCACAGAATTTAGACTGAATTTTTAAAAGCCCTCTTTTGATTTTTCTGCTACCAGCAAAAGCTTACGAATGGTTTCAAACTGTTTTTATTAGGGTGGTTAGCTGCAATACCCATGTTTTTTCCCCTGTTTAATCTTGCAAGGACTGATCTAGTCTTCTGCTGGTGAGCACCCATACTAGTGTGCAATCCCACATGGCAGCCCATACAGATGCTGTGGTGGCAGTTAAACCTATGGTTCCACAGCAGGATTTGAGTGCCTGCAGTTTCATATCCTCCCTGGCAAAGTACATTGCCTCCTCCAAGACAAAAAGCGGCAGGTTGAACAGTGTGGTCTCATGGTCCAGTCTCGCGCAATGACACTGCAGCTCCACGACTATGACGCAAACATAGTAACTTCTACAAAGAATTCCTTCTGATTATTCAGAATTTTCAGGAATAACTTATTTCCAGAATTAAAACTGTTTTCTTTGATTCTTTCTCACTACTATGTATTATTTTCTAAGACTTACATTTAGTAAGCCTACAAAACTTCCTGGCATCAAGTCAGCTATGTCTGTTAGAAAACACTCATGTGGCAGGAAGCAGAACTTTTTATGAACACAAGACTTCTGCTGCCACAGAAGTCTTGTGTTCATAAAATAGACAGTCTACAACAAAAGTAATTAATTACTAGCAAATGAAACTTTTTCTAGTGTTAAATTTGACAGCATTCTTTTCCCCCCAGTGCTGTTCTCCAGTCTTTCCCTATACTGGCCATGTATGTTCAGAAAAAGATACTATGGGCTTTTTTTATTACTTATAAAATCCTGGAAGACAAGCTTATTTCCTTTGGTCTTCTCTATCACCTAAAAATGTAGCTACTGCATGAAATTTGTATGTCCAACTTGACACATCTTGATGTCTGGAGGGAGGGCAGAGATGTGGGAGGGAACCTGTTTCAGCAACTTGCATCAATGCATAACTAGATAACTAAGTTTTATCTTAAAATTACAGAAACACTTCTTGTTCTTAAATAGGCCCATGCAACACAACTTTTTTTAAACAGGGGCACAGTTTTTTTTGGGATGACAGGAGAGAATTAAGGGGATTTCATAATGACATTCAGTTTCTCAGGAAAAAGTGCTTACAAAGTATAAGACATTAACACTAACTGAAGGAGAAAGTAAGCATTCAAATTCTTCTGGAAATGTGAAAAAAATAGAAATATGAAATGATGGAGAAGCAAGCAAAGATAATTCTCTTCAGAACTTTTTTTCTTGATCTATAATAAAGGGAAGAAAAGTGAAATAATGAGAGACCTCTCAATATGAGACTACGCATCTAGACGAAGGCCTAAAAATAGAGAAGAATAGTAGAACTTTTAGCAAGAGAGAGTCCGGTGTTAAATGGAAAGAACAAATCTGTGCAGAAGATTGCAAAAACCTCTTCAATGACTGTCAACAGCAGAGGTAGGAAAGCTTTCCATGAAGACACAAATAAAACCTCCTTTAAACATACAAAGGTTTCAGGAAAAAAAAAAGTAGTAATTATCTAGAAAAGTGCAGCTTAAAGCTTCAGCTTCAGTCTCGGAGTAGACAAGTGGTGCTTGCTCTATGATACAATCTACATGTCATTACATTGAACAGGAATGCAAACATTCTGTAATTCTAAAATACTAAGTGCAGTATGATTGCACAATACCAGCATCCGTACAATGTATGTTCAGGAAGTCAGCCTTTCTTTTCTTGGTGTAAAATAGTGGCATCCATTCCTTTTCATAATGTACATTAAACTCTGTCATTGTAGAGTTGGGAGAGGGAGGAGAGAGGAATTTTGACTTACTGCACCAATACTGACCCGTAATTTAAAATACTTGTTTTTGAGACTGCGCTTTATGATAAGCCCTTCAGGGAATAACATCACAGGCCAGTCAAACATTCAGTGGTTATTTTTTCCTGATGTCAAGAGCTGCTGATATTATAGTCCGATTAGGTACAAAATCAAGTGCACCATTTGTCCCTAGGATCACACACAGGAGCTTAGGAGGCAGACCAATGTGCCAGATGGTAAATATACTGTTGTGTCAGCAAAGAGCGAATCCTGCCTTAGTACCACCTTGGCATTGTTTTCAATATCCTATATTACAGAAGCTAAGAGGCACTCAAGTCAATCTCACACAGATTTGTTTCAAAGTACAACAGATAATTACTTGCGAACTCTGTATTCTACTTTACAGTAAAAGCTGCCTTCCACTTTGAAGAACTGGCAACAGAACAAGTCACAAGCTTCTGTGTGATACACACGCATGAGTTTCCAGAGGGAGGGGGAGAGGAAGAGAGAGAACTGGAAAGCAGCTTATCTAGGTTTAGTATGACAATTACTTCAGGGCAGATTTTAGAGCATAAATTAAAACAAAACCAAAGATGTTCAAGTTTCAGCACATGGTAACTGACAAGAGGCATGACGTAACTGTAAAAAGGAAGAAAAAGAAGAATCAGGAGAAATCCCAAGAAGCACTGACATTTCTAAGTTCCAGTTTCCTAGCTGTAAAAAAAGGTTTAAAGGGGTAATAATATCCATTACAGTATAGAAGCACTGTGCTAAGTAAAATAATTTTTCATGAATTTTAATATGCCGCAATTAAACACCCAAAGCAGATGATATGTATATACATATATATGCATATTAGTAAGTCAGGTGTTATTTACACTGTGATTTTGTTTCACTAGTCTGCAAGAAAAAATAGACAGCAATACCAGGCAACTTGCTCAGAAGGAAAGACTGTTTGCATAGATGTCTGTACCAACAAATGGCACACAGAGTGAGGGCAGAGCCTTCTCTCTCTCTTTTACTTCACTGGAAACTGGATTTGGTAGTGGGCATATTCAGGCTACAGACCACTGAATCTCAAAGATTCAGTGGTCTATAGCTCTCCCTTTCCTCTTCCCACCTTCTGCAGCTGCCTGGTAGTTAATATGTGTAACTCAGAGGTTAACTCGTGAAGCCTCTGAGTAAGAAATTTCAATTGTGTTTTTTATATACAGCAGTAAGAAAGTTTTGGTTTTTGCTGATGCTGCTCTGGTCCTGACTACAGAACATCAGGCAATCAAAAAACAATTCCATTTTACAAATACGTATCTTAAATTCAACATTGATGTTTACTTTTGTAAACATATTTGTGAAGAAACAAGGAAAAAATGTTATTTGAAGATGCATGCCAGAAATTTTATATATATGTTTGGAGCGAAAGGAACATTCCTGAAGAGTTAGGACCACACAGCCAGGATAAAAATGGGACAGGATAAGGACAGCTATTGCTCTGCTCCAGCTCCTTTGTGTACTGGAATTCTGTTGACTTAAATACATAACATATAAGTTGTTTATGACGTACATCATTACAGATTTACTTCATAAGAAATATTACTGTAATGAGAACTGTTGATCAAATCCTCCTAAAGTGTAAGTAACTATATTGGTAGAATCCCCATGGTACCTGCAGCAAGTGTCTAACAACATTCTTCAAGAAAACATTAATTCAGCTGTTCACTGTAAATTACATTTCCAGTCTCAGTAAATGCTCTTAAACCTGTACTGTACATCCAAACCCTTGTTTTCTTTGATGAATGAGGCCCAAATGTGTCAGAGCACTCATACGCAGGCAGTGCTACATAAGGTAACATACAGACATAGCAGTAAATAACCAGTATATTAAGTATAATCAGATACTGACTGAATGTCTTCCCCTCCAGATAACATTTCAAGTAGTTTAGAAAAGTGCAAGATGCAGCTGATATCTTGAATATTGAATTGGAAAACTTTAGATGTTTTTTCTATTAAGCATTAGAAAAAAACAAAAAAAGTTCCAGCTTAAATTACATGCGAGCATTGCAAAGTGTAAAAATGCTTCTAAAAATACTCCTGAAACTTGACTTCACCTCTCCTTATGAGAAATTCCTTTATTTTAGGAACTGGCCTTCTTTTCACATAAATCTTCTGATTTCTGTGACTGAGAATGATTTCTATTGGAAATACCAAGTCCTGAGAAAAAGACAACTATATATGATACATTTGGGGCAAATTCCTCCACAGCTTTCAGCTATTTATTCAATGCAAGAACCTCAAACAGCTAAGTAAGCAAATATGTTTTCTCCCATACAGGGCAACCATGGGAAGTAGGCCAATTGCTATTGTGACACGCCAATATGCATTTTTTTTGGCAGCAAACATCTATAAACACACACAAGATCACAGGAGACTAATATTTTTTAAGCTATTTTTAAAAACTGCTACTTGATTTCAGCACTTGCAGTTAGTGCATTATTTTGCATACCAGGCATTTACTTTCACCTACTAAGTAACTTTGCTACCATGAAAAATTACCCGTCTCTGTCAAGTCTTTCCCCTCAGGTGTCAGAACATTATTATAAACAGTTAGCATCAGGAATATATAAAGCATTACTTAACAAACTTTTATAATTATAAAACCTTTTCAGAACGCTGTGAGGTAAAATTTCACAAACATGCCTGGCTAAAATGAAGTAAAACACTGGAAACTCCCTCTAAAAATTGTTAATTCAAACTTAGTCAAGTCTTTATTGATTAAAGGAGAGTAGAAGCTCAAAACAGAGAGTGTTCTACTTTCTCCTGAAGAAGGTTAAAATGTCACCCTTTCCCGCAAGAGAATTACTTATTAAACCCTTTCTAAGACAAATGGACCTTACATGATACAACATCGAATAGTTACAGAGATGCAAACTTCAACTAAGCAAATTTCTGCCTCAAAGATTACAGATCAGGTCTGATTCACAGGAAAGCTGGATTCCTCTAACAATGTCAGGCTCTGGAATCTTTTGCTGAAAATGAAGTGGCACTAACACTAAGAAGAAGTAAAGCTGATTATTAGGTACTCAGTCCGCTCTTCTACTGCAACATAAAAATACACAGTAGTTCTGAATCTGTAGTCCAGAAGGGAAGCACATTTAGCTGCAGAGTAGTATTTCCAAGCCATAGAACAGGTTCAGGGCTTTGGCTGCATCTGTTCTCTGGAACTCCTACATAATCCCTTGATTAAAATGAGATTGTCACTCAGTAAGCAGCAGTCTGAAAATCTTCGTATTTTGGACTGCAACATTTCTGATGCCTTCCCATACACAGCATAGTTACCTCATAAACAAACTAGGGGAACACAGCCTAGATGATATTGCTATGAAATGGAGGGCACAGTCACCTGAAAGTATATTAAGAGTTACCAGCAGTCTACAATCAAACTGAGAAGGCAACCTAGCTGAGGTCATACAGAAGCCAATCATTAATGAAGTCATATTTGATATTTTTCATTATCCGCTTGGATAATGAAAGCAAGGTTTTCTAGAATTTACAAATTACTTGTAGGGAAGGCAAACACTTTGAATCAGAATTCAAAACCATCTCACTTTGGAGACCAGATAGAAGCTAATGAAATAAAAATACACTTAGCAAAATAAAATTAAGAGATTACATGTATGTTTTCTATGGAACAAATGCCTGGACATTTTTCAGGGGTCTACAGTAACCATGAACTTAATACACATAATGATGCAATGCTGTTGAAAAAAGAACTACTGAAGGTATCAGGCTGGCAGGCACCAAAGGGCTGAAGTATACCCACACAGCCTAGATTCAGTGTACTTGGGAATCCTAGTCAGACTGATGAGGTGGAGCTGTCAAAGGCAATGCTAGCTGAGATGGCACTCAGGCTTCTTAAGGAGAAAATTAGTACTATTCTTTTTTTGTCTTTGAAGAAAAGGGTAGCTCCACAAGATGGACACTTCAACAAACAAGTTCTGTTCAAGGAAGAAGATTTAAAACTTGGTAAAAGTTTAGTAGTAAAGAAAGGTACTGTCATGGAATGTTACGTAAGAAGGAAAGAGGTAAGAGTAACAGCTTTAAGAATAACTAGAAGTAGTGGCCTCCTAGCATCTGATGCTTTGAGAAGTTGCCATGTAGCTGTTTGTGACAGAACATCTCTGCAATATATGGAGAATAATTATTCTGCTCTACTTGGTGCTGATGAATCCTTCAGCTGAAATATTGTCTGGTCTCTGGTAATGAACTGTAAAGTACAAAAATTGGAAAGATTCCAGAGGATTGCAAGAAGACTTAATCTACAGAAAAGGCTGAGTAACTATCTTTATCCCTATTAAAGAGAGCTGGCTAGAAGCAAGGAATGCAAGTATCTCAAAGTGTTCTTAGAGAGCTGTGACTAAGACAGGAATATATTGATTACACATGCTAAAGACTTAAATGAGACGCTAGGGAACCTTAAAAGAATAACTAAGCACTTGGGTAGGACATCAGCAAAAACCAGAACTCTTGCTGTTGGAGACTTCTGAACAACTTAGGAGAAAATCTGCTAAGTAATCATCTAGCTATATTTAACACTACTTCAAGCACAAAAGAACAACCCTGAGGCTCCTCCCAGATATATACTTCTGTGTAGTCTAAAACTTAACATATTCAACATTACTACCTGAGTGACTAACACAGACTCAAACAGTTCCTTAAAAAATTCTACTCTCTAACAGAACCTTAAAGATGCTCCACATAAGTAACTGAGATGTAGACTCTCAATTTAAATAAAATACTTTGCTTAGAAAAACCTCTACTGTTAGGTGTGTTGACAAAATGAATGGAAAGCTACTGATGAACCCAAACACCGCACTGATAGGTTGTCTTCTCATGCTCCAATACACCCGAGGTCCTTCCCTACTGAGGAGAGAATAAAAGTCAGCACTGTGTACTGCTATTGCTCTTGAAAACTGGGCCCTAGAATACGAGGGAATTGGAGATGGCAATATCTCTTTAAATTGTGAGCTACATTAAAGTTCCAGCTTCCTACTACTCTCCCTAAACCTAAATCAAGATTAGAAAATAAAATTCTCAGAATAACTCCAAACACAGGGCTTTGCAAAGGATTTAAAAGAGCTGGTAACTCTATCAAACTTCATTTCTATACTGAAAATGTTGCACATTACCACATAAGTTAAAATCTATTTGCCCCACAAGGTGTTTTCTCATCCTAAAACTCAAAGCATTAATTGTTAAAGCAAGAAGTGTAAAGGTATAGCCTTTATGGATCTCTTAACTTGCTAAAGTAAACTTAGCAAATACATCATGCAAGAGGTCAGACTAAAGGATTAAATACTGTATATGTTTCCAAAGCAAAAAAATCAGGCGTTTGAGCAACAGTCTTTACTCATCAGTAGAAAAATAAATACTGGGGGGCCTATTTTGGCCTTATTAATAACTAAACACATAAACATTCAGTAATATCAGATTATAAGCCTGAAACAGCAGCAAATTGCTTTTCACAAAGCACAAAATTGAACTGTGAAGCCTATTGCCACAGGCCTTTCTGAAGACCAAACCTACTTTATGTCAAAAAGTACCATATGAATAGAGAGGCGAGTGTGACTACTGATAGTTATTTAGCACCATGGTTCTGAAACACAGTCTAGCTCAGGAAGTTTCTAAATTATGCATGCTCTAAATATGATACTAAGGAGGAGGGTACTTTGTAGACACTGCTGCAGATTCCTCCCTAAACTAAAAGCAGTGGCCTTTGCTCCTTAATATATGTACTTCTGCTTTGGTAATATGCCAGAGATTTAAGTAGGCTTTATGTAAAGTTAAAACCACCAATCAAATCTGTCTGGTGTACTTTATTTAGCTCTGAAACAGGTATAAAATACATTGTTATTAAGCCTTTTAGTCTGTTAGAGAGAGTAATGACACAGTAATGTATTTTGTGCCAAAGCCCTATTTAAAACCAGAGTTACACTGAACTTACACAGCACACTTTTGTTCATTGAAGTCAGGAAAAGATTGGAAGTCTTTTACAACCAAGAAACCCAAATTTAGAACCTCATTTAGAAAAAATAATATTAAAAAAACACCAAAGAAACAACTGTTTAAATACTCTGCTTTTTTTTGTCTACTGTTGAGGTATTTCACTTCAAGGAATTAAAAGTGTACAGATAGAAGTCAACTAAAATAATCTGAACAGATTTTCAGCATCTGATAACTAGCATAATCTGACAGTTTTCAGCATCATGAGAGTACACACCCAGTGTTCCCTTCCACTGTATATGCCCTTTAGCAATAAATTTGGTGTCTATAACTTGTTTCACCATTGCTTAGTAACAGTCACCGTAGGTGCAGTCACCTTTGCTTCATCAAACATACCTGTTACTTGAACCTACTGTTCGAAGTACAAAAAAAATGAAAAGATACATTTATACTGAGTATCAATTTTTGATGAACTACAGGAGCATAGACAAGAAGTGCAGAAACCAAGCTCCACAGCCCCATCTGTTGGATAATTAAGCTCTCAAAAAGCCATCTACCAGCCTCTGGCCAACAATGCTGAAGTGGAACTAGTTTACTTTGATACAATTCCAAATTATACAATCACAAATTTATGGTATCTGTGCATCAGAAGCAACTTTTACTACCTAAGCACATAATAACTGAGTTTCTAACACATTCTGATTTTCAATTTAAACTAGAACAAAAGAGCACTCCATGTACAGTGCTGCTTTTTTGAGCAAGTTTGAGATTGACCTGTTCATTGAATATAGTGAAATTGCAGTTTTTAAGAGGTGCCCCTTGAATTTTAAGGCCAAGCTAAAAATGACTTGCTTCTAAAGCCAACGGTTTCAATGTGAATTTGTTTTAAAGGCATTTACTGTAGTTCATAAGTGACAAATGTTTCTAGCTCCCACTCACTTGTAGCAACTAAGTTAGCCAGATCTTGGGCATATGAAAGGGATAAAACATGAACTTATTGTGTCAAAAACATAGAACCAAACATCTGAGTGATTTGAAACAGAGCATCTAATTATACCATGAACAGAGTAACTCCTTTGTATGGATGCAGTTCTGATGAATAATTACAGTAGGACAGAGCATTCCCACACAGGAAGAACAAGATAACGGTACAACCATGCCAAGTTCAAGGGCTGCTCTAGAGGTCTGAGATCTGAGGCTTGGTAATAGAGCAGCAAAGGGGAAAAGAGGAATAGCATGTTTAGATCACAAGCTGGAAAGACCACAGCCAAAATACACAAAAAAAAAATGTGCAAGAGAAGTTGGAAAGGGAGGAGTCACGACCAGTGATGGATCATGTAGTGTTACACTTATCCTGTCTTTGACAAACTTAAAACAGATTATACACCCATATCATACTGATGTGCAAGAATATAAATTTAAGAGACAATATGGCAGGCAGACTTTACTTGTCAAACTCACTGTTCAAAATAACTTAAGATTATTATATTCTACTCCCTGCTACAGTGCAAATGTATCCAGCAGATGTCAAGCTGAAGAGAACAGCATTTCAGCATGTAGAGAAGCACAGCACTGGTCTCTTAACTACCTACTCATAGTGTTCAGAGCCACCAATTGCTGAAGCAATTATTAACACTGAGTATAACTAGTAATATGATGGAGTCTTTCCATGTTGCTTTAGTAATAAGGTATGGCCTTGGAAGGGGTAAGTGAGAATCAGGATCTTGTAATTCATGTTTTAGGAGTACTACAAAGGTGAGCAAATAGATGCATTTTCAGATAATTTGTTGGAAAAATACAGATCTCACAAATGTCTGTTAAAGTACAGCTTAGAATATAATTTTTACAAGTTTTCATGGAGTTGTCCTTTAATTGTATATTTATATAGTTCAATCAATACATTTTGAGTGGAAAACTCAGTTCTAGTATGATCTACAAACTCACACTTACAGTATTCTGAAAACCTTTGCAAGGGGCATTTCCTACAATGACAGGATTCTGCTCTTAACACAACTGCCAGATCCTCAGAGAAGCAGTTGCACTGGGTATGAAAGAATAGCAAAAGCACTAGAAGAGCAGCAAATTGCCCTGATAAGCAAGAGACAAAGGTTCACATTACAATCCTTATTCTTGAATTGCAATGTTTGAAATGTCATGTGTGCGTTTCATTTAACTCGAGCACAGCATATTACATTACTTTAAACCACATTCTCAGATACCACACCAAGGTCCTTAACTTACCCCTCCCATTGTAATGCCATCGATAAGTGCCACATATGGCTTCTTGCAAGTGCCTGTAAGGAATGTAAAGAAACAAAAAAATTGTACATTTTTTTCAAGACAATGGTCCTGTGACATCAGCTGAACTGATGAATCTGACTGAACTTTTAAGTCTGACCTGAAAACACTAATATTAGATAGTGGTTTTATTCAGAGTGGACTTCTGAATCTTTCCATGCATGGTAATTGAAAACATTTTTACTCAGTGCCTTTGCTGGTAGTTATTTTAAGACCACATACTCCTGGGTTCTTTGCAATAAACTAAGGTGTTTAACTCCTAGCTTAATTTATGCAGGTTATTTAAATGGAAAGCTTTAACATAATTTGATCTTCTGCCTTCTGACTGAATACTAATGATTTTCCATGCATCTATTTTTATCTTGAGTCTTTTTTGAAGAAGATCAATGGTACTTAGTGCAGAACTGCACTGTCTGCATCTACGACATAATTAATCTGTAGCTGAATTGTAACTATCCAGAACAATAGGATGAAATAAGCTATCACAGTAGCTTAAACAAAAGAAACAAATTCTGCAAGCATGATGTAAAAATGAGATACATTACACTAGTGGTATTAAAAAAACCAAAACTAACATAAAACTACTTATGTTATCTCAGTTTTTTATAGATTAGCAAAGAGAGAAAGCAAATCTACATTCAAAGCCACTACTCTGAAAACTATACTGCTTCAGAATTTGCTACTAAACATACCAATGGCATTGTTCAGGGTATATTCTTCTTTGAAGAACTCTTGCGCCAGCTTATTTCCAACTTTTCCTGCATCTGTGATGGCTTAAGAGAAATAAAAATTCTAAAGATAACTGTAACTTTAAAGGAAAATGCAAATAAGAATTAATATTGCATGAAAACAATTTCTTCCAACTGCAATCAAGCCACAACTTAATCCTGCTTTTAGTTGAGAAAATTTGCTCAAACTCAAATATGCATGCAAAGTTTCAAATATGAGTCAATTTTATCATGCTGGAGACTGTCACATACATGTGAGCATGCAGTTCATCTTCTACACCATGGAACCCCTCCTAATGTATGGTAGTCTTGTTTGTGGTACTTCATATCAATATATAGAACAGTTACTTAAAACTGATTATACTGAAAACTCTGAATACTAAAACTGAGAAGCCAATGAGAGCAGGACATAATTTGATAATAACCCGTGCTGCTTGTTCACCTAAAATTTAAGACTGCTAATTTTCACAGCCTGAAGGCTTCCTACAGTTCTTAGTTACAAAATAATCACAGATACACTGATAACCATTGTCAGCTCTTTATACAGCCAACTCAAACATCAGACACAAACTACCTTACAGGAAAAGTTACTTATTAGGACTCTTCAAGTTTCTCATAAAGAAGCTGTCAGTAATGAAAATCTGAGAAGAAAAAGGTAGAGACAAGGACCCTTTTTTCCCCACGAATGACTGACTGCCATTACCAGTTATTCATAAAAGTGCCACTTCAATCTTAGCAGCTTTATCCACTTGTTGGCTGTTCTGGTGTTCCTCAGTGGCCCAACTCTTGGGTACATGTGCATCTACATGGCGTACCTTCACCAGCAGGTTCTGCACCCAGGCAGCGATATCTTGCCACACTGCAGCAGCCCAGACGGGTTTACCTCTGCGTTGCCAGTTGCTTCGCTTCCATTGCTGCAACCACCCCCACAGGGCATTTGCCACCACCCCTGAGTCAGTGTAGAGATAAAGTACTGGCCACTTTTCTCGTTCAGCAATGTCCAGGGCCAGCTGGATGGCTTTCACCTCAGCAAACTGACTCTATTCACCCTCTCCTTCAGCAGTTTCTGCAACTTGTCGCCAAGGACTCCATACAGCTGCCTTCCATCTCCGATGCTTTCCCACAATACGGCAGGACCCATGAGTAAACAGGGCATACTGTTTTTCACTTTCTGACAGTTTGTTATATGGTGGGGCCTCTTCAGCACGCATCACCTCCTCCTCTGGTGACATTACAAACTCTTTGCCCTCTGGCCAGTCCATGCTGACTTCTAGAATGCCTGGACGACTGGGATTTCCTATTCGAGTTTGTTATGTAATTAGTGGAGCCCACTTACTTCATGCAGCATCGGTTGCATGATGTGTAGAGGAGACCCTGCCTTTGAACATCCAGCCCAGTACAGGCAACCGGGGTGCCAGGCGGAGCTGTGCTTCAGTGCCAATCACTTCCAAAGCAGCTCGAACCCCTTCATAGGCTGCCAGTATCTCTTTCTCAGTTGGGGTATAGCTGGCCTCAGATCCTTTGTACCCCCGACTCCGAAAGCCGAGGGGTCGACCTCGAGTCTCCCCTGAAGCCTTCTGCCAGAGGCTCCAGGTAGGACCATTTTCCCCAGCTGCGGTGTACAGTACATTTTTAACATCTGGCCCGGTCCGGACTGGTCCGAGGGCTACTGCATGAACTATCTCACATTTAATTTGCTCAAAGGCTTGTTGTTGCTCAGGGCCCCATTTAAAATCATTCTTCTTCCAGGTCACATGATAGAGAGGGCTTACAATCGCACTGTAATTTGGGATATGCATTCTCCAGAACCCCACAGCACCCAAGAAAGCTTGTGTTTCTTTCTTATTAGTTGGTGGAGACATTGCTGTTATCTTGTTGATCACATCTGTGGGGATCTGTCTACGTCCATCTTGCCACTTTATTCCCAAAAGTTGAATCTCCTGTGCAGGTCCCATGACCTTACTCCGTTTTATTGGAAAAACCGGCTTTCAGCAGGATTTGGATTATTTTCCTCCCTTTCTCAAAGACTTCTTCCGCTGTATCGCCCCACATGATAATGTCATCAATGTATTGCAGGTGTTCTGGAGCTTGCCCCTGTTCCAGTGCAGTCTGGATCAGTCCATGGCAAATGGTAGGGCTGTGTTTCCACCCCTGGGGCAGTCGGTTCCAAGTGAACTGGACACCCCTCCAAGTAAAAGCAAACTGTGGCCTGCACTCTGCTGCCAAAGGAATTGAGAAAAATGCATTGGCAATATCAGTCGTGGCATCCAACTTGGCTGCCTTTGACTCCAGTTCATACTGAAGTTCTAGCATGTCTGGTACGGCAGCACTCAATGGCGGTGTGACTTCATTCAGGCCACGATAATCTACTGTTAGTCTCCACTCTCCATTAGACTTTCGCACTGGCCAGATGGGGCTATTAAAGGGTGAGCAGGTCCTGCTGATCACTCCCTGACCCTCCAGTCTATGAATGAGCTGATGGATAGGAATCAGGGAGTCTCGGTTGGTGTGATATTGCTGCCGGTGCACTGTTGTGGTCGCCACTGGCACTTGTTGTTCTTCGACCTTCAGCAACCCCACAACAGAAGGATCCTCTGAGAGACCAGGCAAGCTGGACAGCTGCTCGATTTCCTCAGTCTCCAAAGCAGCAATACCAAAAGCCCATCGGTACCCTTTTGGGTCTTTGAAGTACCCTCTCCTGAGGTAGTCTATGCCCAGGATGCATGGAGCCTCTGGACCAGTCACAATGGGGTGTTTTTGCCATTTCCTCCCAGTTAGGGTGATTTCAGCCTCCAGTACAGTCAACTCTTGGGATCCTCCTGTCACTCCAGAAATATAGATGGGTTCCACCCTTGACAGCTTGACGGCATCAGGGTACACTGTGCACCGGTATCTACTAAAGCCTGATACTTCTGTGGGACTGATGTGCCAGGCCATTTGACCCACACATTCCAGTAAATCCGATTATCCCCTACCTCCACCTGGCTGGAGGCGGGGCCCCTCTAATAGTTATCACAACTTTGAACACTTAAGTCATATTGAAAGGGATTATTCTTCGTTATCACAGGAGCTGGAGTAAAATCAGCTCTTCCAGTCCATCTGGGGGCCTGCTCACCAGAGACTGAAGCCGCAGCTCTCATGGGATGATGAGTCTTGGGCCTTGCTCCCCTCTTCAATTCACCCACCCGTTCCTCCAAAGCTGAAGTAGGTTTTCCATCCCACTTCGTCATGTCTTCTCCGTGATCCTGCAGATAAAACCATAGGGTGGCCCGTGGCGTATACCTCCTGTATCTTCTCTCTCGAAGAATAGGACGCCTTTTGTTAACAGCTGAGACGTGTGTTGGTACACGTGAGGAGCTGGATAAATCAGATAGATCGTCCCTCAATTGTTTGAGATCCTGGGACAGTTTTTCCACAGCTGAGATGATGGAAGGGGTGAGGTTGTCTTCGAACTCTCGGAGTTTATGAATCACTTCATCCACTGTTAGTGGTACTATATCATTCCAGGTTACTGTTGCCAATGAATGGGCATATGATGACGGTGCATTCTGTGCTAGTTTTTGCCACATGGGTCGTGTACATTCGACTTCATCTGGGTCTATGGGTACATCCCCATTATTTGGCTTGATGTGATAGATCATCTCTACGATGGCTGATTCCCTCAGGGACTGGATGCCTTTGTCTGAAGTACTCCACTTGGCCGAATGACTCATAACATCGTCCTTGTACGGAAACCTTTCTTTCACAGCCGCCAAGAGCCACCTCCAAAGACTGAGGGACTTTTTCTCTCGCAATTGCTTTGTCAATTCCTGCTTCTCTAGCAAGTGATCCCAGCTGCTTGGCTTCACTACCTTCTAGTTCGTGACCATTGGCCCCATTGTCCCAGCATCAGAGCAACCAGGTGATGACGTGCTCCCCTGGTTGACAGGTAAAATCTTTTCGCATATTCCGTAGCTCGGTTGAGGTCTGAGTTCGAGAAGTCACCTCTTCTTCATCATCATGCGATGATGACGACTCCTCAGATACTGGACCAGGTGGTGAATACATTGTTTCTTCATCTTGCTTCACCCTTCTTGCCTCCTTTTTGCTTTTTCTCTTGCGTACAGGGGCAACCAATATTGGTACAAATTGGTCCTCTGGTTTAGCTGCAGTGATTTTCACTGTGGTTTGAGTAGCAACTGTACTTGTCGCTGGGGGTGGTGTAGCTGCTGTGCTTGGAGCTGGGGTAGCCATGCTGTCTGTTGCAGCCAGAGTTTGGGTAGCGACTGTAGTTGTCGCTCGGGGTGGTGTAGCTGCTGTGCTTGAAGCTGGAGTAGCTGCGCTGACTGCTGCTTTGCCCTCAGATGCAGGGGCATTTTTTTCCTTTTGAAGGTGCTGGATAGTGTTGAACAAGGCCCTGTAAGCATAGGCCAAGCCCCAGCACGTTGCCATGATTTGTCCTTCTCCGGTATGGCCAGACTGACCACACACCTCATTTAAGTGTTTTACTAATTCTCCCAGATTTTGCACTTGTTTGGTGGTGAAATTCCAAAGTACTAGAGGAGCCCACTGACCTAGATACTTGCCCATAGTACCCCACACACCCTGCCACTCATGGCTGTCCAGCCATGGGGAAAATCTCTTGGTCCTCCTATATCGTCGTTTAACCCCAGACAAGGCCCAAACCTGACTCTGCTTAACTCTTGAAATCAGACAAAATGGTTGTGGGCAAAACACACTCTGTATGTGTGCCAACATGGTGATCCCCACCACAATCAGCAAACAGGTCTCAACAATATTAAAAGGCCATTCAAGAACTTCAAAACTCTCAAATGATGCTGTAAATGGTCTGAGAGGGGGGCTAGGAGGGTAAAAGAATGTCTCCTTCACAGGTTGACCACCCGAGAAGGAGAAAAAAGATGTGAAATTGCTAAGCACCTTTATTATATACCTCCCAAAGTATAAAGGTGGTGACCACACTGGGAACGTAAGACCGATCAGTTTCATGATCAATGATACTATTGTATTACAAGTCATTATAATAAAGTACAATGAGACAAAAACCTTAGCCCAAGCCTCACACTACCACAGCAAATACTGGCTGTATGTAATGTACAGAGTTCTGAACGTGTGAGATCAAGAGGAACAGCTTTGAGAGCCAATAAATCAGCATTGTGACGAGTGACTATTAATCCGGTCAGATCTGTTGTTATCTCAACCTTTCATGCCCCATGTTGGGAGCCAAAAAGAACTGTCGTGGTTTAAACCGATCCACCCAGCTCGTCCACTCACCGCCCCCCCCGACCCTCCCTGCTCCTGCAGGGATGGGGAGGACAATCAAGAGAATGTAACTCCCATGGGCTGAGATAAGAACAGCCCAGTAACTAAGGTATAACACAAATCACTACTGCTATCACCAATGATAACATTGATAAGAGAAAATAACAAGAGAATACGATACCACCGCCGAACGAGTTCGACACCCCCCAAAGAGAGAGTATGTCCTTCTGGGTAACTCCCAGTTACTCCCCTGGGCATGACGTGCTGTGGTATGGAATACCTCTTTGGCTAGTTTGGGTCAAGTGTCCTGTCTCTGTTTCCTCCCGGCCTCCCCTCGTCCCCAGCAGAGCATGAGACTCACAAAGTCCTTGGCCAGAATAAACATTACTTAACAACAATTAAAAACAATCGGTGTTATCAGCTCTCTGCCCAGGCTGGAAGTCAAAACACAGAGCTTGCACCAGTTACTAAGAAGGAGCAAAACGGCTCCTGGTAAACCCAGGACACCATTGTCAGCTCTATACAGCCAACCTGAACATCAGACACAAACTACCTTACAGTAAAAGTTACTTATTAGGACTCTTCAAGTTTCTTGTAAAGAAGCTGTCAGTAATGAAAATCTGGGAAGAAAAAGGTAGAGACAAGGACCCTTTTTTCCCCATGAATGACTGACTGCCATTACCAGTTATTCATAAAAGTGCAATTTTTACTCTTTTATACAATGTTCTGACAGCTGTCTCCTGACAAGTAACTTAAATAGCATCTGTGCATCAAGGCGTCATAAGAATAATCTCTCTTACTTTTGTGTAGCAAGGCTGTGCTTACCCAATTCACAGTAAATAAACCAATGCAAAGCAGTAACTGGCAAAGATATGTTAAATGTTCAAGTGACTCTACTCCTTACCTCTGATGTCACCCCCAGCACAAAAAGCTTTTCCTCCAGTTCCTTTTATAATTATTAGAAAAGTTTCGGGATCTTTCTCCCAGGTCTAAAAAGAAGTAAATGTTTCCATGTAAGATTAAAGTGCGCAAAAAAATGCTTTCTCTGTATGCTGTAAATACTTACATTACTTTCTCAAAAAGCAAATCAAACTATACTTAAAACAGTTTGTCTTACACTGAGAGCTAAATGTCTTTCTGCCAGTCCTGTGTCCTATTTAACTTTGACATCAGAGATTAGCAGAGTTGCCTCACATATTTCAGAAAATGCCTGTGTAGAGATCCCAACTTGAAGAAAGGCAGCACTCCCTAAAACAGGGTCCAGCATAAATCCCAACTGGAACACAATGCTGGGGCATACAGCTAGGAACATGGAAAATATAATAACAGTGTCTCAGGCCAAATCATGAAAGTTGTGTAACTCTAAAATGCATGGCAAGGAAAATAGGGATTAAATTATTGATGGATTTTTTTTTCAAAATCACTGTGATCAATGCTCATCAGGAATTTTTTTCTGAAATAAATCAACTTGTGCACAGATGTTTTGCTAGGTACAATGACCATGTTGTTGTTTGTTTGTTTTTTTTTTTCCCGAATTAAATACAGTGGTACAAGACTTCAGCAGTGGTGCAACCATATTGAGAAAAAGATGCCATCTACAGGTTTTTCCCTCCCCCTGCCCTTTAAACTATGCTTATATATCACTTATTCAAGTAAGTACCCGGACAAAAAAGACAGGACATTTCTATATACCAGCAAGTGTACTTAAAATTATGCCACCTTTTAAGGCTGTGCTTCAAATAAAACCCAGTACTCAGCACTACAGATTAAGTATGTCTGTAAATTTTCTTCAAAGAATGCATAAACTTGCAATACATCTGTCTACCAAAATACCAAAAGGCAGGCAACTATCCAACAAATACTGGTATCTAGTAAGTCTGACTTTGTGCATATCATAAATAGTATCATTAAATTAAAAAGGACTATTTGCATGCTTAAAATTTCACATTACATCACTAGCTTGTAAAAAGTGCCTGTAAATCCATAAAGTTCTTCCTAAATGAATGACAGCACCTTGCTTTCAAATGGCTTGTATCTTTTATTTCAGAAATGCAGCCTCCCCACAAAACATGCACCCAACCAAAAGACAACACAACTGTACATGCTGGAATTCATGCATGCTGACTGACCAGCTGGGTGTTGCCAAAAGCAATATATAAACCATGAGCCCTTCTTGCTTTTAATTCAGTTCTACTTTTAATATGGGTGTCTCTATCTATCCAGATGCTAAATTTAACTTTGTCTGACAGCTTGTTTCTTTGACATGTCTTCTCTTTCTAACTTATTTAAAACTGTTCTTTCCCATACTATAAATGGCTCATTGGCCAATGCATTCACACAGACTTTCATTCTTTAAATCAGTACACTAAGAAGTGTCAGACTAAATTTTAAAATTGGTTTTGGATACATATGTATAGTGGATGGGTAGAAGTGGAGCTACTAACCTTTATTTGTGGATAAATTTGTCGGATCATTGAAAGATTTAGTGCATTGAGAGCCTTGGGTCTATTCAAAGTTATTATTCCTGCACCTCCTTTCTTTTCCAAGAAGACTTCAGCTGTTGAATCTGTTTGCTTAGAAATCTTCTGTACATGCAAATACAAATAAATAAACCAAATGTAATCAGTTAGATACCTTGAGTAACATCCATACAAGAGTGTTTATGGAAATATTCTCATAACATTTAAGATCATAAAGCATGCATTTTGTAAATGTACGCTAAGGCTTTCTCACTGTGTTTCAAGTTGTATTTGCAATTCCTGAGCAGATTTTTCAAAAACATCTTATGCCTGAGTCCTTGAGAATAATAAACCTTAGACAAGTTTTTGAGTTACACACTGACAATTGAATTCATTCAAAAACACACCACCAAAACTGCCACAATAAAACACAAAACCATAGTTCTTTACCACTGGCATTCTGAAAATACCTGCAACAATTATAACAATGATAGTTCGATGTGTCCCTACTGGCAGTTTGACACTGGAAACCCAAATGTATGCATTGCTTTGTCTGTAAGTAACTTTAAACAGTAGAGAACAAATCACTGAACTATTTTCACAATTGATTTCAAACTCACAGTTGAATTCTATTTAAGGAATATACAGAAGCTAACATAGAAAATACCTATAAAAGTAGCCAAGGCCAAAATAATTAAGTTTTAATTTACAGTGTAACAGAAACTTGTAACAAAGTGCTCAAAGACCTGAGCAGCCTTATGCCTAGCAATAAGTGATGGCATTCAGAACCACTGTGAAAAGACACATGCTGCATGTCTGTCTCGGGGAGTTAAAAGTCTTAAAAACCTCCAGCTCAGTCAAACAAGATGCTGTTCTTACCAAATGCTGTAGTATTATTTGCAGTCTCTTGAATGGCTTTGGCCTGAAAGAAATATTAAAAAGATAGCTAAAACCATAAACCAGCTACTCAATCCCAAACACGTAACTGCTGATTTAAGCAAGGCTTTGTCAGAAAAATATCTGAATGAAAAGCTGTTTTACATTCTCCTTTTTAAAATCAAGTAAATTAGCCTACAATTTTGAAATTAAACAGTTGGAAACTTCTTTGCTTACTAGTAAATAGACAGCAGATACCAATGCCAACTACTGTTTTTGATGTGTTCAATTTCAAGTTAGGGTAACCTGTAAACAGTAAGACAAGGAGTTTGGCCAAGCCTTGTCAAAGACTTGTTTATTCCCAAAGTTTCCATTACAAGAAACCTGCCCTCGAGTCCTTGTGCGTACATACATTTAGGGAGGGTTTATGAACAGCTTGAACTCATGCTTCTATTACTGACAGGAAATACCAGTGCTGGGACACTTTGTGAACATGTTTCTCAATTTAACTGATGAAGCTGTGTTAACTGTATTCTATTAAGGAGGACAGTTAGCAACAGCATTCACTGGGCTTCAGACACCTGGCTTGCATCAGCATTCACAAACCATGTTTCAGCTACTTAAGAGCACAAAACACGGCGAATTAACATTTTACATTCTAACGTTCCGGCATCCTAAACTACATATTCATTTCAGAATGGGAACGTTAATTTGGATCTAAATTATCCTTTATCCTAGCTCACAGGGTTCCAACCCCCGGCATTAAGAGGCCTTCCCAGGCCACCGCCTCCCGCCGCAAGATGCGGGCGCGGCCGGCCCGGCGCCATTTACATCTCTCCTCGGCGGGGAGAAATGGGGGTGTGGGAGCAGCTTTGCCGCACCTGAGTGCGGTCACAGCCACCTTCCCGTTACCTGGGCAGCGGCCTCAGCACCCAGGCCGCCATGGCGACAGCTGGCGCGACCGATCGTCGTCATACGGTAACCGATAGGATCCGCCGGGAGCGAGGTAGGGCGCATGCGCAGGGGCGGTCTCCGTTCACCTCACGCCGCTATCGGGTGAGCGGGTGGTTCCGAGGGATGGCTGCCCTCTTCAGGGCCCCTTCTTCCCCAGCCCGTATATGAACAGTTCTCTTCCAGTCAATGTAGCGTCTGGCAAAGGACAGCCGGGCGGCGGCATGGGGTTTGTAAGCAGGCCCCCTGCTCGTTAGTTCTGTGAAAGGTTTTCCCTTACCTCGATAGGATCTGGGCTGAAGGGGTGCTGCCCCGCGGCCTCGGTTAACCCAGCAGGTATGAGCACATGAGGTGAGGCTGTTTCTTCAGTCGGCGAAGCAAATGTAACTTAAACCGTGGTGGTAGCTGCCCAAAGTGGAGAAAGCCGGCATTGCTAAATTACCTTCAGAGCCGAGCTTTGTAGACTGAACCTTGCATTTTGGTGATGTAATGTTTCAAACAGCAAAACCGATTTTCTTAATGTCTGATCTCCAACTCTCTCCTTTTACTCCTTACACTTGCAGCCACACCTGTGCTGCCTCTTAGTGACTGACACAGATTTATGAGCTGGGGTTAAGGAGCTGCTCTGATGTAACATCACACCAAAACCTCGTTATCCTGGAAGGTAAATACAGGGATTAGGCAGCTGGCATGATTACAACCCCAACAGTAGCTGCAGACAGCTGTGAGTTCAAACTCAACATGTGTTCAGCCCAAACAGACTCAGAAATTGCAACCGGGAAAGCAGCTTTTTTTGCCTTTTTCATTTTAATAGAAGATTAAGGCACCTGAGAATATATGACCATCATGCCAGGAGAACTAAATTCATTTTTATTTCAGTAACTAAGTCAGACCATTCCATGGTTACTTTTTTAGGCTGACACATGGCCAGCATGAGATGAGCCATGGAGTAAATGACGATACAGTGCATTAGGTCGAACCGTAGCTTCGTCATCACTCGATGTAGCTGTCTTTGTATTTTTTAAAAAATAAAACCCTTGCAGTAAAATTATTTTTCTGGAACAAAAAACTCCCAGCTCTGGGAAGCACTTCTAGTAAAGTCCCCAGAGGGCAACCTTGCTCTTCATTTCAAGAATGAATTCAGGCCCCGCTTATAGCAGCGTCATATGTATGGGCATTTCTGCTGCAGTAACTCATGGGTTATATTAAATTTGGTTGTAAAAATCTTAAACTAAACAGGCACAGAACATGTCTGTATTATGCAGTCTGTCTTCAGCCATGTACACTGATCAAAGAATAATAAAACAGGACATGAGGTGCTTTTGCAGGCATTGGGAGACTGCCTACCGCAAATTAATTGAGTGCAGAATTCATTAGACAATCCAGACTATCTGAACTTTTCCCTACGTATTATATGATCATCAAAGATGCAGCCTTCTATTGTCATTTTGAGCATGTATATACAGCCTTAGATGCTGTTTTCAGCAAGTACCATGCAATTAAATCTAAACCATTCTAAATGACACCAAATTGCTATAGTTGCAAAATCTGAACCCTTACTTATATTTTTATTTTTTAAACTATTTTTGAGGATAACTGCATCTCTCATCCAGGTGTAGGTAATTTAGGAGGAGTTTAATAAGGAGGTAACATTTTTGTACTATCTTCGTATCCTGTGCCTGAAAGTCTGTATATTTCACAGACAAATACGAACAGAGCCTTTTTGTCAGATAATCTTTTGTTGGTGGTGATGTGGAAATGAAGAAATCAGTGTGTATAAGCTAACCTTGGGTACGAGCAGGTGGAGGCTGCTTGAAACCCTGGAAATCTCTTAATAAAATCCACCTGCACATGGGCAAGGCTGTGATCAGGACATGATTACATACTATGTCTGTTTCTAGAATCCAAAATAGAAGTCAATGATCTGATTCATCTTTTACTTATGCTGATTTTAATCTATTCCCCCCATGGTTTCAGTATAAATATAAAGACCCTTTCTTTGTTGTCTTCCAGCTGCATGTCTGATTCAGAGTAAGAGTGGGGCCTACTCATTTGTAAACAATGAAGTATCAGCAGGCATTGTCATAGCTTCTGATTTCTTTCTGTGGTTCTGACACTGAGTTTAAGCTTAGTGTTTTCTTTAAATTCTTTTTTTTCTTCTTTTTTTTTAAATTGCTTTCAAGAAGAAGGGGCGGTGCCAGAAGAGCCATCTTCCTTGAGCCTAGTGTCCTGCATGTTAAAACATGCTGGTGATGGCTTGAATTTATCTATAGGTTTTTTTCAGGTAGAGGGGTGGTAGGTGTTACCAAATTGCAATTTTCTTACAGGCAGCCATTTAGTGACTGCAAGCCAGTCCAAAAAGTAACTCTGATATCATCCTGGGGGGGGGGTGTGGGGTTTTTTTTGTGTTTGTTTTGTTTTGTTGTTTTTTTCAGAGCACAGTATCAAAGTGCAAATGTTTTCTGAAAAGTAAATAAAATACTTCTATAAGTAGAATTAGTAAAAAGAGTGAAAACAGTAGGGTCACGTAAGTGGAATGAGATGACCTTTAACCTTTGAGTTTGTAGATGATAGTACTACTAGCAGAAAGGGATGCAGGAGGCTTCATACACTGGGGTGAGCAGCACCCCTAATAATCAAACCAGTAACTCAAGAAGTGTAAGTGCAGTAGCCAGAAGGATAGGCAGGTTGTAATTCCTCCCCTTGGAGAAATTTCCTGGCACTGTGTTCAGCAGGTTTGGAAAGCAAAAACAAAACTGCAGACTGTAGGAGGACATCAGAGTTGAGCAGATGTTTTGGGGTTTTGTTTCTGGGAGTTTTTGATTTCTTTTACATAAAAACATATAACTTAAGGATGCAGGAGTTCTTGTTCCTAAGGAGGATTCCAAGAGCAGCTCAGCTGTATGCCACCTATATACCCCTAATGAATCATTAATTTAATTACCTCTCACTTACTTGCCTCTGAGAGCTCCCAGTATAGTTCACCAGTACAAGTGCTGCCTCATGTCCCATGCTCCTGCATCGAGGCTTGCTGTAAATTTACTCTTTTCCTCTGCTGGTGTAACAGCTGGCATCTAATTTCTCTATGTTTGGGTAGTAAGTCCGTCCTTACTGTGTATGAAGGTAAGGAAAAATGAGTCTGTGAAGGCTTGAGGAACAGCATAGAATCATAGAATGCTTGGGTTGGAAAGGACCTTGAGATCATCTAGTCCCAAACCCCCTGCCACGGGCAGGTATGCCTCACACTAGACCATGTCAACCAAAGCTCTGTCCAGCCTGGTCTTGAACACTGCCAGGGATGGAGCATTTACCACTTCTTTAGGCAACCTGTTCCAGTGCCTCACCACCCTCACAGTAAAGAACAGTAAAGAATAGGAAAATTTCCAGTTCATCCCTGCTAACTGGTTATTGCTGTGCTGACAGGCAATCCTCAAATTGTTTTTTCTCAGCCCAGTTTCAGTTGACAACACTCTGAAACATCTCCACATGATACAGGTTCAAATTTCTTTATGCCAGCATGGACACCTAAGTACTAAAGGCTCAGGTCTGCAGTGGAGTCTTCCCTTGATGTCACTGAGAGGATTCTGTGTAATCTGTTTCTCCGCCCTCTAAAACCAGCCCAGCCCAGGGAAGGACTGGAACACACATATGTAATATGGAGAAGCAAATATCTGCTTTTGGCTGTTATGCGAGTAATCCCATGGGAACAGAGTGCCTTTCCCAGGGCTTTTGGTCAGAGACTTTTCAGATAATGCATCCATATAACCTCTGAAGTCATAGATTTGGGATGAGGGCACAATTAATGGCATGCACTAGTGAATTCCTCCTGGCACAAAAAAAGTGTGAGAGGGTAAAAATAATCCAAACAAAAATCTCCCTACCCCCCTTCCCCCCCTAACCACTTAATTTGCATTTTATCAGTGAGGAACTGGAAGTGTTTGGAAAAGCATGAAAGCAAATCCATCATGAAATTGTGGGTGAAGTAGTTTCCATTTTCTTTTGGCCTCGCAGGGCACCAGCAGATGCTGTCATGTTGATGGGGCCGGGAGAGAGCCCCCAGGCTAGGTCCATCCGCCAGCGGATTCCTCCCCTCCCAGTTTAGACATAGCACTCGTGCTGCATCCACCCTGCCAGTATCCCCTGGGCTAGACGGGACCCTGGGCAGACACCCTCCTACACCTTTCTTCCCTGCTGCCACGAGCAATCTGTCACTCCTCTCCTCGAACCACCCTCCACCTACGTACAAAGCCAGAACTGTAAGGAACGCCCTCTTCCCTTCCCCCTTCCCTCACCACGGGTCTGTGCTGCTTCGTGGGTGAAAAATGCTGTCTGCCAAGAGATCTGGTCACCCCTGAGCTTGGCGTCGAGACCCAAGTTGTTTGATAACTTTTAGGACCACATCTTGGAAAGATCTGCTTCTAGATCTGTTATGTTTTTCATTTGCATATAATTGCACATGTGCAGGTGGGAAGGGGCTGTTTGCTTCCCACTTGCTTTGATATGCCTCCCTTCCTAAGAGGGCTGCTTCCTTCCCTTCCTGCTCCCTGCCTCCCACACATCTAGCAATGAGAAATGCTGCGGAAAACTGACCAGCTACCAACCCGCCCACCTGAGGAGGAGGAGGAGCGGCAGCAGCAGCAGCACATTTCTCTCTCAGCTTTTTAAACACAGTTAAAAAGAGCTGTAGCGTGGGTGGAAATAGCGGTAGGGAGTGTGTATGTGGAGGGGGAATGGGGCCAGAGGAAAGTGCATTTTCTGTTCATAGGACAGTTAACCTTTAGAGGACTGAAAAAAAAAAAAAAAAAACATCCCCCAATGATATGTTACTGCTGAAGGTCTCTTTGGGTATATAAATTAGTTCTTGAGGCTGAGTTTCTCAGGTCTGGAAGGGGCAGTGCAAGTGATGCTACAGTGCTGCCAGCACTCTTTGCTCAGGGATACTTGCCTACAAGACTTTAGGAGTCTGCTTAGCAAATGGTATTTGTATTGCATCCTGTTGTGTCATGATGTATGAGCTTGATTTTGTGAGAGTCAGAGCTGCCTCTATGTAGGAAGAGAAAAAGGCATGTGGTTTTCACACAGTGTGGCTCTCTATTTCAAAATACCATCCCTGTTGGACTTCTTGAAATAGCACTATCCCAGAATATCAGTTAATTCGAGATTTATTCTAAATTTGTGCTTCTATAAGAAATTAAATTCAAGCTTATTTATGTTAACAGGATGTTATTTGAGGTGCTTTGCTTGTATTACATGAAAATAGCAGTGAAACTAGTATAGGAAAACAGAACTTGTAAGACTAGTGGTATAGAGTGCAAAGTGGTACTCCTGTTTCTTAAGAAATCTATGATACACTCCAAGAACCAAGGGTACAGAACAGCTCTACCAATAAATTTCACTATTTCTCACCATCCATAAGGTTTTACATATATTACTGATGCAGAATCATGTATCAGGATGTGAATGATTCAGAGAGATGCAATAATAGCCAATTAATGAAATTTGACTCTTAAAAGTATAGAAGATCTTTTAAAAAGTACTGCATAGGGCATGCAACTTTCTCCTAGTGAGCAGGAACCTCAAACCTGATACTTGAATAATTTTAGCCCTGTGAAGTAACTTTCTTCATGGAAAATGAGTATACACTGCGTGTGAAATCCTGGCACAAGGGAATTTACTTTCCAGTCAGGACATAGCAGTTTGCCAGACCCATTTCACAGACCAGGACTGCACAGGTACAATGCATTAGGGAACTGGGCTCACTGCCTTCAGTGCCTCCCCCCTGCCAGCCTATCTCCTGGAGCTCTGGAGATTTTACCCTAGGGTTGGAATAAAAATGTAGCCATAATTCCTTATGAACAGCGCAGAAACAAAGGAAGTTATGAATAAGCCTAATTAACACATTTGCGTGTGACACAACAGAAGGATCAGCTGATGGACTTATGCAAGCAAGAGCTAGAGCAGTTTCAATGGAGATGTACCCTTAATGGAACTATCCTGATGTTTTTAAAGTCTTCTTTCTGAATGGTGATTAATATTTTACGTATATATGCATATGACCCTCCACTGAATCTTATGGAACTCATTATTATAATCTACTAGAATCACATACCCACCCTGGCAAGGAACAATATTCTAAATAGGAAGTTCCTGTCACTTGACTGATTTACTTTGAGACGTTGCAGTAACTCCTTTGTCAGTAACATTCTGAAGCTCTACTGGCCCGTTTGTAATTCTATCTCACAGTTAGCATTGGTTCAGTTAACTTTAAAGGTAGTGCTTTGCTTATCTTTTGTATCAATGAATGTACATTACATTTTAAATGCAGATTATATGCTTATCTTGCCAACTGCTGTTAACCTGAAATTTTCCTCATATGATCTATTGTGGTAGAATGATATTATTCAAGAAGCAGTGAAAAACGAAACAAAAACAAACAAAACCCCAAACATTTAGAATCATTACAAATCTATTTTAGGAGCTCAGTCCTGTATATAAGATTCCTGCGGCCTCCCTGTTTTATCTGTTGTTCAGCTGCAATGTCACGCGCTTTGGTGTTGAACCATCTGGTACCAAGCTATTCCTTCTCAGGGGTTGTAGTGAATGCTTAGTTACCTCATCATGTTTCAGTCAGAATCGTAGTGAATTAAGCACAAAAGCATTTGATGCTAATTAGTAGATTTCTGACAGTTCAGGGATGTGATGACTAGAGAGAACACCTCAGATGTTTATTTTAAGAGTTTGTTGCTCTAAATTCAAACGAGGCTCTGCAGCAGGGCAGTTTGGCTGACAGCGTGACAGTATCTCGTTAAATGGATGTGTGTGTATTCAATCCGTTCCACATTACTCATCTGACAATTCGCACAGGTATTCATTTTCACTTGAAAAGATGTACATTTGATTTTAAAAGTCAATATGAAGAATATTTTTCCAAATTTCTTTCTATTTTATTTTATTCTAGAGTACAGCTAAAATTGTTCATAAAATAATGCCTTTGAAGAACATTGCCTAGGCAAAGATATCTCATTTAATGCCATGAATGATGCATAGGACAGAATAGCAGATTAGAAAACTTAAAAATGGTGGGGGGGGAGGTCAGCAGAGTAAATAGAGGCCTTCAAGCTATTGAAAAGTAAGTATATGTCATTCATTGTTGCAGATATATTCTGTTTGTAAGTATAAATTGCCACTCTCCAACATGGGGTAATTGTAAGCAAATGCTTCAGTGAAACTCAATTTACCAGCTCTGTGTACAATGATTAACGTGGTGGAAAGGATGTATAGCAAGCTAGAAGGGAAAGTGTTTGGGGTTTTTGGGTGGTTGTTTTATTTTTTTTAAGAAATATGGTCATCCTGGATCATACACAAACAATGGAAGTGACAGGGATGGAGTACTTGGTACCTGGAACCCTCATTCAGTGGATATACTGCCCCAGGGATATATATACACTGCTTGGTGAAGAAAAGCAGTGCCAGCCATGGCAAGGCACAGTATATATATATGAGTTGCTCACAAGGAAATGCATGGTCTGTAGTATCATTGGTTCGTCTCTGTAAATTCAGTCTTCGTCTGCTGTGTGGATCTCACGATGCCACTGGTTCTCCTGTCCAGACATTGACAGTCCCTCCTTCCCTCTCTGTCTCCCTCTGTCTCTGCCATAGCAGGCTGGAATGGAAGTTCACGCTGCCAAAAGCAGTATATGGGAATATATAATTATTTCAGAAATAACATGCAACTCAGTGTGATTTAGTCATACTTTGACACACCTCTGTCTGCCAAGAAAAATGCAGGCACTACCTTATAAAACTGTTGCTAAGAGCACTTCTTCAGGCTCTGGGAGTGAGAAGGTGCTTTATTGTATGGTTAACTGCAGGAGTTAACAGCAGGGTTTCAATCTGGGACCTGCCAAGATATTAAAGCACACAAATCTGTTGCTTGAATTGAAAGCTGTGCTTCTGCCTAGGAGATGTAGCATCGTGCAGAATTAGCCTGGGACATTATTTCATAAATTTAAGATACTATGAAAAGTGATTTTATTGACATTTGTAGCCTAAAAAACAACAAAGAAGAGAAAGCTCTGGTCAGCAACAAGAAGAAACATCTTTTGCTTTATGCTAAAATTAAACAATTTTGTGAGAAAGAAAAGACTTTGTTAAAAAAAGAAAATAGGAAAGAAAAAAAGAAACAAACAAAAAAGAAAAATATGTTTTCTATCTGAAATGTTAATGGCAATTGTCCCCTCCCGTCCGACCCTGGCTGAACAGGAGAATCATGCAACATATCTGATCTGTGCATTCTTCCTCCTGTGCCACCACTAATATCACTGTAGCTTTTGTGAACCTTTTGGAACATTCCAAAATCAGTTACTTCCTAGTAAGGGACCAGCTGAATTTTGCTGCCTGTCATCCTAATTACAATAGCAACATACCATTTTCAATGTATTTTAACTAGTCAGAAGAAGCAGACATTAAGAAAAGTAGTTTTTTCACTGTTCTGCTTTAGTTTTCATTTCTGTAAAGAAAGTAACCTTTACCATCTCATTGTGGCATGAATATTAGCTTCATAGTTCAAAGTATCAGATGCTATCCACTAATGATAACAAATGGCATCTTGTCATAGCACTAAAGATAGCTCCTAGTATTGAGCTAAAGCATAAATATAGCTTATCTATATGTTTGCAGTGCATATACCAGAAAATGCTACATAGCACAATGACCCAGGATTATGGGATCCTGAGAAAGAAGATTCAGATAATACGTATTTAAATTTCTGTGTTGCTTTACAAATCAATACATGGAATATATTTTTTGCTTCTTTAAGAAAGAAAAGAAAAGCCGCTCTGTAAACTGTTATAAATAGATTTCTAAATAAGGTCTTCTATGTATGTTAGAAGGGATGCATGCTTCTTCTTCCTAAACAAATAAACCAACCACTGCTTCACATGCAAGCCTGTAATGTTGCCATCTATCAGCTGTTACCCAGCTCTGCAGAACGCAATGAGGATATTTTTTTAGCGCAGGACAAACAAACCCGCATTAAAATGCACTCAGTCACTCTCCTCAGGAGAATTTAACTTTTCTTCTGAGGAAATTCCTACCTATCTGAGAATTTCTCACCTTCTTCACTTTTTAAATAAAAAAAGAAAAAGGAAAAAGAAAAAAGCCTAGTATTTACAGAAGAAAAAAGCCCAAAATTCTGTCATGTCCTCCAGTGTGCAATTTCAGGAAGTTGTAGGGTATTTGCACAAGCAGTTGGCACTCTCTTTCACAGTAATTCATTTGCTTTTCTTCATTATCCACAATAAGCAGTTGTAGTGATTGTAGGTAACATAATTACTCACTACAAAATGACTGCACCAACGGATTGTGAATTTGTCACTGCATAGTAATGACCAGAAACAGATCTCTCAGGCATATGTGGAGTTATTTCTAGAAGGTGAAGGAAAACATCCTCCCTAGAAGATGTCACTTTGTCTTAAATACCTGGAAACTTTTTTTGCCAAAGGTTTTGGTGACTTATGCTGTATAACCTTTACCTCTCCTATCCAGGAAGGGGAACTGTTTGCAGGTCCGTGTTAATCTTTCACACTGATCTAGCATGTAGAATGAGGGCAGTATTTACCTATCTCATAAAAGCGCTATAGCTCAGCCATGTTTTATAGTGCTTCAGCTCAGTCAATAGCTAAATGAAAGTTCAACTCTGGTGTTACGACTGTAGTGCAGTTCACTTTCTGTCTCTATTTCCCAGATAGGCCCAAGTTAATTAGCAGCCAACCTTCCAATACCCATTTCCTCTTTTTAAGCCTTTCGTGTATAAACCATTTATATTTGTTCAGCCACTGTTGTTGGAAGATCACCCCCACCCAGCTCAGAGTTCAAAGGTTTACCAATTTTGGTTAGCTAATACATCTAACAGTAAGTAAGATAAGACAGGTTTTGTAAACCAGTTACTGCATGCTATTTTAGTGATACTGCATTGACTTGCTATTTGGTGCACTTGGATCAAAATTTAAAATATATTGCAATTTAAGGTCTTTACAATTCTTCTCCAGTATTACCATTTGGATTGGTATTTGATGCTTAAATTCTTAATTTAGAATGTAAGGGAGACATACAAGGTAGACAGGCAACCTATGTGTCTTGTACATTTATGTCCTTATACATCTTTTCATCTTTGTCAGTGGAATTATAAATAACTCAGTTTCCTGGAGAAGGTTCAAGACTACAAGTCTTATGAGAGTGCTGTCTGAAGGGGTTTTGGGCATCAGGAGGGCTGATTCATAATTGTCCTCCAGTGTTTAGGGTAACAGTTCAGCTTTTTTGTTCCACTACAACCTGGATAACAAAACATCTACAGTTCAGAGCTGATGGCATTTGCTCTCTTTGTACCGATGTTATTCAGCGTGTACACTACAGAGAAAAAAACTGAGACCTCAGGATTCCCATAACACTCCCCGCTGCTACTGGTATCAGTGGCTGAGGCTATGGAAGACACAAGGAACATCTGACTACAGCTTTTCTAACTTAGATGTGACTAATGCCAAGAAGGAGCCGGCTGCTACTAGCTGGCTGTGGCTTCTCCTTTTGTCACTCATATACTGATGGACATGCACTGGTAGGAAATGCTACTGTTTTAAGTACATTAGAATGGCTCTACATGAATGGGAAAAATGCCTTCCTAATTCAGATCTATAAGCTCTTGTTTAAGGCAAAGCATGAGGGTTAGCAGTACTTATTACATGGTGGCCTAAGGAACTCAAGAGTTCATGGAACCACCAGTGGTCCAGAGGTGATCTGCAAAACCAAATATAGTATTTACTTGAAACAAGAATGCAGAATATTTTCAAAAACTGAAGGGAAAATAAACTGTGGTGCAAGATGTTTGAGAACTATTGATTTATTGTTATTCTAATCTCTTTTAGTTGTTCCCAGGAGACTACAGCTCTTTGGAAAAAAAGACATAAAAATAACCATGCTGAGTCAGACTGAATGACTGTCTAGCCCAGGATACAGTCTCCCAGAAATGGCCCTTAGGCTGTATGGGCAAGAATAAGACCAGGGTGAACATGGCTTACGTTCTGTAATCTGGGGCTTTCTTTTCCATGTATTTGTCCAGCCTCCCCTGGAACTTGATGAATTTTTATCATTTACAGTATCTTTGCGAGCTTTGGACATGTTTCCTACTAACCTCATTTGATGTTTCCTAATCCATGTATGAGAATAAAGAATAAATGAATCTGCTTTCTCCAATTCATAACTTTGTAAATCTGCTATATTCCTGCTAAGTTGCCTCTTTTTCTGACTGGTGAATATTAAACTATTCAGCTGTTCCAGGTCATTCCAAACTTTTGAGCATCTTTCTTTGAACCTTTTCCAGCTCTAGTATAGTCTTTTTGAAATGAAATGAGGAGACCATACTGATTTGTTCCTGTAATTCAGATGGGATCCATGTCTGAATTTCTCTCTGTGTGAAAAAATGCATATATTATGCTAAAATAGAATTCTTTCTTTCTTTGCAATTGGTTTTGCACTTACAATCTTTCTTCCCCCTACACATAAGTACTTTGACAGTTTTGAACCTTCTGGTAATAAACAGTTAACAGCACACTGCAGCAACGTAAGAAATCCTCAGGGAGCTGGGTTGTACCTCCTAAAAGCAGATAAAATTGTCCAACCCTGCAGGCAACAGACCTTTTCTCAACTATTAATAGAACAGAGGGAAGAGAGGGGAAAGAAGAAAAGGAATTAGTAAATGACTTTAAAAAGCAAAGGTACTGAGAATTCATAGTTGATGTGCTGATTTAGGAAGTTATGAGGAATGCCATAGAAAAAAGGTAAGAAAGGTTAATACTGTTACATAGACAAAGACTAATTTTTCTGCTTTTGTCACCTTCCTGTATTTTTCTTTTCCCACCCAACCATTTCAAAGGCATATCCTTATAATGACGCATCAATTTTCTGTCTGCTTGAGGTTCAGAAATAGCTGAGCTGTTATAAATAGATCACATTCTGCAAGCGACAAAGAGAATGGAAATACTGTAAAATTTAGCTGTGGATTGAGATTTCAGGTGTCTCCAAGAGTGGAAGGACTCAGTTTGAAATGCTTTATTAACCTCAGCAGAGGAACCCGTGCTCCTTGTGAAGCCAGGTGGAATCAGGTGGCACTTCTGGTCACAGTGCCAAGCAAAGAATGATGTCCAGTCCCATCTCTGGGAACTTAAAAGTTCAATGGCATGAGAAGGCAGCACCTTGCAGTTTCTTCACAGTTCCTTATGTGAAGCTAAAACACAAGAGGCAATTACTCTTTTAAGCTCTGTAGAGCCACTAAATCAGAATGTATGACTTGTACACTGGAATTTTTATGCCGGTACTCATGTACTCTGAATTGGTAGCATTCAAGTTTGCTCCATTTTTCCACTTTGCCTCAAAATGTCTTAACTTTAACCACACATACTAGCATCTGGTTGAAACCTTATCCTTGTCCAACAAGGCAGTGAAAAAATCAAAACTGGGGAACAGTCTAATACCCCTTTGCTTCTGTTTGAGGTCATTTAGATCCCATTGACACTTCCAGGCAGACTTTGGAAGAACAAGTAGTTACCCTGCACTGAAACCTGATTCCTAGGAGTATTTCTGCAGCCATATATGTATAGCTGAGGTTGATTTTCTTCCCACTATCTAATTCTGTTAGAGTGACTGTCGAGAAAGATGATTTCGTGTCTGTGGGTAAAATAAGACATTAAATGGAAGGGACAGAGTTTCCTTAGGATGTTTCTGTTTTGAAGAGAAGCTGCTCCTGAAACAAGGCTGGGTTTCACAGCAGCTGTATCGTGGCAACTCACTTGACACCAGATATCCTTGCTCAAACTTTGCCAGATACAATGTCAAGCAACTAGTGCAAAACTCCAGCTTTGCTTCTTGAAGTATGTCTCTGACTGTCACTGGCTTTAATACAAGCTTAGGCCAATACACGCTGCAGAATCAGGTTCTTAAAACCTAAATTAACATTCTGTTGAAAACTAAACATATGTTGTTGGTTTTTTTCACTGTCAACAATTTAGTTTCCAGGTTTGGAAAAGAAACACTGCTGGGGAGGAATCCAATGAATTTATTAGTGAGTGCGGTAAGTGTGGAACTGTTAATATCTACTGAAAATATGAGATTTTGTTTGTCTTATTTTTATCCTCAACTTCAAACTCTGAAATAAACAGATGTTCTGAAGCTTTCCACTGAGAATTCTACAGCATGCTAAGTCCTAAATTAAATATATTGTGATGATTGGGATATTGTAAGAAACAGGTGAAGAGCTGTGTACAATATTTCTGAAACAATTTGTACCATTACATGAAGTCTTTATCTCACATTGCACTGATAGTCCTAAAAAGAAAACATCTAAAATATTTCTTATGCATTACTAATAATTTTTATTTCCTGCCAGAAATCTGAATAAAAAAACAGAAACATCACTTTATTCACTAATATTACCAGAGAACATTAAGCTGCTGTTACTATTCTGTGGCATGACTGACAACATAGTTTTCCTGTCCTAAACACATTTTAAACAGATGAGTGCTTCTATTTGTCTAAAAAAGTTCTATTTATTTTGCACTCAGTCTTTATCAGAATCTCAGTGCAACTGAAGTCTATGGCAATCCTCTTAAGTACTAAGATCCTTTGTTCTTTGCAGGGAGGAATATTATCTTGAGAATTTGAGAAAGGCATAAGTAAATTGCTCATTGTTTTTATCAAAAATCACATTTGCATGTAGTAAATAAAAATACTGAGTTTAGTTTTGGTTTAGGTTTGCAAAGCTGCATTGTAGAAGACCTGAATTTAATCAGGAAGACAAGATGATATAGCTATACTTGTATCTGATTCAGAAAAGCCAGTTCAGTTAAAAACTGATTTGAGCTATCACCATTATTTTAGCCATATAAATAGTGAGAGCTAGTCCTTGGACTGAAGTAGCAGAATCTATAATGCTCTGTAAAATCAGCAGTCATTTTCTTGAATAATCTTTCACAATGTAGATTACTGACCCTCAATTGAAATTTGCTTTGGTCAGGGAATATTTTGCTGTGCAGTGGTACTGTATTTCCTTTAAAAGCTATTCTCATGAAACTTAATTTAGTTAAAAGTTGAGAACTCAATTTCTCATTGACCTCAAGTCACTGACTAATAATTAGAAAAACAGAGATATCTGTCCCTATATCCATGTTGGTTTGTTGTTTGGTTTTGGGTTTTTTGTCGGTGTAAATGACAATAGTAGAAAATAATTTCTTGCTTCACTGCCAGTATTTGCTCAACCCCTTGCTCTCAGAAGGGATAGAAGGAACTTCCTAGGGATCAGAGAAAACTGATCAGTTTGCCATCCCTCAGTCATATACATGCAGTTATTAAAAACGTTTTAGGCTCAATAGTTAGTACACTCAATGCAATGGAAAAGGCATGTACTTGTGTTACTGAAGCCAAGTGTGGAAGTAAGGACCCATCCTGCCAAGACATCAGGGGCAGAGGAGGTAGATGTATGTCATTTTTTTAACTATTCTACTTGCACTAGTAATTTTGCATTTTTTAAACTTAAGAATCAAGTCTGTGTTCATTGTTTAAGTTTGGTCTTTTCTGGGACCCTGCTATAACAGAAGGTCTAAGCAGATCTGTTTTAAAGCTGTGGCCAGTTAAGCCTCCCTCCCTCCATGAAGACAGGCCAAAGCAGAATTCATTGCAGGTTCAGTAGCTATATTGCATAAATTGTCTGTAGCTCCTCCCCAGACTACAGAGTCAGTGGACCTCTGCACTTTTTGTAGCAGTGGAGCTTATGACAGGATCAGTCATCATGATTTTGCATATATTTGACAGCACCAATGTTAGCAGCAGCCCAATGGAAACAATTTGCTATGTGGACAGCAAAACTATTGAAGCTTGATTCCCTATGGGTATTACACTTCTAGGATCTGCTCCCTTGTCTCCACCACTTTAGAAGCATGGGCCGTCTCTTCTCTTTTCCCTTCAGTTCCCTCACCTGACCCCCAGTTCTTCATAGAACCATAGAATAGTTAGGGTTGGAAAGACCCTTAAGACCATCTAGTTCCAACCCCCCTGCCATGGGCAGAGACACCACAGGGTAACTGAACTGCAGCTCACGCAGTTCAGTGAATCACAGCGAGTGATTCACTGGACAAAATGAAGCCCGCTGTGGAGTTCATGCCGTGTGCCTTCCTCCTGTGGAGGGCACTATCTTGCATTTCTTTTCTTTGTCAGTCTCTGTTCACACAACCTTACAGGAATTTAATATTTGTGAGACTGTCACCACACATCAAATTTGATACCTGCTCATAGATTCAAAGGTTCTTGGGGTGAGGAAAGGTTGACTACTGTATAAGTAGATACTATGCAAACATAAATCTAACTTGGGGGGTGGGGAAGGACCTAACCTGTAGGAAACGTATGCGTACACACACACAGTAAACACAAAGTAAATGCAGTTTCTACAACTAGTATTTGGTTTTGTGCATTGCTTTGCCTTCTCTTTGCTAATGAATGTAATCCTTCTGAAAGTGTTAGACTGAAAATCGGAGGAAGAGAATCCTCTGCTGCCCTGCCAAACCAGACAGACCACTGCAATGGTAGCTTGTTGTCTTACTGGTTGTGAATATTTTGTCCTTGGTTACCATTAACATTGCTTGCAGCTGGGTATGATTTGCTGATTCACTGGATGACTATTTCTCAGTTCCTCTGTTGGGATTTTTCTCTTCCTGGTAATATAGTTTAGTGTCTGAAACAGTAGCGAAAAGCCACTTTATCCTTCATAGCTTGAGGAACAAGAAGAAGACTTGACTTCTTCCCAGATTTATGCTGGGATAAGTAGGAACTGTGTTACGAAGAACTTCTTAAACAGGAAGAAACAAATACCATAGTTGCCTTAATGCAGTACCTCTCCTAGCAAAGGAATGACTAAAAAAGTAGTTTACTTCATGCTATGCAAAATATATTAAAGGTCTGAAGGTAATGAAAGCTTTTCTGATGTTTTCATTGTTCTCTAGAGCAAGTCCTACTAGCACAAATCTCACCTTCAACTTATCTTTCTAATCTGGCTGACGTGGTTTTTTTTTTAGAGCTCAGAGCTGAAGGACAGCAGAATATTTTGTGCCAACCAGAAATTCTTGATTTCAAAGTACAGTTCTAGCTTATGAAAGAAACCAGTTAGTTTTTCTGTACACTAAAATTTAAGCCTCTAGAAACAGAAGATGGGGCTCAGATACTTCATCTTTACCATTACTGGAAAATACCAGATGCACAACATGCGTATCTCATGCATATAACATACCAGATGTTTTTCCATGGAAGTTTGTGTGTTATGCTGTATTTATTTTCCCCTGAGCCTTTTCAAGCAAAATCTACCATGGTTAGTAATGTGCAGGTTTGTTAATTTTATTTAATGTGTAATTTTACGTACTTTTCAAAGATAACTGCTTTGCTTTAATTTTTCAGTTTATTTGGGGCTTTCTTTTAGGCATTAATTTTGCTTGTTTCTTTTTTTAAGTAGTGAGGCATTTGTAACTCTTTTTTACAAGTATTCTCACAATGATAGATGGTGAAGTGATGTAGGACACATAAATTGAAATCTTTATGAAGTGACATATGCATTGAACCAAAAGCCCACAGAAATCCACATTCTTTCCATTTCATAGGCAAGTTTAACCCAGTGTGGGTTTGTAGTACAGAGTTCATTATATGGCATGTATATGTGGGAATTCTAGTTATTTTATAAAGTATTATTTCTGAATATTCTAATATGCAGTGGTTGGGTACATACTTATTAGTGATGCTGTATTAGCTAAGAGAAAGACTGTAGCTTGGTATATCACATTGATGTATCACATTAACTGTGATTCGGAGGCCTTTTGAAAAGAAGAGATCTTTTAAGCAAATTTAAATGGATTTTACACCTGACTCAGATTTTTATTTTCTGTAATGTTTTACACTAGCAACTGCTTTAATAGAAAACTTTGTACTTTCAGTAGGGTACAACTACATTTCCTTTCTCTGAACACTGCTTTGGCTATAAATGTGTAACCCTTTGTGATAAGGATACATTTGGACAGTTTGTGTGCAGTGCAACAGTTTCTCCATTTTTGCTAATCCTCATTTTCATGGCTAAAAGAACAGCGAAAGAAGTCTCTGAGCAAGTCTAACAGGCTGTAATCCATATCTTCGCACAGAGCCTCGCTGAAAGAGCCTTTTTGCAGGAGTTACCTCACACTGATTGCAGGCCATGGACACCAGGCTGAGCCATGTCAGCAAACTCGCTCGATACTGGATTTGGCTTTTAAACTCACTAAGAAACCATTTATATATATAGATAAAGAGATACATATACATATTTATACATGCCATTGTACCCCCATTCCTCTCTGACTGCCTCAGTTATGCAAACTTGCAGTTTCCTCTCAATTTGTTACCTTGGGCAAAGAACACATTGTAAATTACTCTGTATTAGTCATATTCTGTATTTTGGTTCTCAGCTGCAACCCCTTTGTTTAATCAGGTTATGTAACAGCCTGCAAAGAAATTTTTTTTTACACGTCTTGATTCCTCTATTCAGAAAGCATTTGTTTGTTTGGTTTTTTGTTTGTTTAGGGGATATCTCTCCCACCAATGAAATCAGGTAGAAGGGAGGGGGATGATCAGGGTGTAGCTTCTAGGAAACACAGCTCCAAGAAAAGGAAATACAAGCAAAGCTGCAGAACCTGGTCACATTCTTAGTGTGTGTCTGTGGTGGGCAATGTTGAGTTAGCAGCGTTCAGAGAAAGACTGCTTTTATGGCTCCAGTAAATGCAGTCTGTGACTACAAAGATCAGCTTTCTCTTTTCAGTTCACAAACAGTGACTGGAAATTATTTGAAATAGATGTTCTCTCTAAAAGCATTTGTAGTCATTTGCCAGAAAGTCTCCATCCAGATTAAATCATTTCATGTGGAGCTGACATCTGGTTTATTACAGTGATATTTTATAATTAACCCCCCACTATATGAGCTGGCATTTCTCCATCTCTGAATTCAGCAAGATGACCAGAGGCCTGCACTCCTGGTCTCCTCAGACGTGGTTTCTCTCTGTGGTTAACTACCCATACGGGAGATTCTCAAAGATGAAGAGTGTTGAAAATCCTTCCGGAGACAGATGATAACCTGGGGTGGGAGAAGGCTTGTTTATCTCCCATATCTTTTGTCTCCTACCGCCTCCAGGAGCAGCCTTTACTGTAGGAAATGACAGTGACCTCAATGGCCTTTGTATCCACATATACAGATCACACTGCATTAGTACCTTAGCATGGCAGGGGAATGACCTTAAACACAGCCTTCCACATGCACTGGTGTCTCTTCCACTTCTGTGAGGACTCTAAATGGGTCAAACACCCATGGTGCCCCCATTCTTCTCTGTCCTCAATTATGCAAACTTGTAGTTTATTCTTAATTTCTTCCCTCGGGCAAAATAATGTTTTTGTTTTTTTTTTTTTTTTGGTTTTTTTTTTTTTTTTTTTTTTGTTTTTTTTTTTTTTTTCCCTTGAGGAATGAAGCATCCTCCCTCAGAAAAGGGAGGTATGTGTCAGAAAATGTAAGTAATGTGCTTGTCCTGTGATACCCAGTTAATGTCAGTGTCCTGGGCAGAAACAGCCCGTGTGTGCTGCAGAGAGGGATAGCCCATGGAGGCTGCTTGTGTTACTGAGTCTGCTTGGACTGCAGCCCAGTGTGAGCTCCTGTGTACAGAGCACGCTCACCCCAGTGCTTGAGCTTAGTCCTCAGACAACTCCACTGCCTCCGGGTCAGTTCAGGGCTGATAAACACCCCACATCCTAGGCCGGCCTTTCACTTTCTGCCTTGATTACTACCCTCCCTTAGCTTAACTCGGCTCAGTTGTTGCTCAGGAAGTTATTCTCCCTGCCTTCGTTCTTCTGCCTCAATAATTACTGCAGGGGGCTGGGGGGGAGGTAGGTAAGTTTATGTTGTTAAGCATTTACTTAATTTAATTCGTATGTAATTCCAGAAATGGTGATACTGAAGGGATGATGCGAGTGGCTGCGGCAGGCACTACAGGTGACAATTTAATTCCTTGTGCTGCAATACGTGTTTGGAACTTCATAGGAGCAGGAAGCGCTATGACTGTTGAGTTACTTGGTTGTTTAGGGGCCACGAACGCTCCCCAAAAGCTATTCTTAACCCAGACGCGCAGCCCGTGGCACAGCGGCGGTGCAGACCGTCCATCCGCAGCCTCAGCAGAGCACGTAAGCAAACCGACTGCCGCCCCGTCCCGCTCCGAGCCCCGTCCGCCCTTGGGGCGCTGGCCGGGCCCCGGGAGCGCTGCGGCGGCACCGGGCGGGCCCCTGCCCGCTGCGTTCCTCCCCTCAGCGCCTCTGCTCGGCGGCGGCGGCGCGGGGGGGCCCGGCCGGGGAGGGCGGGCGGGGGGGCGGCGGAGGGTGCGCGGAAGCACCGCCCCCAGCAGCCGCGGCGGCAGGAGGCGGCGGCGGGAGGGGGCTGCGATGCTCTGGGCTGCGCGCCCCCCCGGAGCCGCCCCCGGGCGAGGTGAGTCAGCGGGGCTCCGCGGTGCGCAGGGGCTGGGCCGGCAGCCAGGCCCGCGGTAGCCTCGGCCGCCGCCGCTTCCCTTGACCGCGCTCCGCGGAGCGCTGGCAGCGGGCGGGCCTGGCAGCGGCCCGGCGGGTACCGGCCCGGGGGTCGCTGCGGGCCGCGCTGCGCCGCGGGGCTGCCGGCGGCCGAGGCGGCTGGCGGGCCGGCTGTGGCGCATTTCAGCGCCGCCGGTGGGAGCCGGGCCGCCACCGGGCCGGTGAGGCCGTTCCTCTCCTAACTGTGAGGCGGCTCCGGCTTCCTCCCCGCTGGAGTGACGGGCCTTGCCCCGCAGCCGCCCGGGATGCTGCCGTTGGGCCCTTGCTTCAGCCTTTTCCTTCCCACCGTAACGGCTGCTGCGTTCAGCGCTTCCTTCCCGAGGTGTTCGCTGCCTGCGCCGCGCCGAGGCCGATCAGCTGCTCCTCAGCTGAGCCGGGTGGTCGGTGCGCTCTGCTTCGCCCTTGTGGAGGTCCCCGCGTTAGCTGTGGCTAAGCGGTGACCTCGGAAGGGTGCCGGCCCCCATCATCGGAGCTCAGCGTTGCGGTTGAGGCGTTACCACTGTACCTGTGACTGAGCCACCCGAAGCCGAATGTCCCGTGCCCTCCGGTGTGACCTCCATCCCCAGAAGTGGCCGCGGGCTGGGCTGTGTCCCATGGGAGCTCGTGGACTGGCGTCGCTGTGCTTGTCCATGCTGCTCATATCCAGCTGTAGCGTTACGTGTGGCTGTCGCTCTGTTTCTGAACCCTTAAATCCTTAAAGTACGATGTTTTTTAGTAAGCAGGTTGTCGGTTGCTCCTGTTTATTAAAATAAGCGTAGGAATAGATGTTTGTTTAAGGAGCTGGTGCTGGAGGTACCATAGGTGTTATGGATGCCTGTTAGATCCTAAGTTAGATGGAGTTTAAAGCCCATGTTTGGTCAGCAGCTCTAAAGTTTTAACAACAGGCTCTTTTAAAATGCTGTGTTAATGAGAAGTACAGCGTTGAAGAGTGATGAACTTGTAGTTTAGGGGAGAGGAGAGCGGCTGTACGAACATAATACTGAAGTATCTCAGTAAAAACTTGCTCAAACATTTATTACGTTGCTGAGATACACAGGGTCTAGTTGTCCACTGTATTTAGTAATACCCAAGGAAAAGGATTGTAAAATGCTAGTTTTCCAGCTTGGTTATTTTTTTTTATTTGTTTCTCTGGTTATAAATAGTGGACAGACAAGAAATTTATTGTTTGTATTCTCTGGAGACCCAGTAGGAAATAGGGGAAGAGGAAACAATTGTCTTTTTAAGGATGGCGCTCATGATAGCGGTCATAAACGTGGTAAAAATCCTAAGCAGATTTCAACAAAAGTGTTCAAAGAGGTGAAGTGAGACTGTGAGAGCAAAAGCTGATGAAGTGAGGGGATAATGAAGGGAGGAAGCTGTGGTTGATCACTAATGTAGCTGGTGCTAGGGCACAACTTAAATACAACCTAAGATTCATCATAGTCTGAGTTACAGCACCATGGGCCCAAGCGTATACAGCATTGCAGGAGAGCGTGATGGGTGACGCAGCCCGGCCCCAGCACCATGGGATTGCCCACGGCTGGGTTTGCTCAGTGCTGGCACAGCCCTGCTGCTCCTGCTGCAGCCAGCCTCTCTGGCTGTGGTGCAGCCGGTGCCTGCCTCCCTCCTCAGCGCTGGCAGCAGCTTTGCTTCCGGAGCCCTGCGGGCCTGACCCGGGGTGTTTTCGTGGCCTGTAGTTGAAGGCACACTTGTTTGCTGTCACTAATGAAGTGTAAACCTCGGTGGTGTAGGTATGTCTTTGGTAAATTAAAAACTGGCTAAAAAATTGGAGTCTGATGTTGATTAAGACCAAGCTGATTCAGGAATAGTCTGCTAGGACACCTTAACTTGCACATATTTAATAGAAAACATAATTGGAAAGCAGGAGATCTAAGATGTGTGTTTAATGGTTTTTCTCTAACAGATGAGGATCTGTCTGATAGTGTTCTTGTCATCTTTAATGTTAATGTTAAGCACTGTTGTATCAACTTAGCAGCTTCAGACCTATCATAAAGTGCATTAAACCTATTATAAACTTGATCTTGACGTATTTCAGACATACTGTCGTTTCTCAATCTAGTTGACTAAATGTGTCAAAGTATGTGGGGTTTTATATGCAAATTGAATTAAGTAGAAAAGCCTGTCGACCAACACATTAAGTGAGTGCATGTCAGCAACACAAAATAAAGCCATTTTGAGTTAAGTGGTTTAGAACAAGGTGGTTTCACTTCATGGGAGCCCTAATTGTGGTGGTTAATGTTACAGCACTAACATTTCACTTCAGACATGAAAGAAATCTATTTCCCAGCACTGAGTTAATTCATTAAATGTGATGTATTCCTGATTTTATAAATTCAGAGCAAGGTGTCGGTGCAGGGGCCTCACAGGAAGACTGCTTGCCTTTAGAGAGCAGGGAATGGTGATGTGGGGCAGGTGGGTCAGCCTGTGTGAGCTGGTCATATGGCTTGGCATGGGACAGCTCTTCCAAGGGCTCTGCCTGGAGGTTGACCTACATGGGAGAGGTTTAGGAACGTTACACAGGAGTAAATTAAGCCTGTGTACTCCTCTGTCATGAAATAAGATGTTTGCATAAAATTCTCCTCCTTTTTGGCATGGATGCAGACGACAGCGCTGGGCTGCTCCTTGGGGGTGAAACTTCCTTGGAAAAGGAAAACATGGTCTATTATTCATGTTTGTTACAGCAATGCCTTGCAGGCTTGCTGGATGCAGGGCTTAATTCTGAGAGATGCTGCAAAGATCCTGTAGCAGAAAGTCTTTGATCCAAAGGTTTTGTAGTTTAGATTAATGAAACAAGGGGGGTTGAGGAGGAGATACTATGCATGAGCAATATGATGGATGCACTTGTGGCAGTTGCACCACCTGAGGGATGAGTGAGGTGAGCTTTCTTTAGAAGATGGAGAGTTTTTAAGTCTGCTTCTCTAGCACAGACCTATTCCGAATTAAACAATAATTGGTGACTTTAGAAAAAAGGGTTATTCAAGAAACATGTTTCCTATGAGCAGATTTAAAACTCTTCGCATGAAAACTTCTTGTGTTCGCTACAACATCAGCTTTGCTAGTCTGTGAAAGTCTGAGAGGGAAAAATAAGATGTGATGCCATGTTGGGTGGCAGTGATTTACCCACACAGTGCAAACAGCAAACTAGTCTGCTCTGTTTTCACAGGTGCATGTTGCTTCAGAGATTAATTAATGATTCCTGGTTTGAAATTCTATTCTTTAAGAGTATGTTTTCTGAGACTGTATAAATACAAATCTACAGAGATTTTGCTAGGGATTTGATGTGTTAAGCTACTTTTGATCATTTGCACTGTCTTCTTATTAACTGTCCGGGGTTTTGGTTTTGGGGTTGTTTTTTTGTTTGTTGGTTGGTTGGTTGGTTTGGGTTTTTTACATTCATTATATATCCAAAGCCTGATTTTGAGGCTCTGCTTTGTGACTCTTAATTGTACTTCAGTTCTCAAAGCCTAATGAATGGAACGTTTATGCTGAGTTAAACTTTGTTTAAAAGCAGCAGTGTTCCTTCTCCTCAAATCTAACTTTCTGCTGATCTGCCAGTGAAGTTTTAATGCTATGATGTCTTCCCTGAGAGGTTTAGGGATTTGCTAACCCACTCTGATCTGTTGATCAGCTTTATTTTCTCTCCTGAGATGTGGTGCAAAGCAGGTGTTCTGAGATGTTTTTGTTTTTTCCCCAGGTTTTTGAGAGAGTGGCTCCAAGGGGAGAGCTGAGTTTTAGTTACTATATTTTCCTTATTATAATTTTGTTTCATTTTATAGTTAACTTATTATAACATCAGATTGTCTTGAACAGATTAGCTTTTTATCCTTTCTGAGCTTGAAATCCTCTTAATTCCTAGGAGAGCCAGAGTAAATGAGTATCAGTTTAAGAAAATAAAAAGCCAAGAATGCCAAGAAGATCCTTAACTATATGTAGAATACCTGTACTTGCCCCTTCCACCTACCTGTGTAAGAGCCTTGTTAAAATAACCATTGCATTGTCATCGCTGAATTCCTTGGGACAAATGATTTTTCCTCTGTTCATCAAATAGTTGCTCAAAGGTACAAGTCTGCTGTAACTGTTAACTGCTGTAACTGAAAGCTGCTGTAACTGTTAGCAGAAGATGGTTGGACAAAAGATGTGTTGATGTAAGGGTCTGAAAGTGTATTTTGACTTGCTGGAGGTAAGATGTAAACCAAGTGGCAGCAGTCGGTATCAGGAAAAATAATGGATTCTAGTATTTGCATATCTGTGCAAAGCCTGAAGGAAGAACAGTCTTGTGGTTGAAAAGTATATTCTTTATATGTGAGAAGTGCCTGCATTTGTGCATGAGCTGCTCAGAGAATGTGTGATGTTGCAGAATTAATCCTCCGCCTGAGAAAGCCAGGTTGGCCACAAGCTTCCTGGGCAGCTCTGAGCAAAGGGGCTTGTGCTCTTGGTAGAGTCATAGGCTGGGGGGAAGTGGGTAGTTCAGGTTGTAATGAAGACTTTTTCCACTGTAGCCACGTCAGGGGTGATGGGATGGTGCGGGAACAAGGACTCTGTTCCCTGTGGTGAGTTCTGTACTGGTTTGGAAATGTAAACCTGTAGGAGGACAAAAGCTTGCTTGTCTGCTGGAGGACCGAGGTGCTTTCCTGTGATGTGTCACTGCTGCGTTGTCCGCTTGCTACGCCTCTTCTCTTGCCTTTTGAGGGGTTTTCTCAGCATCTTTGCAGAAGTTCCTTCTTAGGGCTTTGTTGTATGTGTGCACTTGTCTGGCTTAGGGAAGATAGCTTCAAAACTGTTACTCCTGTTTTTCAGAGTGATGTTACCACTCTGCAGCCTCTCTGGTCTCACTTGTCCTGGCTGAACTGATGACAATCAACAGGCCTCTACCAAAACTTCATGCTTCATTCTGTCTCAATGAGTTAAAATCTATCTTCATACTGAAATCCATTCTGTTTACTGTCTAAACCTTTCTTCCTTGCTTATACTCTGTTGTTCATTTTAAACTTGCTGGTAGTGCTGTCTTCTAGCCTTCTGTTGTCTTGTGGATTGGAAAAAGGTTTTGCAAAGTGAAGACACAGTATTGGAAGGCTATGGTTAAAATAACCAGTAGATAACTAGTCTCATTTGAAAGGACATTGGTTTTCCTTCTGGTTTGATTTGATGCATGTTCAGTCCCTGAATGGCATAGGTGTTTTTGTCAGTATGAGGAAAGCCCTGTAGGTTACTTTTCTGTGGATTTTTCAGTAACAATACCACAAGTTTGCTTTTCTCGTTTTCAGTCATTTATTTTTAGTCTTTAAAAAGTTGCTAAATAAAATCACTTTCAAAACCTGACTCCTAAAAAAACTGGTGATCAAAACATTAAAGAATGCCATATGGCTTCTACTAGTCTTGATGCTGTTACATTTCTGAAGAGTATATTCTGTGTTATTAATAATATTCAATGAAACACTCTTAGGGTAGGAAAATATTTACTGAAATTCTTGTGAAATAAACTTCTCATAGCATTCTAACCCAAGATGTTCTAGTCAAAATACTAGGATGGATCTTTTGGATTAATGCTTGCTCACAACAGATTAGAAGAAGACGGATGCTGGGGCAGATACATGTGAGGGAGGGAGGGAGGAAGAAGATGCAGCAGCTGAAGTGTTTAAAGATGAGCAATATAACAATTTTTAACACCCCCCCTATTCATATAGTGTACAAAATTGAAGCACCCTTACAATGAAAAAGGGAAATGGAATTTGAAAAGATTGAATACTATTTGCTCTAAAAGCCTTCAGTTTAATTTATATATGGAATCAGATGGTTTGAAGGTCATATACAGGGATAAAGAACATAGCTGTGTTGTTTAATTCGGGGTAAGTTAAGTTACAAAGAAGTTGGCCTAATACGCAGGTAGTTAAAATACGAGTTCTATCTTGTCACATCGTGGAGACGGGAGGAAATTTATTCTTCCCGATTGAATGCTGTAAAGCTCTGGTACAGCTACTAAGAAAGTTCTGCAAACAGATGAGTGTATACTGGTTTTGGTAGGACACAGGAACAGCACTGAAACCACAGTTACATCCCCTTGACATAAGTGGAGCCCTGCACAAGTTCTGGAGTCTTCGTTGTGAAAGCAGGCAAGGCATAAAGAAAATAAAAGCACAGATGATAACTGATCTCATTTACTCATTAAAAGGACTTGTTTTATGGATATAGAAGTGGAAAATGAGCAAATATATGAGCAAAAAAACACACAGTCCTTCCAGCTGTCAGGTGGAAATGGCTGCCTGAATCAAAAATTGCTAAAGCTAACTAGACGGCTGCTGGGTTTTGGTTCATGTGGCTTTTGATGGTAGCAGGTAAGAGCAAGAAAACGTGGTTTCACATTGAAATGTTCTAACAACTTCATTAAGACTTTTTCTAATCTTTTGATACTTGAAATATTTTTTTTAATTGGATTGTCTCTGAAGGAACTGCAGAAAATAGCAGTTTCTGTGTGTGCTGGCATTGTTTTAACTTCTGACCTTGAATACTTGAATAGTTAAGGTTCTAAGATTTTTATGCAACCTTTTCTCCCTAAGTGAAACTAGAGATCCTTGTAGGTAGTATCCTATTGAAATTACATTTAGAAGTGAAGAACACAAACCTAATGAGTGTTTAGGATTTTAATGGTGGTATTTTTAGACTTGTCTATCACTGAACTTTGAAAGGTTTCGATTATTTTAACGGACTGTTGCTTTCAGAAGTATCCGTGGTTGGTTATATCAGCTGGTATGTGTGATCAGTAAGAAACAGTTAAATTGACATGCTTGTCAACATTAGGGTCTCTTTTCTGTTAATAGCCTTGCATTGGTTTGCAAATCCATTGTCAGTATTTAAATTAATTCTGAATAATAATTAATTTAAAGGCACTGACTATATCAATGCATGACTAATTTTAAGGGGATGATACTGTGCTTACGGTTGAGTTTTGAAAGACTGCAGTTTCGTTGGGGTGTTTCTCATGGAACTGAAGTGCAGACCTGCAAAAAAACCCCTTGAAATTCCTGGAGAAGGTATTCCTGATCATAACTCGAATGCTCTTGGAGAAATTTCAGGTTCTTTTGGAATAAAATGCTCTTTTCCTTGATCCTTGGAAAAGTTCCTGTGTGATAGGAACACTAATCCAAACCAGAAAGGGATAACAAAACCAAAACCAGATGAAATGTTCAACTTTTCTCATAACGAACATGAGCTAATACTAGGTTAAATTTACAGATACTAATATAGCAGAAATAGTTGCCTAATAGAATGATTTTGAGCTAGTAGTCTGCTGGCAGAGCTTTTCTTTTGTATTCCTTGAAAGGAAAGCTGCTGTTAGCTAGCTTACCTTATTAGTTTGTTGTTTTTAAATGAGAGAGCTGGTTGGTCAAATTGAAGTCTAAGTAGTGGTGAATGTATTTTTAATTGTTGCTTGTCCAGTCTTACAGTTTTCTGCAAAGGATAAATGTGGGCAGTTACAGTGCAGTTACCTCCCAATCCACCTTTCTTCACCTTTCAGATTTGGACTTGAAGAGGTCATTATAGGGTCTGTACTTCGCCCTTTAGTTTCATTGCTCCTAAGTCTTTGATGCCTTTGAGGTTGTTATCCTAATTTTGAGAGTGCCTTGTTTTAACCTTAAAGCCCTATCCTGATTTCCGTCTCTCTTCCTATTCAGCCAAGAAGCTTAAGCCTTCTACCAGCTTCTGCTGTAGTTGTGGAGGGTTTAGGAAATTGTGTTTCAGGAGGAGGTTGATGAACCTTTCTAAAGCCTTCATGAGGCTTTGGATAATGATTTGATAATTAAAAAACACAGATATATATGTGGCTGCATTACTTAATTACAAAATCTTGGCTATCCTTTGGTATAGTAGGGAATACTGGGAATAAAGTAGTTAGCCTTGGGGGAGAAAAGAACTTGAAAGAAAAGACTTGCAAATTCTAGCACGTAAATGCCACAGTAACTTTGAATATATAAATTATTCCCTGTCCTAAACATGAAATATGGCTTACTGCACAATATTAAAGCTGCTGTTGGGAGAACTTCACAGAATTGGTCATAAAACACATTTTTATTGATGTTGTCACGTACCACTAGTCTAGACAAATGGCCTTCCACGCCTTGATGGTGCGTTTATTGCTCAGGGATGTCACTTATAAAATAGAAGCTGGCTTTGTCCTTGATGACTGTCATTGCAGGTCAGTTCCTGTGTGGTACCTTAACCATGTTATGTTTCATTTGTTCGCAGGGTAGCCTTGCTTCCTTGAGAGAATATACAGATACTGGATGCTTGTGGTAAACCATGGCAGCTGATGATAAGGTTGCCATTTTGACCGATGATGAAGAGGAACAGAAGAGAAAGTATGTGCTTGCTGATCCTTTCAATGGCATTTCCAAGGATCAAGATTTGCCACCCCATAACGAGTCCCCTTCAACAGAGACAACCACTGTCCCGGATGAGGAGCTAGATTGGTTAGAAAAGCACTGCGTCAAAATAAACAATGATCTCCTCATCTCAAAGGTCTTCTATTTTTTCTTCTATTCTGCATATGGCTCCCTCTACCCCTTGCTGCCAGTGTATTATAAGCAGCTGGGTATGTCACCCAGTCAGAGTGGACTTCTGGTGGGCATCAGGTACTTTATTGAGTTTTGCAGTGCTCCCTTCTGGGGAGTGGTGGCAGATCGCTTCAAGAAAGGGAAGATTGTCCTCCTGTTTTCGCTTCTATGCTGGGTTTTATTTAACCTAGGGATTGGATTTGTTAGACCAGCCACCTTAAGATGCATACCAAGGGGCCTCCCCCCAGCACACCCCACCAATGCAAGCAGCCTTTTCACAACAGCTTCACAAAATATATCGACGTCTTCTCCGCTAACCACAGCCAGTACTGCATCCCCGAAAGCTCGTAGGAAGAGAGACCTGCTCACTTCCAGCCCAGTCGCTTTGGAAACAACAGGAACAGCTAATCCTGAAGTAACATTCCTGTTACCTACACAGAGCAATGATGTGGAGTTTGTTTTGGAAAACAGTACCCATCTGGCTTTGAAAAACGCCACCACTAGCCCGGTCTCACCAGGGAACGTGACTCTGAGTACCCTGACAGCTGCTGTCACCACAAAGCCAATGCCTTCTGACCAAGCTGTGCTCGTTTATGATCAACAAGAAGTAGAAGCCATCTTTCTACTCATTTTGCTGGTTGTCATCATAGGAGAATTTTTCAGTGCTTCCTCTGTTACTATTGTGGACACTGTAACTCTGCAGTACCTTGGCAAACACAGGGACCGATATGGATTGCAGCGTATGTGGGGTTCTCTGGGCTGGGGGCTAGCCATGCTCTCTGTGGGAATTGGCATTGACTATACTCATACAGAAGTTAGCATTGAAGGTCAAGGATGTAAAGCTCCTGAGTACAAGAACTACAGGATAGTGTTCATTGTTTTTGGTGTTCTGATGACAATGGCGTTGATCGTGGCCACTCAGTTTCGATTCCATTATGCCCACTTCAAGCAAGATGAAAGTAAGAGAAAAGAGGTAGAAATCTCACAGGTGGACAGAAATGCCTCCAATGAATCCTCTGATAACACTCCTACCAGTATGACCCAGTCACAGTCATTCAGTTTTTGGGACCTAATAAAACTGTTGTGTAGTATCCAGTATGGCTCAGTGCTCTTCGTGGCATGGTTCATGGGGTTTGGATATGGCTTTGTGTTCACCTTTCTGTACTGGCACTTGGAAGACCTGAATGGTACCACCACGCTCTTTGGAGTTTGTTCTGTGCTCAGTCATGTGTCTGAGCTAACTGCCTACTTCTTCAGCCACAAATTGATTGAATTGGTTGGTCATATCAGGTAAGATGCTATCAATCATTAAAGAGCTATACAAAAAGATGCTGAATTTCAGGCTTAGCCTTATGTTACAGAGTGAAATTCAAACTGATTTTTATTTTAAAATTCTAAGTCCTGCTCAGTTACGTAGCTTGCCTGATGGAGTTTTTTATTGTTATTTTAGGAGCTGAAAATGCTCTGAAAAGCTTCCTTTGTGTTTGAGTTGCACGTTAGTATGTGCATTGTGCCTGGCACTGTCACCTTTTGCAGACAGTTCAGAAGACATCCTAGTTCAGTGATGCAAACCTCTGTTAGAGTTCTTTGCAAATCGCCACCCACTCAAAAATTGTCTGTTTTGGCATACAAATACTGTTAATTTTACTTTTTTTTTACCTGTGAGTAGCAGCATTTTGGAAAACTCCTGCTTTAGCCAGCTTTAGCATGCTCCATCCCTGGTGGTGTTCAAGGCCAGGTTGGGCAGAGCCTTGGGTGGCATGGTTTAGTGTGAGGTGTCCCTGCCCATGGCAGGGGGGTTGGAACTGGATGGTCTTAAGGTCCTTTCCAACCACAACCATTCTGTGATTCTTTGATTCTCCTTGTAGGGCAGTTCTTTGCCCCACAGTAGCCTGGAAGGCTGTCACTTGCATGCTGAGAGGAGGAGGATGAGATGAAGAAGTGAGGGGAGCACCTCCTGTTGATCAGACTCTGGGTGTTGGCAGAATGAGGTTGCAGCCTGGTGGTGGTGCTTACCAGTTCAGTTCCTTGCAGCTGCTTGTGTCAGCTACTGAAGGGAGATGGCTGTGCGGGGCTTCTCCCATAGTTTTTTCCCCCGTGTAAGTGAAACTGACTTCTTCCAACATGTTATTTAATGTATGTTGTTTTCTGCTAAACTCATAATGACTTAATTTTGCATATTCTAAATCCCTTCACTGCTCTTTAAGAAAAGCTCAGGGGGGAATCTGTGTTAATGAAGTCTTAAAGGGGTGGTTTTGTATTTACTCAGGTACTCTGTGCAACTGAGCAGACAGCTCTGTGTTGTTAGCATCTTGTCCTTTCCAAAGGCCCTGTTTATAATCATACAGTCATTGAGATGTATTTTTAAGCTCTCTGCACTGTTCTTTTTGTGCGTTTTCTGTTCTGTGGGTTTGCTTTTTTTGTTTTACTGGGATGAATTTTTTGATTCATTTGGCCTCTACTAAAAATGTTTGAGATGCTTAGCATGGTAATTTGAGAGATTACTTAAAAGATGCTTTTTTCCTTCCTCTGAGCTGAGGAGTATCCCTTGACTTTGAGTCACTCTTTGAATCTCTGAATTTGACAATAATCGGTATATGTGACACTTTGCATGCAAAGACTGGAGGAAGGATATGGTGATGGAGGAGTGGTGAGAACAGATCACAATCTTGATACCTAAAAATAGCTTGGGTATGCTTTTTCTGTGCATATTGTTATAGCACAGAATTCAGGCTTAGGCTTCAACTAGAGAAAGAACAAAAACCAAAAGAATGGTAGGCTTGTGAATAAGATGAAATAGAAGGGGATGGGAGCATTGGCCAGTGAAAAGAGAGATAATGTGCAGGATTAAATCCTATTCTTTTTGCTGCTTCTTTGCACTGTTAAGCCTATGAAGATTAAGTTGTTTAAACACTAGCTCCTATTTGCGGTGAAACAAGATTCTTCATACCTACACCTGGGAAATGCACATTAGTCATACTTTAATGTTATCTAATGCTTGCTTGTATTTAGTCATCACAGTTTATGAGGTGTCTCCTGTTTGCCTGCCTTCCTGTACTCTTTGAGCTGTGTTCAATGTATAGTTTGTTCAAGAGCAGGCAGCCTTTTTTTAAAGAGGAAGGTATAGGAGTTCATAGCTCATATTCTTTGATAGTTCTGTATATGTGTCTGCTGCCTTTTAGTACAGATGTTAATTCTTCCATTAATAAGAACCAACTATATATCCTGTTTGGGACCATCTTAGCCAGAAGTGTTCAGGAATAGCACTTTATATTTTCCTATATTCATACAATTTTTTGAGCTATAATAGCTCAAAATTTCCTTGTTCTGGGTTGTTAAGACTCCTAGGTATAGACAATCTTTCTGTACTATTTATTTGAACATTATCATTCAACTTTTTCTTCCTGTCCCAATTCTCTGGAGAAAGGCATGAGCACCAGAATTGCAGGTGCTGTCACAGTAGCAGGAAAAAATGCTGTTGACTGTCTTTTGTAGAATTACAAGAAAAAGGCCTTACACCCTTATCAGACAGAGGTTCAGTTTTCCTTTTCTTGACTTGTGAAACTTTGTTTCTACCTTTCTATGGGGTGGCATATAAGACCCTTACAGTGTTTTGAAACCTATTCTGTTTTCACTGAGGGTTTTTTTAACTAATACTCAAATTATTGTCCAAGCATTTTAAACATGACCATGCTAAACAGGAGGTGACTATAAAATGCCTGATTTCTGGCTTCATTAGCTTTACTCTTCATCCACATGTGCACGGCATGTGTGTATATGTTATATATGCTGCTAGTGTTTCTAACAGTGTATATTAGCAGGTCACTAGATTAATCTGGAGTGATGACAGTGATTAGTTCACCTCAAAATCTGTTCTGTCATAGTACAGGGGGGAGTATTGCAGATGTTAGAAGGGTATTTTTGCCTTCCCTGCTCCAGACACCTTCTGAGAGATGACAGAGTAGAGCTTCGTTTGAAAATGAGGAGTTAAATACGTCCTCAGAAAGTGTGGTGAAGGCCACAAGTTCTTTGAGAGGATATTGCAATGGAAAAGTGTACAAAACCAGCTGTCTAATATTCAGACACCATTGTTGAATGGTATCCTCTGTAGAAGCACCCAAAACTGCTACCGAGTTTAGGAAGATGATGTTACTCTTGGAAAATAACCTCCTGCTTGAGGTTAAGCTTGAACGTGTTTGTCTGACCACAATTCCAGCATGTGAGTTTTTATAGGAAGCAGAGACTGGTAGTAATGCCTGTAAACAGCTTACTCTCCTTAATATATAGATATAGATTCAGTGCTTTAAGCGTTTAACCTGTGAATTGAATATGGTGTCTCTGTGGATATTGTGTATGGGGTTCATAAGGAACATCTCTTTGCATTTTCCATTTAGTTCTGATAAAGAGGCCAAGTGATCATTATAAATACATTTTTGAAACAACTCTAACTACACAAAAGCTCTTGTGTGATGTGCCACTCCAAAACCGTAATTGTAGTAATCTTCATAAACTGCCATTTACCTAAAACTCTGTACATATTCTAACAAATTAAAAGGTGGAACCTGGCTAAGTTGCTCATCTGTAACTCTGAATCCAAATCATTCTGCAAGTTTAACAAAACAGAAAAGCCCAGGTAGCAGAATGTGTTAGTGGTGATGCTATGGAGCAGGAATCCTCTTTTCATCTCTGGCCTGGCTGTGACAGGGGATAGCTGAGGTGGGAGGAAATTTGTTGAGGCACAGGCGAAGATTTTGCTAGGCGAAAGTGAGATTAAGCTGGCAAGAACTTGTCCTAAACAGTTCTGGGCCCATCTGTGCTGCTGATGGGGAAAACCAAATATATGGTATGGCAACTCTTGTGTATTCCCAAGAGTGTGCAACACCCTGGTCTATACTGGTAAGGGCATGAAGAAAGGAGCCTGCAGACCTTGCATGTTTGCTTACCTTTTGTGGCAAATATGTCCTAATATACTTCAGAAATGTGATTGCAAATAATTACATCAAGTTGTGGCTATGAAAGGAATTAGCAGAAGGCATTAATTAATGGGGAAGATGAAATTTATGATGTGTGGCTCAAAGAACAAGTTTTTTCTCTTTACTGTATCATAATTAATTTTTTTTGTGGCTTCCCATGTTTTCTTCAATGAATGCTTGGGCTTGCTTTGCCTAAAGGCAGCTTAAACCAGCTATTCGTGTACCTCGCATGTATCTGGAAGCGACACAGCTTGGTCTGATGCATGTTTTCGGATGGGGGGAGCTTCCTGCAAGCTTACCCAACTTGCTGAAAGTAAAACAGATTGTCTGCTGTAGATCCATGTTGTAAAATGCATAGCCCTGAATGCTTTTTGGTGTCACTGACATGATGAAAACTATGGTACTGGTTTTGTAGCTGTCAACATGTATGTTTGGAGACCTCAGATGCTGACAAGATGCTGCATCTTTTTGATTGCATCTCACACTACATTTTTCAGTGGTTGTGTACCACGTAATGAAATCTCGCTCTGCTTTTACAGAATAATTAAAAAGGCAGCACGAAGCTTGCCATTTCACAGTGTCTATGCTTACACCTTAATTGCATTTATTTCACTTGCGCAAAGCCAGGGGTCAGCCAAGAAGCCATGTTTGGATAATAAATTATCCTTGTCCCTGCAAAAAAAAAAAAAAAAAAAAAAAAAAAAAATTCTTTAAAGTTAGGAATAGCATCTTTTCTTAAGCCAAAAATAAGTTTTGAATTAAGTCTCTCTTTCCTGAGATCCATCTAAAAGTAAGAGAAAGGTAGCTGGATGAGTAACCATCCTAGAGATAAGCTAAGCTGAACCTGAGAACAGAAGGGAAAAGTAATCAGGTTAAACATGCAGTGGGAAATGTACTGCACAAGTAGTCTTTGTGCTTCACTGTTTAAAAACTGTTACAAGAGCTTCTTTTTCCTCTTCATTCTGAGATGCAGCATCTGCTGCTTTTCAACAGGATCATCCTGAGGCATGTTGTTATAAACCATATTGCTTCTGTGGGATGTGTTTTTAGAGTAGTTCTGAGCAGTTTGCAGATACTGGGACTATAAACTTATATTAATTGGGGTAAAATTAATTCATCTAATACAAACCTGCACCAGGCTTACATTAAAGTGGTGGAATGAATCCCTGAATGATTAGAAGATTGTTTGGAAGGGATGTTGAATGTGCCTAGAAATGGTCTCTCTGAGATATAACCCAGTGTAGAGCATGGCATAGAACTACACAGCGTAGTTAAAGGCTCAGTGGATTTGCTGTCCCTTTGAATTTTTTTATTTCTAATATTTTTTTTTCCTATTAGGATTTTGAAGAGACTCTTTCAACTTCAGCCTCAGTTTGAGTATGTTTGGAGTGGGCAAGAGGAGAGTTTATGTTTGGTTATAGGACTTAAAGACTGTATTTTGCATTGATCATATGCTTTAGATTAGCAAACTGGTTTGTACATGTACAAATAGCTTCTGAAGCAGTAAGGTTTAACATACCAAAGAAAAAAGAAAGTGCAAACTGTTCTGACTTCTCTTTTCCTTACTTCCTTCAGAGTGCTTTACATTGGTCTTGCCTGTAATACAGCTCGATACATTTACATCTCGTATCTGGAAAATGCTTGGACTGTTCTCCCAATGGAGGTACTTCAAGGTAAGGCAGTGCAGTAATGCCCTTCCAACATAAGATCAGGTTCTTACATTTAGGTTGTTTTCAGATGAACTGTGATAAAGTAAAAATCATGTGTTTCTCTATTTTTGTTGACCACAAATACTCCAGAAGACCCAGGTTCATAAAACATCACTGTCTGTCTTGGGAAATACTTGACGTCAAAAGGGTGGCTTTGCATCTGATTGCGCACAGTTCTCTGTTTATTCAAACAGAACTGCCTGCAACCAGCACACCCTTTAACTAAACAAAGAGGCAGAAGCAAGAGCCAGGTACACAACTGCTGCAAATCCTGTTTGGTGGAAAATGTGAACTTCATTAAACGCAAAAGGTCGCGGCTCTTGAAAGGACTCTGGGTCATTCTGTCTTTGTTACAATACTTTGTAGTTTTTCATCAGTATTGTTCCATCAGTACCTTTAGACTGCAGAATTATTTGTTTTCAATGGCTAGAGATGAATTTCTTTCAATAGCTTTGTGCTAATAGAGCTTCTTTAAGATACTCAACCTTTAATTTAATTAAAAGGACAGAGGTGTGGTCTGTGAAAAGTAGGTTGAGCCCTGTTTTCAAGTCATGTTGTCCCAGAAGTCTGTAACACCTTCTTTGTGATGTTAAAATATAAATTGTTCTAACTTAGATTTTACAACTTTTTTGTGTGTTTGTAGTAGGTATCACTTCTCAAAACCAGGAAAAATCTAAACTCTTTTTGTTTCTTCAGTATTTGAAGAATACTGAAGTATTTGGCTTTGTAAGCTTGCAAGAGAATAATTAAATGGAGAAAATGTTTTCCCTGCCTTTAAAAATAATTGCACTGTCTTTGTTAAAGCCAGGGGTTTGGGTTTCTGCAATGCCACCTAGACTGTTTTCCATAGGTTATACTTAGAAGTTTTATTCCTCTATATGCGTAATTTGAATTTGCATTAACTTTTTCTACTCTATTTACAGAAACCTTTTAAAGGTAGATTTTAACTTGAGCTATAAAATGCCATTGGAGAGCACTGTGTAAATTTCTAAGCATAGAAAAAGATCTGTTTGTGTCCTAGCTCCTTACCTCCCTGCTAACAAAAACAATTTATTGTATTAAAACTGACACAGCAGCAAGCTTCCGAATTTTGTTATTAAAAAAAAATCCCAAGCCAAAGCTGTTGAATTGATGCTTCATCATTTGTACCAAGTGTTAAAATATGAAAATGTTGAGTGTAAAAAATGAGTGTATGTGTTACACTCTTGCCTGCTTAAACATCTAGGGGGAACAAATTACTAATACAAAGCTTTGGATATTGCCTTCTAGGGAATTCTGTTTTAAAGATACCCCAACTCAAATCACAGGAAAAAGACCTGCGTCATGACAACACAGACATAAGTTTGTGCCTGGAAGCATCCTGTAGTCATGACTGAGAAATAAGTTTCTTTTACTTTGAATCTTGTTTTTATTCTCCTGAAATTTTAATATGAATTGCATAATATGTAAGTTTGCCTTTACAGCAAGGCTGTGAGGGATCTGTTTTGATTGGGATTCTTGCGTGGTATAATCTCAAGTAATTTAAAGAAAAAGCTAAGGACCTTCAAAATAATACTTCATCTTGAATTCATCTGCCAGACTGTATCTAGCCACTGCTGAATCATGTATGCTTCAGTTATTGTTGCTATTTGCAGTTGTTTATAGTCAGCAAATGTGAAAGTTAAAACCAAAACAAACACATAGAACTCTCTCCCAACCCCAAGGGTTGCATTCTGTGTGCACTTTTCAGCCTGCCTCTATCATCGCTTGTCCATGAAGTCTATATGATACCAGGAAATAAAGGGTCTATCAGTGTGTCATATAAGTACTCTGAAAGTGTGTCTAATTACTGCCACTACCTTTGTTACATTCTAGTAATCTCACTCATTTGTTCCTGAATGGGAGATTGAATTTTATCTTTTTAGAAGTACTGCTAACTCCCCCCTCCCTGCTTTATTCTTTTATTCTCCTCACTCTTACTGATTTTAATCTCTTCTTGATTCATTATTCCTTTTGCAGTGGTTACCAAATCCTATTTCTTTGGGCTCTGCTTTTTTCCCCACATATCCATTGAATCTGTCAGTAGGGATAACAGGTAGAACCTTAATGAAATTTGGTGAGGTGGAAGCTCTTGTTTTTCTTAAATGAGTTTGTTGACAGAGAGAGGTAGGAGTTGTAGCTCGTTTGCATATGTAGGGATTAGATACATTCAAAAGCAGTGAAAGAGTCGATTGTGCAGAACACGTGGGTACCATGTGGGACACATGACTGCACCAAGTTTGTAGGACCTTTAAATCCCTTAGTGAAGTCCTTGTTATTCTTTTAGTTAAGTTTTTCCCAGGAAGCTGTCAAATTCCATGTAAATTCCAGTTCTGTGAGCTGGAGGGGTTTTTAAGTTTGAGCTGAATTTTGTACATAATCCAGTTGCAGCTGAATTTTGTAAAGAATTTATTTTAATATATTTCTGCAATATGAGGATTATCCCCATATGCTGTGCTAAAAGGGCATGGAGAGATTTCTGGAAGATGACTCCCCAGACTGCATCTGTTGATTGTAATAAGAACTATGTTGTGTTACAGTTGCTGTCTGTTAACTGGTATGGGGAGGACTCTTAAGTGCATTGCACTGTCAGAGGAGTAAATGAGGAGATTTAACCTTGCTTCTTAATTTAGAATTTTGAATAGGTATGCTGCATCGACTTGCACATGCAGTGCATCAAAAGAAGAGCTTAGGCTGAATCTTTAATAACTGAAAATGTCAAGACATCCTCATAGGGAAATGGTAAAATATGTGTGTGTGTGTGTGTGTGTGTGTATATGTATATATATATCTGCCTACAAACACACAGACAATCTTGTTCATTTTGCAATTAACAGATTAAGTTTTGATCCACTCGTTAGCTTGCAATGTATTCTTACAAAGCAATGGTTGAAATTCTCTGATAACAGCTATGCTAGCTCACCAATTTACATAACAGAGATTTTGTAAGTCACGAAATTATATTGATAACCTGAAAATTAGCTGTTTTCACTTGGCAGTTATCCAGCAAACTCCAAACCAAGTATTGTTCTACAAAGTGGTTCCTATTGATGCTCCAGCAGCACAGTTATATCTAGAGAGCAAAATGCTTGGTTCTTTAACTGGAAGTAATGTGGGTATATATCTCTCCTGAAATAAATTTAGCTCCCCAAATCTTCAGCTCTTGGTTTATATGTAAATTATCCTAACTTTGCTAAACGTTGTTATTCTAAGCATAACACTGGGGTTGTTCCATTTGTTGGAATGATAGTCCGGATGTTGAAATGATGGTTAGTGGTTTTGCAAATAATGTCACAATATATACATTGTACACAACTTCTTCTTAAAAGAATCATGGTTAGCAGTAATCTAGACCAGACTTCTTACAGAATTTGTTATAAAAATTGGTATGGATTTGCTTTCAGAGGAACTGGGAACACTATGTTCTGTCTGGGTTGCCTCGTAAAGGTGAAAACATCCGAGAACCTGTTGTGGTTAAGTTATGGCCTTTTGTTTTCAAACAAATACAGTGGTATTGTGCTTTATGGTTCAAATAATTTCTGATGTGTTTTTGATTTGCAAGGCTTTAAAATGGGACTTACTCTTTAATAGCTGATAAAGCTGAATGGTTTACATTAATTGATAGCTTTTCTAAAACAAAACCACATTAGATGAGATTAGCTTTGCTTTGTTATTGGGACAGTTCTTGGTTGCTATTTTCAGTGCATACACGAGTCTGCATTTTAAAAAAGTAGATATTCTGTGAGTTTTAAAACTCTGAACTTTTTGCTTGGAAAATCTGAGTTTTAAAGCCTTAAACTGTAAATGGTAAGGTAAAATGCTCTGATCCTGATGTAAGCTTTTTATTTTTCACCAAGGTGATGTACTATTACCAAAACCACCTCTGCAATGTGTAAAGGTGAAAGGTGGCCATTACAAACCCAAAGCTTGAGAAATTCTCATTTAGCTTTGGAATGAAATTGGACTGTACAGCTTTATGGACATGTAACATGGCTATACCTGAACTGTACCCATTCCAATCAGTGCTATTTATGATTTTACACCCAAGCAAAATCCAGGCTAGTCTGTATGTTACAAAATCCTGTATTTTCTTGCTCTTACCAGTCTTCAGCCTAAATGGCTAAGTAATTATTGAGTGTCCAACTATTCATTAGTAAGTCAAGTGTAGAGAACAGAAACATGTTGACTGAATCATCAGTGGTGCCAACGTTCTTTTAAACAGAGGCAGCAGAGCTGAGGCATTGGTAAGCTGTGATGGCTATTTTTAGTACCACTCAAATAAGAAAAAAGTATTCCCACTCAATCTGAGGGTGGCAAAATAGTTCAGGCTTATTCAGTGTGTGATGAGCTAATAAACTGTTTTGCTTTTCCAACTTCTCCACAACCCTGCCTTCTCCTGTCCCGTCCTCCACACTCCACAAACCCCCACCAAGTCGGTGCTCAAAGATGAGGGCTCCATCTGCAGCCTGTGTCTGTGTGCTGATGATGATCATTCACGGGTCATTTGTGCACAGGTCACTTCCCCCTAGAATCATGGAATCATAGCGTGGTTTGCGTTTGAAAGGACCTAAAAGCTCATCTAGTTCCAATACCCTGCCGTGGGCAGGGACACCTTCCACTAGACCAGGTTGCTCCAAGCTCTGTCCAGCCTGGCCTTGAACACTGCCAGGGATGGGGCATTAGCCATCCTTCTGCTGCAGTAGGAAGAAATATTATAACCCTCAATCTACAAGACATGTGCCAGAAGGAGACTTCCAAAACCTCTGCTGTGGCGCTGGGGCTGTCTTGGAACTGTGGCTGTTGTTTATAGCAGCAAGGCCCTTGGCTGCGCCAGTCCCCAGAGCGGGAGTGGGAGAAGTGGGAGGCGGCAGCAGCGTGCGGCAGCTCCTACGCAGGATGCAGTCATCGCGGGAGGAAGGGCATGCTGACTCTGCCTCTGAACGGCAGGCATGAAAATATGCATCTTTGGCCTACCCTGAGGAGCTTGAGTGCTTTTTTTGTCCAGACCATTCAGTGCTAAATGCAGAGTGTGTTGGCGTTGAGTTCAGAAAGAGTTTGCTTGGGGGTGGTTGGTTTAGGGGGGAGTGAGAAGGGCGGGAGGGGATTAATTATTGCCTCTGGAATGACATGGATATCTTTGATACTGTTTGGATTTTATGACCTTGCACTGCCTTCATGATGGCAATAAGGAGTCTGTTGAGAGGCATCAGTGCTTAATTGCTTGCAGTTGATGAAATTAGAACTGTATTTCAGATGCCCAGGGTTGCTCTCAAAGGGACAGGGAATCTGGTAGAGAGACATCTAAGGCACTTTACTTAATCTTCTGAGGGACTGTGTCTCAAGAAGAGAAGTGAGGTCATTTCAGAGGGAGAAAGAGCTATTGACAGACTCTGCAGAAGGAGCCATCATGTCTCCCTGTGGCTTGGTTGCCAGTCTCACATTACCAAAAGCTGATCTGTATTTCACAGAGAGCGGTCAGGAAAGGGATTTTGTTGTGCTCCAACACGTGCTCCAGCTGATGAGTGCAGTTGCTCTGATGTTGTGTTGGAACACTGTGAACCATTTACTCACAATGTTTCATCTCTCTAGGTGTCACTCATGCAGCTATATGGGCAGCCTGTATTTCGTACCTTAGTGCAGCAGTGCCTCCGGAGCTGAGAACGTCAGCCCAAGGAATCCTGCAAGGTCTCCACTTGGGTCTAGGCAGAGGATGTGGGGCTATGGTTGGAGGTGTTTTAGTCAATTACTTCGGTAAGCAAAAATCGCTTTGAAAACTTTCATTTTATTTATTGACGTTTCAGTTTTACTGAACTACCAGCTTTAAACTTATTTATGCTCAAGGTCTTGTTGTGCTTTAAAGAGTAATAATGCACTTCATATAAATTGTGGAATCATAGAACTGCTCAGGCTAGGAGGGACCTCAGATGTCCACTCCAGGCTCCTGATCAAATTAAGGTCACCACTGAATGCAGACCAGATTGCTTATGGCTTTGTCCTGTGAGCATTACAGGTTGATTAAATATGTTATGCCTAGATATTTTTAGTACTGTGTGAGCAAATCTCCAACCTGATCCATAAGTGAGATGAATGAATCCTTTGTGAGAGAATAGGTTGATACTATGCAGCCTTTCCATGAGCAAATGAGAATCTAATTACTTGGTTAAAAATCCTTTGCAAAGCCTGCTCAAGAGCTGGAGGGAGGAAAATGTAATGAAACAGGCTAATAAGAGCCTACATGGGACAGTATGTACCCAAGGAGTGCATAATACTGACTCATCTTAAGTACATTCTCAATATAGAAAAAAAATAAATCTCATTACAGGTCCTGCTGCCACATTCAGAGGAATAGGAATGGCTTGTTTAGTGATTCTTCTTCTGTTTGCCCTGATCCAGTGGCTGTTGGTTCCTGATGAAGAAGAAGGTAAATATTAATGTCTCTGAGACCCTGCAAAATTAGAACTAGTCAAGAAAGGTATCTCTGAAGCTTCTCACTGCAGTTTTATTTCTGTATGTTTGGTATATCTTTACTCAGATTTTGACAGAACAGTTTGTTTTCAAGTGGGAAGTCTTTTCCTGAGCAATGACAGTAATTGAAGGGGTGTGCTGCTGCTGTAAGAAGGGCAGCACTGAGTTTTTGGATGTCGGTAGGAGGAAAGTATAACATATTTTACCACCCGTAAGTCCTCTTAGTTCTGGGAATCCCTTGGGTTAGTCTGAACATACAGCGAGTCATGTCAGTTGCATCAGTTCCGTATGGTCACCCTTGCCACTGCATGCTGTCATATTCTACCAGTCCAAGCCACCACCTCTGCCAGAAACTATAGAGATGGCTTTGGAGGACACAAACTTTTATAGCTTGCTGAGTTCTGTTATAGCACCTGAGAAATCTCCCCTCAGGTGTAACTTGAACTTTTTCATCTCCATTGGTATAAAGGCTAAACAGAAAATGAAATAGTTGGTGCAAAGAATTTAGCATAAATCTAATAATTACAATAAAACTGTAGCAAATTCTGCAAAGTCATGAATTTTTGAGCTTTTTACCCAAATGTTACTTCGTAATATGAGCTTTGACTATGAAATGAAAATGAAAGTTAGTTTTCTTTAGCTGGACTATTAAATGAATTGTCCTTGACTAGTTGTCAAGTTGTCTGTAATAAGGTGTTCAAATACCTATTTTGCTAGAATTTTCTTCTCCTCTGTTCAAATGATAACACCAAAAAATGGAAAGGTAAAAAGGATATTTGCTACTTCAGTTTCCCATCAACTTTTGGTTAATTACACATGAACCTACAAAAGAATAGTTTATTCTTAGTGGCCTTGTTGTATTTAGTTTGTTTCAGTCTTTGGTTTTCATTTAATATGCACTACCATCTTAACAGTGTATATCTTCATTTTAAGCATGGCACTAATCTGATTGCTTTCAACCAGACCAGTTGAATGAGAAAGACTAAGCATGTGGTCAAGTGTATACAGGATTAGCCTCTTCATTTCTTCAGTACTAGAAAACATCCAGTCATTGCTTAAAATATCGAGCGCTAAAAGTCTGTGAATAAAATACAGTTTTATACTTTTGAAAAAAAAAAGTTCTTTTTAATTGCAAAAATACTTCTACTCAGAAAAAATATTTTCTCTAAATTTACAGTCTTATTTACAGACTCACAGGGAACATAGAGCTCTTAAAATATCTTAACAGTTTCTAACAATGTTTAATTACCTTTCATATATAAATACTCTGGCTTTTCAAGGTTGTAAGGCACATTGTGTTGGACCATGACAGTTTTTTGTGGATGACATTTCAAGACAGTTGTGAAAACTATTTCAGATTATCAGAAGACCTTAGATGTAAAGATCTGCTGGGAGGATTTCTGCCTTTGCCTGAAACTCTGTTACAGATATTTCGTCTCCTCCCGTGTGTCACTAATCTTTTTTCTCACTAACTGCTTAACTCCACAGTAGCTATGGAGGGTTTGTTTCTCAAGTGAAAAAAGAAGTGGTGAAGATGTACAACAACTTTTTTAAGTCAAATGAGTAGGTTTAGAAATCTTAAAATCCAAAAGGACTGTTCTGATGGTGCAGGCCATGTGCCTTCACCAAACCGTTCCTGTTTGAAGCCAGTATTTAGTTACCTAGAGGGCGAGTGAGTTGTGAGATGCAGGCTTTACACAGAGAAAGAAGTTTGCAACAAGTTTAAAAGGCTTATTTCCAGTATGCATGTAACATGAAAATGACTTCTTCTGTGTAATATGAAAGCACAGATTTCTACTACCTGGAAACAAATGGACTGCTTCATACCCATTAGCCCTTCCTGTCTGTGCAGACATCTAAAATACCTTGTTGCAGTTGCAGAACAGCCTTGTTTGTAAGGCACCATCCTTGGCTTATTTCGCTAACTAAACTGTGATGTGTCTGGCTCCTGGCTGTTTGTGCCAGTGTTCTGCTTTCAGTGCAGTGATAACTGGTCTGTGAAAGCCAGAAATACTTAGTGTTTTTTGTATGCTTCACTGTTCTGGGGTGGGTTTTTTTTTAAGCTCATTGGCTTTGCCAGTGATTATTTTGTTTTAAACTTCAGAAAAGACAATGCTGGCGGAAAGGATCCCAGTGCCTTCCAGTCCTGTTCCCATAGCAACTATTGACCTTGTACAGCAGCAGTCAGAAGATATCATGCCTCGGACTGAGCCCAGACTTCCCATAAAGAAAACTAAACACCAAGAAGATCAAGAAGATGTGAACAAGCCAGCCTGGGGCATCAGCTCTTCTCCTTGGGTCACCTTAGCTTATGCTGTCTACCAGATCAAAGAGATGGTTAAACTATCCAAAACCCATCCAACTCCCGAGAATCAGCCTTTGCAGGTAATCTTCTAATGTACAAGAAGTTCTTATGCATTTGTTAGATGCTTGAAACCTTTACAGCTGTGTAAATCTATTAGTACCTGGCAGGTGTTCTCTGTCAGCTTGTGATAACTTTGGTGTTCTGACACGGTAGTAGAAATATTGCATGAAATGGAGCTGTTCTCCCTGTATAGTACATCAGGAGTAACTATTTTTGCGAGTATTTTCCCAAAATTGGAAGGAGAGGGAGAGACATAGGAAGAGACTCTGGTTTACAGGCTTGGATATACTTGAATTCCCTATAAGTTCGTATTTGGTTTGGTATTAGTTGGAATGTGCAGGTCATACGTGTTTCAAAATGTACCAGGTGGTAACTGAACATGAAGATACACAGCTGCTTAACAGTGTAAAATGAGTTTTTATTTCAGTTTGCTTCCTTGGGTGATGCTGTCAAACATCTACATGGTTGCAGAAATAGGTGTTACAGATAACTGCTGATGGGATACAAACCTTCTGTTCAAATAAAAATAGTCTCTCGTCTTATCTAGAGTTACACCAGATAAGAGCCATTCTGTGACTTAAAATGTCTGGCTGCTGCTGCTTACTTTACACCATTTCCCTTCTGTGCAGTCTTCCTCCAATATAACTTTTAATAGCTTCATGAATGGTTGGATGGGCTTGGATCTTGAACTCTCTTCTAATGCTTTGGACATGCCTTTCAGAAGGGAGCTGCTTATGCAGCGGTGTCAATGCAGGTTTTAGAACAGCATGGTTAACGTTAAAACCACTGTGTTTACCTGTCTGGAAGGAGTGGGTGAGATTCCTTCTTATGAACCCAGTAGGCGTAAACACAGAAATGCTTTTTCCACGACTGCTGTCTTTAGAAATGGGTAATTTGGGAGATGAGTGTGAATCAGCAGAGCACAGTGTGTAGGAATGTCATGCGGTCAGAGATCTCCTGCCTTTCTTACTTGTCTTTATTCCTGAAAATATACTGCAGGCATGTCTGCTTTAGGTTGATGGGGGTTTGTTTGCTTGTTTTTTTTATTTTCACTGAGTCCAACAACATATCTTCTTATAGTGACACTGAAGATATCACAGGGTCTCTTGACATCAAAGTAATTTGTCCAGATAAACTGCTCTGTTTCTCATTGATAAAAACCCTCAAGGTCTTGGTTAGTATAAGCCGTCCCCTTTTAAATCAGAGAAGAGCAGTCATGCAGACCTTACTCCATGAACATGGCAAGAAAAGAATGCTTTTGTAGTTGTGTGGTGTCTGAGAGAGACTAGTCCATCACTGCTGTTCACCCCCCAACTGCTTCATTGAGAATTGTGGAGAGGCAAGAAAGGCTTTTGTGCTTGTTCCCTATGGGATGTAATCTCTTCATTATTCTTTCCTTCCTGTAAAAATACAGTGCTGATAAAAAAAGTAGTTCTTATTGATGTGCCAAAATTCTGTGCACACCACTGTATTGTTTCCTTCATCGTCTTTATTTTCCAAAATCTCTCATCCCTGTTTCAGTGCTCCCAAAGGACAAACGTGGCCCAAAACACTTCAAGCTTTTTTTGCTCAGTCATTTATTTTAGGCTGGTGGTAAAAGACTGAAACTAGAAAAACGCTGCCCGGCTCTCTGAGAGAGAATTTTTTAAATAGCCTCCTTAAAACTAAAACAGATCATTTGGAAGGAGGGTCAGTACACAGAAAATGGAATTGGTGACAAAAAGTATTCCTTCTTACTAAGACTTTGGTTTGATTTTGCTACTGCTTGCTTATACTCCTTCAAGCAAAGAGACATACTTGCCATATTCTCTATTCTTAAATGCAAAGCAGTCATAGTGTGGTATCTTCCAAGTGGAATGGATTGGTGTTAAGGTTTGCTGTTTCAGCCCTGGGAAATGGTAACCAGTATTTAAATATGCTTTCACGTTCCTTAGCAAGGCCAGTTGAATAGACTGGCTGGAATCATACAACAGTATTGCAGAAGTTCTGCATTCAGAAAGTCTGAGGAGTATCTTGGGGCAAGGGGGAAGGATTAGGGAACAAACTATTGAGTAGTAAGAACATTTATATATTTAAGGAGCATGAAAAACAATGTATAGAATTGCTTGGTCGAAAGAATGATCTTGTCTGAACACTATGAAGTCCAGTTAATTGTGTATTTTTTCCCTTGAAACACAACAAGTTTGTTTTTTGCATGCTTCTTGGGAAAGTGCAGTTAGGAAAAGAGATGGAAGGTAAGCTACTGTCTGCTTGCTATTAGTGTCATCTGGATTTAAATGTACTGCTTTTGCTTTGCTGCTTTAAGTTTGATTTGTTCTGTTGCTGGCATTGAAAGTAAGTGCTTTGTAAGTTTCCAGAAGTGCCTGAATGCATCTGGGGTGTACCAGTGGGGATAGTGTTACGAGTGTTTATACTTACTTTTTGCATGCAATCCTGTCCTCTCTCTATAGAAAATCAATGAGAATTGCAGTGCTTCATCAGCCAGCTCAGCAAGACAACCCCAAAATCCAACAGATTCTGGGCAGTCCAGCAATTGTTCAGCACCAACACCTACAGCAACATCAGATTCCCAAGTAGATGGCGACCGCATTGTGTCAGATCATGATGCTCAGCCTGCTGCTGCAGGGCCCTGAGATGCGCTCATCTTATCAAATCCAGTGCATGGAATTCTGCTTCTCACCTGGGAAATGCTGGAGTAGGAGCTCAAAAGTAGGACTTCTTTCATCTTAATGATCATAATGTGACGCAGTGCAAGCTTTTAACTATATAAAGAATATTCATATGACTACACAGAGCAACACGGGCAGGGAAGCCAAAGTTCGGAATTCTTGAGGGAAGTGATGTGGCCGGATCTAACGGTAGGAAGAATTCTTGGCTGCTTTGCTAAAGCTGAGTCAAGTGCTATGTAAAAAAAAAAGGAGTTCACTCCTCACTTGTTGAGGCACAGAGTGTCTGACTTGATTGGGTAATTTTGTTCTTTGAGTTTGTTCCCAAGATAAAATGAGAAAAGACTTTTTAGGAGAGAAACTTGAGTTTCCTTGCATAGTCTATTAAAAAATACCCAATAAATATAGGAACAGCATGAAACTGTCTCTGTAAAGATTTCTCAGAAACAGAATAGCTTTAGGAAGTGTATCTTCTTGTTATGGTGGTGGATTAAGTAAAACACACACATATTCAAAGAATGTTTTTGAATCTAATGTTATCTTGTTTGAGATAAAGGTTTAGTTCTGCAAAGCAAAGATTTTTGAACTGGGTTTTTAGTGAAACAAAAGGGCTGGAGGAAAGCTTCTTCAGAAGTTAACCTCTGCGCTTGCAGCCCTTCAGTTTGGCATTGGCTGTGTGTGTTTGGGTAATTTTTTGTTCGATGTTGTATCAAGACGAAAATCTTTGGTCAAGATTGCACAATCTGAGATTGATCAAGGGTTTCAATGGACACGCTTTCTTCTTGGGTTTTTTATTGCATCACCTATACAATGGTTTATTTAATGCAGTGTAGTTACTGTGGTTATTTATTAAGAAAAGAGTAAGCTTTAAGTGCCTAGGGAAGGTGGGGGATAAGGAGGAATTACCTGCAAATCTTAACTATTAGGATTATGGGGCAAAGTTGTTTATGCAGAAATCAAGTAGAGTGAGAGATTCTCAGGAGGAAGCAAACGTAATTAAATTGCAGTATGTTTAGAAGATGACTTTGCCCAGTGTGAAGACATTGGATGACTTTGGATGATATTTTATTACGCTTTTCAATATTAACTGCAGCAGGCTCACTTAGTGCATAGTGAAAATTGCTGCTGGAGGGGAATCCTTGGGCTCGGGGAGGAGCCTGGGGTTTTGGTCAGGACAGTGGTTTGGCCCATTTGCTTGATTTAACAGCTTGTTCCTGGGAGATTCTGAGCACTCGGCTTCTAGGGGACTGAGTGAGTATTGATCAGCCCTCCTTGAGACCAGTTGTCTGTGATGTGTCAGGCCTCCTGTGGGGAAGACGTGTGCTGTGGTACTGTGCAGTGATCCTCAGGCAGACCAACAGGATCACAGGGTTAGGGGAGAGGAAGATGGCAGCAGCTAAGCAGCAAAGGAGGTGTGTAGTTTTACCTGCTTTTACTGAAGGGGCGTCCCGTAGCTGTGCTTTAGCTGTGCTTTTGGAATAACCCATGTTCTGGTGGTGCCTGGGACCAACACCATAGACAATAAAAAGAAACATTGATGACTAACCACTAGTTACTTTTTTTGCACTTGAACTTAAATGTACTGTACTCACGTAAATCCTCATGACTTGTCTAAGTGTCCTTTAAAATCAGAAACGTATTTATTGTATGTTTGTATAACTTGGCGGAGAGCTAAAGACTGAACAGGTGACAGAAGGATGCTGAAAACCATCTTGAGGCAAACCAACCATTTGTTGAGTTCATGCTGTACGGTGTTACCTCAGCTGCTACTGCATAGCACGGGGTTGTGAGGTGAAGAGCTTGTACACTGTGTTTACACTTCAGAATCGTGTATTTGAAATGCCTGCTCTTTTTGGAATCGTATAGTCATTCTGTGTTGCAAAATGGACATGTACACCTGGGTTTTTATATTTGTGAAACTGTAAAAAACGTGGTAAGAAATATAAAATATCCATAACGTATTCAATAGTATTGATCTGAACCTTCTTTACATTTGCTCATGTTATGGTGCCAGCACTGAACGTAATCACCAGAACTGGGAAGAATTCACTGATAATGACCTGTTTTCCTAGGTTCAGTGAAGGGCAGTGCCCCGAGCCTGGTGAACCTAGAGCCTGGGACCTGCTCTTCCACAGTGTTAAAATGTGTTTCATGATGAAAATCTGACTGTAGGCACAAATTCCCTTCTGTGGGGTGAGGGGAATGTAAGGGATGCACCGTGATGTGCTTCATGAACAGGTTGATATGAAGCATGCATGACACAGAATCATAGAATCAATGAGGTTGTAAACGACCTTTAAGATCATCAAGTACCTTTACATGGTGAGTGAAAGTCAGAATTGGATTCTGTTTGTTACCTAGCAGTTTTGAGATGGAGGCTGCTCTGAGCACAGGTCATGTCAGCTTGTATGGAGATACTTCCAGTTTCTATTTTTGATTAATGATACACATTTGCACATATCCTAACAAGGGCACATTTGTGTGGAATTTATTCTTACCTTGGGTGTAGGACAGTTAAATTTTTGCTTTCAACTGCTCAACTTGCATGAGTACAAAAGTGCTGACAGGGAGAGATCTTCGTTTCCTTGTTTGCACATGTATAGTGTCAGACCATGTCACCTTACGAATTTAGCTTTGGTGGTGGTTTGGATGTGTCAGGATGGGAGAATGGGAATGGCAAGCTCCTTCAGGGAGATGCATCTGAGGTAGAGGGGGCACTATTTTGGACCAACCACAGCTAATGCTACAGATCTGCAACAAGGGAGAAAACCTCAGGACATAAACACACCCAGTTTGCTTGGCTCCTCTTTGTCATACATCGTGCTGCTCTGAAGACAATAAATGCGTCAGGGAGGAGAAGGGTAAAGTTGAAAAATACTTTAATTTAAAAAACCCTTGAAAGTACAGACAGGATATCAAGTGTGCTGTACTATGCATGCAAAATAAATACAAAATTCTAACTTCTTTTAAAACATCATGAAACAGAAGATACATGTGACTCATCCTTTCTTAAAGAAGAAAGGCTTATATAACAGTTAGAGCAACAGATCAACATTGAGATTCTGTTCCCAGATTTTGTGGCCGAACACTGGACAGTACTTAACAGTTGTGTTTCAGTAAACCTATGTAGTATCTCCATGTATCACAGGAGCACTGCTCCAGGAAAACTCACTGTTGGCAAAGGGCTCAAATAACAGCACTTGGTTTTGTTGGGTTTTGTTTAGGAAGTGCTTCCAATGTTGCAATAGCCTTGGGAGCACTGTTAACGTCAGTATCACCTGTCCACTAAACTTGTCATTGTCTTTTTCATGTTGCTGCACCTACCTTGGATGTACTTGGTTGTTTCCTGCTCTGCTTTGAATAGTATTTATGCATCCCTGGCAAATGATGGACCTCACAGCCACAGAGAACATGGGTTGGGGTTTGCTTGGTTGGTTTGAGGGGTTTTTGTTGGTGTTTTTTTTCTGTGTTGGTGTAGCTGGTATTGCCCTAAATAATTCAGTGAAAGGAACAGTGTATGAAAAATGTAGTTGCCTGTTTTGGGGGTCTTTCATGTTAAACATACCGCTTAGGTAAAATATTATCGAGGTATTATCTGGGCATATAAATACATGTTATGTACTTATGGGGGGATAATTATTGTTACCTCAGTAAAGTGGAAATACAGAAAAACTCTGGGTTTGAGCCAGGGCAAATGTGATTCTTCCCCCTGGCCTCAGATCACATGGATGGGAGTCCTTAGCTAACTACGAAGTACACTGAAATAAACCTGTGTACTTTACAACATGCAAAACCCACTAGGCATCTCTTCCATCTGTAATAATTTTAAGTACTTCATGTTCATGGTGGCAACACAGGCAAAGGTAAAATACATCTTTAGTCTACAAAGATCATTGTTTGGGGGGAGTTTCCATCGCTCTCCCAAACCATCAAAGCTAATGAGGCTTTTGTCCATTTTCACAACAGCTAACACTTCCAGCCTCCTGCTAGTGACAGAATCCCCCAAAGCCAAGTCCCAGTTCCAGAGTGTGGTGGTATTAGCTGTAAATTTGGTTCTCAGAAGTGAATCTTGCTGCTAGTGGCCTTGCTCATCAGGACTCTCTTGCTGTTTTGAATGTTGTGGACTTGACAGTAAGTGTATTTTGGGTCACCTGCTAGAGAAGGCTTCTCTCTGCTAAACATGCTATAGATTCTGCAAATGTATTCATAAATTTATGGCACAAAAGGCTGCTAAGTGTCTCTTCCTTTCAAAATGAAGCGAAGTTGAATCATTATAAAGTAGGAAGAGACACGAAAGGCTTCCAAGCACCTACTCTAACTCCTGTTTTAGACAGAGAAGCTCCTGGAATGTGGTACAGCAGCACCTCTCAGCGCTGTTAGAGGTAAGGGATTTTCTCCCTTGCCCAGCAGTGGACAATGAGAAACCATGGTTGTGCATGCACCGCTGAAGTCATGCTGCTTCATCAGGCATGTTACAAAGAGGTCCCTTTTAAAGCAAATACATCCTGGTCGGACATGCTCTTCTGGAGAGCTGACTGCTTTCTCACCACTGGCAACTCCTTTTGGGTTTGGAAGATCAGATGGTGACAGATCAATGGTCTTTTGTTTTCCACAGTTTGGAAGACAGTAAAGTAAAACAGTAAGGTAAAACAGTAAGGTGAGGACAGAAGAATGCAGAGATAGTTTAAAGAACAAAAGAAGGAAATGGCCTCTGCAGGTGGGTGAACTGAGGGGACATGACCTACTCCCTGGCCTGGGATTTTGTAATGCATAAGTTGAAAGATACTTGACAGTCTGAATTTTTCTGCCTGTTACTTACTTTTGCTCCCCACACACCTCCTATGTTAAGTCCCAAACTGAAGGCTGAAGAAGGGGAGGTAGAAGCCAGGTATCCCTCCCTCCTTGTTTTGCCAGGAATTACTTTCTGCTTTTTACTGAATGAGTAAATGGCTGTGTATTCCAAGGACAGCGGAGCTCTATGTGGACACGGTTAGAGTATTGCTCCAGCTGTGCTGACAGCAGTTCCTTTGAGCAGCTGAAAACAGCCTCAGCCTTTGTTGTCTTTTCTGTGCCACTGAGAGGTCTGGAATGGATGTCAGCACCCGTCTGAGGTAAGGCAACAGTAAAAATACATCTGAGGATGGAAACCCTCTCCTAAGTCACCTGCAGTTGTCCGATGGAGAAACAGGAGTGAAGAAAGGTTCTGCAGAGGGACCTGTTGAAGAGGGAGGAGTGTTATGTGAAGAAGCAAAGACATGGAAAGTACAACGTAGGTAGAGCAGAGACCAAGAACAGAACAACACAAGTGGAGGGTGAAGTTAGGCAGGGCTCTGAAGAGTTATGGGAGTTTAAAACAAATACGGAGAGGCAAAATGAAGCTAATGTGCAGTAAGCCTAGCCAGAAGAGCAAACAAACCTCGTTCAGCTTTGTTAACTTTTTCTTCATCTTTAGCACTGAAAAGCATCGTAAGCAATAAACACGGTTTATCAGCACATTAACTGCATTATGAAAATTGTTGACACATAGGGTACTTAGTAGAGTATTAATAATGGCTTCTCCCTGTAGTGCTCAGCACAGAGGACTTGACAATGAAAAGGACCAAAACGGATATCGTTTTTTAGAGGTAGTAGCCTTGGCACAAGGCATCCTGCTGGGACAGGCTGCTGCCAGTACTCACTTTGGAAATAAGCAATGTTTACTTCCCCAGTTAAAGTACCAGTAGCATGAGAATCCTCTTCACTTGAACAGCCCCTATGGTTTCCTTCTGTTGCTCTGATCAGGCACCATCAGTGATACAGGAAACAGTGTTTTCAGAAAATCCCTGTGTCCACCAGCAACCACAAGAAATCACCAAGCTGAGTTCTCACTGTGTATCCTTCCTCTCTAGGGTGAATACATTCTCCATCCTGATATTTCCCAAAGCTCAGAGCAACTCAGTAGCATATGGAAATGAAATCTGTTTATGCATTTCATCTTCATCCGCCTCATCTCCTTCGTGGATGGAATTGGTTGGATCATCTTGCTCAGATTCTGTCCCTGTCTCAAAGAGCTGCTCTTCCAGGAAGAAGCTCCCAATGCCATATTCCTCCTCATGCGCCCTTGTTTCTGCAGGTGAGATGTGGGGAGATCCCAGAACAAAGTCTGCAAACCTGCCAGATTTTTAAAGGGAGAAGTGATCAACTGAGAAACATAAAAACTCGTAAATGCAGGGGCTACTACTAATTAAGCAGGGATGCTGTAAGGACGTGCCTGCAGGCAGCGCTGATGAGGGGATGTTGCAGAACAACAGAGAGTAAATCACAACAGATGGCAACAACTCTGAAGATTTGTTTTCCCACCTCATTTTTTCAGCCTTTTCTATATAAGTAACTTTTGCTGTTCTAGAGGCCATCTGCAAGGTCTTGTGACTAAGCAAGAAGATCTAACTTCATTTTCACATCTTGTCAGTGCTCATGGCGTAATCCAGAGTAAGCATTTGTACATTTGGATAGATGGCACTTCAGCTTATAAAAATAAAGCTGTAGCATATCTGACGGAAAGGCTGTAAGAATTCAGGTGTTGACATTGCTAATGAAAGGAAAAATGGTGAGAGCATCGTATTCTTACACTGCTGCAATGTCACCACACTTCTGGTGCTGCACGCACACTCTGGGCAAGCTGAGCTAAAGTCTAAACACCAAACTGGAGGCTTGTGTCTAAGCTAAGCATGAACTTAGCACTGTCCCTACATTTCAGATGATTGCCACAAATCTTACTTTCAGTGGACAACCACACTGGAGAGCTAGAATGGAGCTGGAGGTTTCTGGCAGGCATGCGGAAACAGACGGCAGTTCTGACACCTGGCAAGTGTCGACAGCATCAGAGAAATGTAAGAAAAAGGAAATGCAGCTACATTCTGGAGTTCTGGTAAACTGATCAATAATTTACATTTTTTGACTTAACATTTCTGTAAGATGAATGCTGTCACCTCGCTCTTCTTGGAAGCACTGTTAGTCTAAATGGGGAACTGGCTGTTGGCCAGGCTGTTTTACAGGTTTGCCTTGTGTTGAACTTCTGACGTTTAATGGAAGCCTGAAGGGGTACTCAACTTTAAATCAGGCTTCTGTTGGTTCTCCTTTTTATTTTTTGTATTTTTATAGGAACAGTTTTTGAGATGGCTAGCAAATACATGTGTCTTTATTGTTTGTTTTGTGCATTTGGCACTGTTTTGTTTTACAATACTGCAGTGAGTTTTCACTTTGTGTATCTTTGAATCATGCTACAGAGTGCAACTAGCTTAGAAAATAAGATGGTTTAAATCTATAAAACCTGGCAGAGAAGCTGCCTGTGTGCCCATCCAAGGAAGATGAAGCTTCTATAACTAGTTTGAAATTGTGACACTTGGTTCTGTAGCAAGGGCCAAGTCTTTGTGGCTGGCTACTATGTGAAACTCTGCTTCTGAAATCCTGAAGTCTTAGTCTGGACAGAAATACACTGCTCTTATGATTGATTAATTTTATATTCTGCAAGGTTTTCTGGCTGTGCTTATCTAATCCTTCCCACCCCATATTTGTCTTAAGTTGGTCTCTTAAGCTACATCTGGAGTAGTTCTTCTATTTGTTACACTTCCTAGGTGCAGGCATTGATTTCTTTCTCAGTATTCTTAGTCCTAGCTATTGGTTGTTACTTGAAGTAATAGGATTCTTTGGCTGTGCAGGCTTGCAGCTGGGAGAGCTTAACACAGGTAATACTGAATATGTATCTTTAGCCTGCCCCAGTTTTACACAGTGCAAAAGTGTACTGCTTTGAAACCTGAAGAAAGGGGCATTTTGCTGGCTAGCCAGCCACCTGGGTCACTGTGTGAGAACTCAGAGAAGCATTAGTAGGCTTTCCTTTTGTGATTACTGTGAATTAACTCAGAGTAATTCATGGTCAGGGAGGAAAAGAGGGGGCTTAATACCACCACTAATACCCTTGAGAGGTCTGGCTGTGGGATCCCAGTAATCTTTGGTGGGATTACTCAGGAAGATAAAGCTACCCGTGTGCACATCTGACTGCGTGCAAGATAAACGCACCTGGAACAGCACCTGACGTGGCATTTGGGTCTGCTCTGTAAGTGTCTGTACAATGCATTTCCTATTTTAGAGAAGCCAGATTTTATTACCTGTGTGGGGACTGGAGTTTGGATACAGCTAACCATGACGGGAAATCACGGTTTCTGCAGAATAAGCGTAGCTCCTCCAGAGCTCTGATAGTTTCTGTTTCACCTTGTTCTCGGTACTCCTCTTCAGTAAGGTGTTTAAACACTAACTTTTTTGATATAAAATGGTTCTTCATTTTTCTGGAATGAAATGAAAACAATTAGTATTTCTGAGGTATTCTGGCATGTGACTGTTGTCTGTCCTTTTTCTCTACTACCTGCTATTAACATGCAGTTCATCACTTTTACCCCTTTTAAGAGGACAAGCTACATTTTGCATTAAAATTTTAGGACAAGGTGTCTTGATGTTTGCTAGCATGTTTACCCTAGGTCTTAACCGACAGTGCAGAATTCCACAGAATGGCATTTAATGAACTTCAGATAAGCTTTGGAAGAGGTCCTTATTGTGTACGCATGGACTAAAATCTCACAGAATTAGATGGCTGCTCGCTCAGCCATTTATAGGTGCAATATGCAAAATGTGTCTGTGCAGAGGCGCGGGCTGAATCAAAACCCAGTCTGCATATGTAACTTTGAAGACGAGCAGTGCTCTGTTATGAGCTGTTCATGATGTTTGCTAGATCACTTCTCTTAAATCTTGCTTTAAATTACAAAGCTGAGTACTGTGAGGCCAAAATGTTTACAGTCTGATGGTTTTTTAGCTGCTGCGTAGCGCTGTATAATATAATTAGGTATCAATTAGAAAGTGTGCCATGTTCTGTTCCCTTCTGTCGACTGCCTTCAATTTAAATGTTGTGATGAGTTAAGATAAGCAAGGGCTGGATGCCCATAAAACTTTCAGCTCTGTATAAAACACCTGCTCCAACCAGCAGCATTCAGCTTTCCTCCTCATTTCCCTGTAAACCAAGAATGAACTGTAACTCTTCTTCAGATCAAATGGTAAAAGTCTTGTTGTCTTAGTGGGATCTACTGATCTTAATAACAAATAATGCAAGGTTCTTGGTATATCAGCTGCTCTGAACTGTGAGCACTGGAAACTATTATTTTTGTGGTATGGGTTTTTAGTCTCTGAACTCTATCTAACCTACAAGGACTGTCACTTGTTAACATCTGCTTCCCTGGTGACAGTACGCTGTTTTATCCCGTAAGATTCAGTAGTTACCTTCAGACTCTCTCCCTAAACATGAAAACAAGGCAGTATTGCTTCAGTCTGATCGAATAACCAAACAGAAATGTTTCGGTTATAATATGCAGCAGACTAGAAGGTGCTATGTTTGTACTTAAGAACAGTCACATTTCTCCATTATTCGTAGAACAAAACTCATGCTTAAACCTGCCAAATGGAAAATAATTAAATTCCTGTGTCTTGGGGCTTTGAACCTTTCATATTGCAGCTTTACATGTGATAGCAATATGAATTACTTAGAAACTCATCATTACTGAAGCATATGGGTTTTTTCATTATCAGCCTCTGTATTTCTGGCAGTGCAGGGCCTTGGACATTCACAGATGCATACATACCTGCCTATGTGACACGCAGCACCCAGGGGGTAACACAGGCCCTTTGAACAGAGGCTGACTGCTATTACTGCATATGCAACTTGAGGTATGGTGACTCCACAATAAATCAAGACACAGGCTGTTAACTGCAGTGTCCATGCAAACAAGGATATGCTCAGATCAGTGGTAGGAGGTCCGTGCTGATAGCAAGCAGCAAAGCTGGTCATTCCAACACCCAGAAAATACCCTGTAGAAACAGAAGAGGTGGATATTGGGAAAAGGATGTAAACTACTCATATAAATGTCATTAGTTTGTTTCACAAAGCTTACAACTGCTGTGAAGTACAGCCTGCTGTTTCTTGTGTTGTCTTACAGGTACCTGCTTTCTGATGGGTAGGCTTTTTATTTCAAAAGTGTGCAAGGAGGTGATTATAGATCAAACAACCTTTAGCTAATGCTCTGAGCTGCACATGAATTCTCCCCATGCTAGACTGCTGGGGCAGATGCCAGATCAATACATTGGTCAGCCCTTGCAGCCACATCCAGTTCCCAAATCCCAGCAAAATCCGAGCCAGCACAGCCACCCTTTTTCTGCTACAGGGAAAGTATGTAATGGCAGATCACTGGACAAATAATACAGGCAAAATTTGCTCTTAATGCTGCTGCTGGCCACTATATCCAACTCCTGTTTAACGAGTAAATGCTTATTTGAATGGATTAGGAACCTTTGGAATATTCCAACATCTATGGCTTAGGAGGAAAAAGTACACTATAGTAAGTCTGACTTGATTTTGGGATTTTTGGGCAGGTATTCATCTGACCACTAAATTAAACTAAAATCTGCAGCACATTTCTTGATGATATTCTTACCCAACAAGTAGTTTCTGTGTTCAGACCACAACCACTGCATATTCTCTTTGAAGCAGTAAATAAAATACAGAGAGGACATCCAGCAGCCACTCATTAAAATCCAAAAGGTGCTGTGCTGGAAATTAAAAAAAAAAAAAAAGTTAAATATATAAAAAACCTTTAAAAATGTATTTTTAAAAATAAAACCTTTGAAATAATTTCAAATCAAACCCACAACTATTTTGTGCAAGGGAACTCATGGGCAAAACCAGATGACTTACTAGACTTCTATGGTACAGTGCTCTGGACTCATGGTATAAGCCTGTTGCAGTGTATTCCCAGTTGACATCCTAATATTGTGGGAATGCATGGACTTTGCAGAAGGAAAAACTCACATCTCCCTTTCAATGAATTCTCTCTGTTGAATGGAAGAGAATCTGTCTCTGTTGCCACTAACACTACATTTTGATTTAGATTGATTCAGAGATTCAAAAGTAAACTTAGCTCCAGTATAGTAAAAATAATTTATGTTTCAGAATAAATTATTCTTGTACAGCAACAACCTCCTGTTTAAACTCAGGAGCAAGCTAACTAGAACTTGATTCTGACCTAATTGTATTTACTTGACACAAGCAATCCTGCAGTCATTAAAACCGAGCCATAAGGACAGCGCATGGTCAGAATCTGGCTCTGTACTCTTCATTTCTGTATTATGATGCTTATTACTGTTTTAGAAATGTAGATTTACCCTTGGAATAAACCTTTTAAGTATCAACAGGACAAAGACTAGCAGAGCAAGAACACCCAGTATTATTCCACAGAGGTAAAAGAACTTGGTACTCCTGTAAAAGAACAAGAAAGAATACGGTGAGAAGTGTAATTTGTAATTCATTACAATGCCAGTGTTTCTAAAAACAGCAGCAGTGATCTTCAGTAAGAACTTAGCACAGCTGTTAAGAGTTGTAGTTACCTGGTTGACGGACCCAGTTCAGACATCAAATTGATGTAAGGAAAAAGCCCCAACAGAGACTTAAAGTCACTGGAGGTGTTCCAGGCTAGCAGATTGTGGTTTGTTTTTTTTAATGCTTGCACTACTCCTGACTGCCTTGACCCTCTAATTTCCAGTAAACTCATTTTCATCTGTGTACCAATATGGCTCTGTACTGCAAGAAAAGTGGGTGTTTTGTTGCTGTTTTGGTTGGTTAGTTTTGTTTTTAATTTAAAATGTAAAAGAACTCCACAAACCCACAAGTCATTTCTTTCCTAAACTTATTAATTTATAAAATCTGACTTTTTAATTCAGTTAACTCTATAAAACCTACTGCTGCTCTGCTTGTTTTAGAGGTGCCTCCTGACAATTAATGTGTGACTCATTTTGCTTTGAAGTCCTAGGCCGCTATTTTGCTATATTAATTAACTATCGTCCCTTACATGCTGTCCAAAATGTGCATTGAAAGAACGATGGGGAAAGGTTGGTACAGAGGTGGAGGCACACAAGGCCCAGGGTGACCTCATCCTAAACATTTCTTTCTGCAAGAAAGCATCACTGATAATACATGCAGCAGCACTTAGCATCCAGTGAACCTCACTGGTCTACAACAGGGAGAGAGATTTTGTCTGAATTCCCACACTTGCTCACTGAGGATTGACTTGGTGTTGCCCAGTGAAGAAAGCTTGGACAGAAGAACCCTAATACAGTTAAGTGATTAACAGAATGCAGTACTCCAAATACAAAAGGTATGGAGGAGTTGCAAATAGATGTTGTTTCCTTATTTCACTTTCCCAAAGAATCGCCTCTTTAGCTTAGAAAACAGACTGAAGATGCACAGGCTTTGGGAAAGAAGGTCAAACCCCAGCAGCTAGTACTCACCGGCTCAGGCTGCTTGCAAAATGGAACAGAAAAATTCCAGCAATAAACAAAAACAAGAGCTTTCCATCTAGCACTAAAAAAAAGGGTGGAAAAAATAGAAAAGGACTTTAATTTAGTTTTAAATGCTGATTATAAAATATCAACAGAAAAGTTCCAAGCTTCTTACAGAAGAGATGGTACATTCAGAAACAGTGGCAATACCATGCTATCTGTAATGCAAAGGGAAAAGTTTTTTACTTACTTTCTCGTTTCACACTGACAATGTACAGTTCGGTTTTCAGGGGCTGTATCTTGAAGCAAATATCCTCTCCATATTGTTTTACGCTTACTCTGGTTTCTGTAGCTGTCTCTGGTTTCCAGAAGACTTGAACAGCACATGCAGCAAACTCGAATACAGTTTCTGAATTACGACAGTTGCTGTTCTGTGAAATGGGCTCAAACCTGAACATTTCTCTGCTGTTAACTTTTACCTACAAACCAACCACAGAATACACAGAGAAGTAGCTCAGAACCACTGGGAGGGGTGGGGGGGGTGGGTGTTCTTCTGAGCTATACAGCATATAATGAAAATCTGTACAGAGAGTTTGAGTTCAAGTCTTAGTTGTTTCATATTGGTTATTAGTATTACGTAAAGATCCGCTGGTTAGGCCTTAGAAGGTGATTCGGAGAACTCACTGTCAGCAAAGTTCAATGGAGGGACCTCAGTCCCTCCAAAAACTTGGTGGGTTTGGATTCACCGTGACACTTGCCCACACACACATTTCTAACAAAACCAGTAATCTTTGCCTGACAACAGTTCCTTCTGTGGATATTCGCAGACTTCCCCGCCTGAACCATAAGAATTTGGACTTGCTTTTCTTGTAATAAACAATGCAATTTTCATGTTAGGGACAGAAGAGGGATAAGGAAAATGAAAGCTATAACCAGAAATTTAAATATAAACACATTCCTGTCGGGTATTTCAGGATTTGTCCCTAGCACACATCCCCCCCCATGAAACTGGTAAAAGATCTTGTCCATCTTCTGAAATGGGGTGATCTGCTTGAAGATTGTGATTCATTGTGAGCTCTCGATCAGAGCCTATTAGACAACAAAGACCCATCTATAAAGAGTGATGCAATAGGTAATAAACCAGGCTTCTACTGGGATAAGAGACAACACATCAACGGCCCATGTGTTGTGGGAAAGATCTGAACTTCCTGCTTTTAAACATCTCCTCCAGGAAAGTGTGTGTGACTACCAGAGGATTTTACCACCTGAACTTTGCTGCCATTCATAAAAACATCTGCACCATGTTCCTGAGGAAAGCAGTCCTGGGAACAACAGACAAAGAGACATTTCACTTCCTTATATCTGAGAGCAAATTCCTCGAACACAGACGAAGTGAAACAGTTTCTTTCTTTTGCCCAGAGACATGCTTCCAAGGTTAAAAAAAGAACCATACAGATAGTCAGCTTGTTCCTTTAGCTGTTACTTCTTTCACTGTTAGGAGGTTTTTATATTGTTTTGAGTGAATCTCTGAACATGTTTCTTAAAAGATGACCCTTTGCCACTCAGGAAAAGAGACATGCGCTGCTACTGCTGTCTTTTCATTAGTCACAATCTAATACACCTTTGGTTTCTACAGTGGGGCCTGGTATGCTACAGTGAGTGAGTCAGAACTGCATTTTATCCTCAAATTTAAAAGCTTTATGAAGGCGTTTGGTGATAAGCAAAAACATTTGTTGCAGAGGTTGAGTTGGTCCATCAACTGAAAAGGTGTGCAACAAAATAGCTTACAACTCTACGTTTACGTTTGTGTGGCATCATACTGTAAGCCTGGTTATCATCTCTGTAATAAACAGAAGCCAAACCTCACTGCATCCGAATAGGATGATTGCAGTGCTGCATTTTTATCATGGTCCTTCCTATACACTGTTCAAACTACCAATTGCAGAGAGATACTGCTTTGATCATAAACTTTGCTGGCGCATGTTTATGTGAAAAGTATTGCGTATCAGAATAATCCCCAAAACAGCCTCTTACCTGAAGAGTTGACCAAACATACTGCAAGTGAAATGTTCTGTTCTGCACATAGCAGTAGCAGCTTTCATCCCGTTTCTGGATGACATCCATTTCCTGCAAGAAACTACAGTTTCTACCTGGAGGGGGGAGGACAAAAAAGGTAATTTCAAGCGTGTATCAAATACAAATGAGTAATTTTCCTCCATTTCATTATTGCACATGCTGAGGGAATCACAAGCATTTGCAGATAATCAGAAGTAAAAGCTGTGCCACAGGGTACCATGTTGGGCATGATCTAGATGAAAATTCAAATTAGACTTCTCATCAAGTCGTTTGGGCTTCAGAGTAAACTGCAACACCTTTGTAAAAGGTGGTATTTTTAAACAAATGTAGTCCATGGAAGTCTGGCTTTGGTATTGGTGTTTTCATGGCACTGGAATGGGGCCTCTGAGCCAAACTCACTGCTGGCACGAGTGGGTGTAACTCCACTGGAGTCGGTGCTTACACCAATGGTGAATACCACTGTGGGAGTCTGAGCAGGTAAACAGCTTACGTATTAAATAGTCATTTAGCACATGACACGGCTGCTGATCGCAGAAAGCAGGCTCCTCTCCCTCAGAAATGTTCCTCATGCTAAATAACGCAACTCTTCGCTGTGAAGCAAGTCTTCCTGACATAGTCCAGCCATGACATGCCGGAAGGGAACTGCACTGATAGCTTGTGTTAGAGATTAAGTCATTTTATTAGGGATGCTAATTGCTGTAACTCCCCTGCAATGTTAGTGAGCACCCTACAGTCCTCAAAATCAGATTGCACTGTCGAGCAGAAATGCACCTAAACGATTTATCGAGCAAACTCTGAAGAGTAACATACGTTCCAATCTATAGACATGTGTAAACTATACCCTACAGTGCATTGCTGCAGTGTTCCAGGAGCATAATTAAAGACGAGAATAAAGGAAATAATTACAGATCTGAACAGAGGGAATCATCTGGCTCACCAAGCAGAAAATGTAGGTCTAAGCCAAGCTCAGTAATAACTGCTAAAGCACTGTCATAAACTCAGAACAGCAAAATGAGCATGGGCAAAGCAGTCCCAATCTCAACAAGGAGATACTGTTTGCAGGTAAAAACCTGCCCTGTCTGCCCAAGGAAGCTGAACTTTGGCTAAATTCTTTTTTAACCAATTTAATTGAGCCAATAAAAAATACCAGTGTGGATATTCTTACATAACTTCATGATGTCATTCCAGAATTAAAGTGTCCGCAGATGATCCTGCTGAAGTAAACTGGTTTGAAATTTGGGTAATTTTATCGTGAAGAATTAACCCTGTGGTTAATTTCCACCCATGGCAAACGCAGCGGGAAGGGCTGAGCCAGGCGAGGACTGGATGTACCTCTTGACAGGCGCTTCCGTAAGAGCGATCAGATGAAGTGCAAAGGGTTCCGTTCCTCCCTGCAGTGCTGCTCACTGACACAGCAAGCAGGCGAGGCTGGGCACTACCCAGGGCTGAGACCAAGACAGTCCAGAGATGGGACATCCTATAGCCCTGCAGGGCCAGAATGCAGCCCAGAGCGCCCACACCTTCCCTGCAGGGTGTGTTGGGATGAACTAAGTAATGTCCTCCATATACACCGCTAGCAAGTATTTTTTTACTTCCCCCCTTCATTTTAAGCTGTTCTCTTGAGGAAAATAATTTGTTTCAAACACATCAGCTCCACAGAGTGAAATAACCGTGTTCCAAAAGGAAAGTTACTTCTGAACAGGTAACCATGAGTTTGGAGGAGGATTTTAACTACTATGAGGACACACAAAGAGGGCAGCTCTCGCGTTTTGAGACGATGAGCACTGGAATCAGCATCTGCTGCAGAATCCGGAGGGAACATCCCTCCAGTTATGTGTCACTGCTACAGCTGAGAACAACCTGCAGCGCTTCAGCTGCCCTCATCAGTAAAAGCTCTGTTCCGCACCCCACTGCCCAGAGCCAAGCTAACGAGCGAGCCAGCAGGGGTAACGCAGACAGCCGCTGCCACAGCCGCATGGCAGGCACTTGTCCTGCGAGCACCTGCGGGCTCTTTGTCACCGTGTCCGCGGGCCAGCCGCAGCGCCCGTGCCCCCCGCCCCGCAGGGTACGGCGCACAGTGCTCTTGTGGGGACCGCGCTGACACGGCACAGGCAGAACACCGCACACAACCTCGGGCAGCACGGCGGCCGCGGCCTTCCCGCAGGGCAGCGCCATTTTGGGCGGCAGCAGGTCGCGCTGTACCGGCGGCCACGGAAACCGAGGGAAGCCGGGGAGAACAACGTGTTCTCCTGCTCCCGACGGGACAGCGGGGAGGAACCCCCGCAGCCTGCGACCACCCGAGCCGGGGAACGGGCCACCCCAGCACCACCACCCGCGGCACCGCCCGCCCCGCGCAGTCCCCTCGGGGCGAGAGGGGCAGGCCCGTACCTGCTGCCGGCGCCTCCCCGGTGCCCCCGGGCAGCGCCAGGAAGAGAGGCAGGAGCCGCCCGAGCAGCCCCGGCCGGGCCCGGGGGCGCCGCCCCGCCGGGCTCATGTGGCGGCCGCCGGCTCCAACCTCGGCCCTGCCGGTCGCGGCGTGGGCGGGCCCCGGCGCGGAGAGGGGCGGTGCGGCCCAGCGCTGCCCGCCTGCCCCCGGGGTGGCCGGGCCCGGGCAGGGCCGGTCCGGCTGTGAGGGGCGGGCTGGCAGGAGGCGGCGGCGGCGGCGGCGAGAGTCACCGCTTGTGGCGGGCCGTATCCTGCCGCGCGTCGCTGGGTTGTGCTTTAGGGCTGTGGGGGCTCAGGGGGTGCGTCTGGGGGCAGTAAAACACATGGCGTAACCGTGAGGGAAAAGCGTTTCTGTCGAAGGTTGGGGCTGTTCCGCCGGGAGAAGAGAAGGCTGCGTGGAGACCTCAGAGCAGCCTTCCTGTGTCTGAAGGGGGCCTATAGGGATGCTGGGGAGGGACTCTTTGTCAGGGACTGTAGTGACAGGACAAGGGGTAACGGGTTAAAACAGAGGAGGCTGAGGTTAGATCTTAGGCAGAAGCTCTTCCCTGTGAGGGTGCTGAGGCGCTGGCACAGGGTGCCCAGAGAAGCTGTGGCTGCCCCATCCCTGGCAGTGCTCAAGGCCAGGTTGGACGGGGCTTGGAGCACCCTGCTCTAGTGGAAGGAGTCTCTGCCCGTGGCAGGGGTTGGAACTGGATGAGCTTTAAGGTCCCTTCCAGCCCAAACCATTCATGATTATGGTCCCACGTTTGCCTGGCAGACCCAAAGTGTTGATTGCCATTACCAGTCAGGGTATGAATTGGTCCAAAACCAAAGGCTCATGTGAACCACTTGTGACCCTTCCACACATATAGGAATTCCCTGAATGAGGTGTTATTAGGTGCTGTGATGGAGGTGATCATCCACCACTTTCCTGTGTTTCCTAGGCAGCCACAGGAAGAGCCTGGAACAGGACACGAACAGGACATGCCGTTCCCACCGGTGCTGAGAGTAGGTGAGCTAGGTCCAGCACTGTTCAGTCCCTGCTTACTCACTGCACTCATTTTAGGTGGCATGTGAGTCACAGTCAGCACTCAGGGGTGGAGAGGGCTGGCGCTTTCTTCCTGTTCTATGAAAATCAGTAAACACAATTTTGCCAAGGCATTCTGGCATCACCATGTATTTTTATCCTGAGCCCAACGTTTGACCTTCCCAACCTACTTGCCTTGCTAGTGTCTTCCCTTCCTTGTTCTCAACACACTTTCTCTGCGTGAAGGTTGCTTTTGGGTTTATTTTTCATTGTTTAGGGCCGGATCCAACTCCCAGGGGTGCCAGGATGGGGTTTTTTAACACCTGGAGGGGCTGCCCACTGCCTTGCACTGTATCTTGGCGCTCGCCTCTGCAGGGAGTGGGTGCTGTGGGGCTGCGCTCTCCTCGCCTCACCTCCTACGCCCGCTCCACGCTGGCTGGGCTCGCATCTAACTGTGGATTATTCCTTGCAAGTACTGAGGAAGTGGAGGATAAGGGCAAAAATAGTTGGGATTTGATAGCATGTGCAACATCTGACAAACTGCAGTCGCCAAAGGAAGCAGCGATTGATTTATATCTTTATTTGTCTTTATGTAATTTGGGTGTTGCCTTTATATAACTTTTCGGGTGCTTTCTCTAGCAAAGGCAGTGAAGAAAGAAATGCTGGATTTTGTGCTTACCTGCTTCCCTTAGAAATACGTTATCTCTCAGTTGCATGTCTAAACAGCAAGGGACAATAGTAGCCAAGTTATTAGTGGAATCCCCTTCACATTTGCAATATTCTTTTGGTTACGTTCACCTTCTTGACAGCATTTTCTCTGGGGAAGGAGACAATCTACGTTCAGTTCTCACTTGTATTTTCATTCCTAGAGCTCTTTGCACTTCACCGCTAATTAACTTTCAATAACTGTCGTAGGGTTACAGGCAGTCAGCATGAATCAGATGGAAAATGTAGCTTCAGGGGACCGCACTCTGTCACAAACGATTAGGAACCTTTGCTTGATTTCCGAAGAGAACGCACTCACTCACTCAAGCAGGATACAGCAGCTATTAGGCAGCGTTCTACCACAGCAAGAAATGCCTCATAAAAGAGACTTGGTGCTCTCGCTACAGCCCTCCTGTCAGGGTAGCTCTGAGTAATTATGTGACATTTTCCTTGCTTGTTTGTTTGTCTTCCTAAATGGTGGAATTGCTTAGGGCAGAGCTTGGGTTCCGATCTTAAAGGTGGTATTTTTAACTGTTCGCTCACAAATACAGTTTGAAATGGGGAGGTTGCTTACAGGTGCAGCTCTGCCCTTCTCAGGTCTTGTAAGATGGGATTGCTGAGTGAGACTAGCTTTTGGCTGGGAGAGCTTGAGGGACAACAATAGCTGTTGCAGGCAGCAATGCTGGTACTATTGGGAATGGGTCACATTCCTGGGAAGCAGCATGCAGGGCTCTCAGCTCCATGCTTTTGACAAGTTGTGACTTCAGTAACTGGGAAGGAAGCAGGTGAGCAGTGCAGAGCCGTGTCCTCAGTGTGTGCTTTCCTCAGGCTTTTGGAGCTCTGGGTTTTGCCACCCGATGTATTTCTGGCCTGTAAAGCACTCCTTAATATACCTGCAATGCCTTTGCGTAGCTGCCTAAAAGCTGTCTGCAAAGTTAGATGTAATACCAAATCCTCTTTCTACTGCTGAATCCTTTTTCTTCCACAGAGAATCCAGCCACTCCCCGCTGATGATTTATTTAGCCTATGCAGCCATAAATATGGGCTACAGCTGTGCAGGGCACCGATGGGGATATCCTCTGTGCTTCTCAAAGCCTTACCTACCTTAGGCTCTACTGCTTTTGGAGACAGACCCTGTTTCCTGCAGCATCTTCAAGTCCAAGCAGGGGACAAGGCACTGGGGGTTCCAGTTCCTACTCTGTGAGGTGATGCTCATTACCCAGTTGCAGCCTGCTGTTTACTTTCTAGCTAGAGCTAATAGAGGCTTTTCATTTCCAGGTGTGCTTTTAAAAACCTCAACACATACTCCGGATGACTAAGGATGCTGCCTCTGATATTATTCCTTCCCCCGCTTTTGCTCTCCCTTCCGCCTCCTTACATCAGCAGTGGGTATAATTTGTTTGCACAGTTGCAGGGTGCTTTATCTTTCTTTGGCCAGCCCTGAGTGGATGGGGGTTTGTTGAAGCCATAGCATTCCTGCTTTCTTAGAGCTGGCGTGTGGGTGTTGGATTGTGTCATTCGTAGGAGGGGAACGTCAAAGGAAGTGGGATCAACTGCTGGAGGAGGTTTGTAAGCCAGGTACTTAATATTTGGTTTCCTGGAAAAGCAAGAGAAATGTAGCAAAACAGGCAGCCTTTGTGTCTTTATTTTCCCCATGTAATCAGAACAACACAATTCCAAACCATGCTTGAACACAGTTTGGTTTGGGGTTTTTTGTTGTTTGGGGTTGGTTTTCTTTTTTTCCTTGGTTATTGAGGATGGAGAGCTACTGTATTTCCCTTTAAATTGTTCCACATGTTTTGGTGGATTCTGTTGAATGTTTATTCCAGTAGCACAATAATTCCTGTTCCATAAGTGCCTTTGCAAATAATGCAATTTATTATCAGGTTCATTATGTTGTCTCTTTATTTGATGTAAAATGGTCTCTTACAGTTAAAATTAGACAGAAGAGCCATTTGAGACTATTTTGTTCATCTCCAACTGTTTTTTCAGGAGTGCATTAGTCTGAAGTATTTCACTGGCAAAATACTGAGTTATTTTGGGGGGAGAAAAATGATCTACCAAAGAAAAGTACAGCTACTTATTTTTAAAGTAGTTTCATGGTAATCAGTTTTATTTGACGTGTGTAGATACTGAGGTAGATACTGCTCTACAAGGAATATTTACTTCTCCTAAACTGCTCCAGGTAGTAGATACCTCACAGCCCTCGTTCGGGATAACCTTAAAACATAATACGAAGAGTTATTTTTTTTAAAGGTTACCTGTCCTATCTTATGGATTAGGCAAAAGAACCGTATTTTTTCATTATGCTGCTTTTTCTGAAGCCTTTGCGTATTTATCTAAGTGAAAGATGCTTATTCTAGCTGCTTTTGAAAATCTCTGTGCCATCACACACGTTTCCCTGTTGTTTTGTTGAGGGTCAGGCATGTCTGAGACTGGCTCGATCTGAGTGTTTCAGATAAACTTCTCTGAATAAGGCAGCTTTTTCCTTTTTGTGTGGCTTCTGAGTCACACAGCTTTCTTGGCACTTAACCCTGTGTTCGCTTCCCCATTGCTATCAAAGGGGCCTGTAGGTCAGGAGGAAGGAAAGCTCTGCTGATGGTAAAGTGTTCATGGGAGGATGCATCTGCAATTGCTGGAAACACAGTCCCTCCCTCTGACTTCAGCAGAGGATTCTGGTATAAATTCATTGATCTCACTGTTATTATTCCTGATTTACACAACAGTAAGCAGTAGGTAAGCATGACAAGAAGTTAAATAGCTCTGGGCCTTAAATATTTGGTTTATTTTTAGCATGTCAATTGCAGCTATTTATATAGCAAGGAAGCAGTGATACAAATCTGTCTGGATTCCTTCTTTGCTTGGAATCTGCAATGGGGGGGGGTGTTGTGTTTTAAAATTTTTATTTGTTACGTTAAATTTGCTCTGATAATATGTTACAGACATCATTTTTCAAGGCCCTCTTAACCCCCACTTTTAAGCATAAGTGAACTTATTACTTACCTAAAAGAGCATTGATGGAGCCCTGGAGCAGCTGTGAGATTACCCTGTGCAGGCGCTAGTACCTTACATGGATTTATCTGTGGGGAAAGGTCCTAACATTGTGGGAAAGACATTTCCTCTAAAAAAAGCATGAAGGATAAGCTAGCCTGGTGAATGGAGATGCTGGAAAATAGCACGTGGTTGTGCATGCTGGCTCTGAAATAAGCACCTTTGGCTCTTAAGTCACTAGTTTATACGTAGCTTTGCTTAGTATTTACCAAAACCTATTGTTTTCTTTTGAGGCCCTTGGTGACATGGTTCAGTGGTGGTGTTGGCAGTGCTGGGAGAATGTTTGGACTTCATGATCTTAAAGGTCTTTTCCAACCTAGTTGATTCTATGATTATGGATGGTCTGTGGTAATTTGACTGGTGATCCTGGCCTGGTCTTTAGTTGGCAGAGAAGCACATCACAAAAGCCAAGTCCTACCACTAATGTTAGCATCCACACTGATAGTCTGACACGTGCCCAGGTCTTCACTGGCAGCTGAACATCCCTCACTGTTTGAAGACAGGCAGGTCATTACCTTGCAGGACCAGTTTTGTTGCTGCATCCCTCCTGTGGAGAAACTGAGGATTTGCCCACTGTTTTGAGTTGAGCTTCAAAACATCATTCTATGATTTAAAAACAATAGAAGTTTGTTGAAGAATAGAAAAAGTTGAGAGCCCAGGAATGAAAGAGAACTAGCTGATCAAATGTGTGTTTCCCCCCCCCCCATGTCTGCTCTGGGAAACCACAGGAGGTGGTATGGTTTTGTAAAGAGGCCACGGGAACAAGGTCTTGTTTATGGGTAAGTGTGTGTCTGTCTTGTGCCTTACACTCATATTAACCATTGACGCTCTTTACCACCTTTATACAGCAGCCTCTAGTAATTGTCCTGGGATTTGACACTCTTGGAAGAATGAATTGCTAACAGTGTTAAACAAATGTGAAAAAATTGCTCTCTTTCCAGTGGTTCTGGAAATTAAATATTAGCCCTGATGTGCTCAGCTACCTTCATGATTAATCTCCGTGCTGTCAGAGGGGCCTGTTAAGCTCTTTTAGATCAAAGGAGGCTGTTCTGTATTAAGAAGGCTCTGGTAATGTCTTCCAGTTACTTTGTAATCACACTTTTGCGTGAATGCCACCACAGTTGCTGGTGTGCCATTACACTGGCCAGGGAAAATCATGGATTTTGATCAGCCAGATGTGTGTTTGGTGGGCACCTCTTCCAAACCATGCCTATCTGCAAGCCAGGAACAGAGTTAAACTGGCTCAAGACCTAGTCCTTCATGTTGATGCTCTGATCTTGAATAATAGAAAGTTCTTTTATGGATACCTTCCTGTGAGGCTTCACATGAGTAAATGCTTCCCAGGAATATGAGAGAGGCAATAGCTCCCTCTTAACAAAGGGGAACTGAAGGAACCCACTGCCTTAGCCCCACAGTCCATGGCCAGCATGGTCATTGCCCCGCACAGTGCCCAGGAGAGCCTCGGCAGAGGCAGCCCTGCTTGTGCTTAAAACGGTTGTTGTTGGCTTTAACCAAGTAATTGGCGAGGAAGACGGGGCAGCTTAAGCCATCGTGACTGGTAAGACCTAGGAAGGGCAGTCACTCTTGCAGCTCTTGCGTACAGCGCAGAGGTGGCCTGTGACTCTCTGCTGTGTTCGACCCATTAAGTTTTTGGATGTCTTGCTGCTGTTTTCTTCTCTGTGTGTGCTCTGACAGGTCCAGCTCAGGCTGGCAGCTGTTAGCACACCCGTAACTGAGCACTTCCAGACTACCTACAACATCTCCTTGATTCAGAGCCTTCACTCTGCACACATGTAAATTCCACTGGTGTGCAGTCCCTGTTACTGGCATAGTGTGCCAGCCTGGCATGCATCCTCTCCCTTCCCAGCATGCCTGGTGTTTTGAGATGTCTGCCTTTCCTGCTTTCCAACACAGCCCTTCTTCATTATCGAGTTTCTGTACATCTTCAGACAGGCTGCTTGATGACCTTTTTTTGTGCATTTTCCTTATCAACTCAGAATTTTTTGGCTGCTGTTTTTTTCCTATCTAAATATAAAAGTGGGAGAGACTAGGAAGTAAGTGCTGTTGAATGATTAGGCAGAGATACACCAGTGGCTTTGCTTGATTAATGCATTTAGATTGTACATTACCTATTAGGCAGCTTTCCGGTCTATTTCCCTAAACCAAGGTAATTTGCTTATAGGGCTATCTTTTGTAAAATAAGATGATGGGTGCGTGTGTGAATGCCTAGGTAGGGAGAGCCAGGATGTACAGTCATTTTGCCCTTGCTAGTCACAGCCGTCCTGCAGGCACTTGAGGAATGCAGGATGTGCCCCAAATAGGTCTTTACAAATATTCCCCACTGCATTCATTTCAGCCTTTCCCAGCATTCATATTCGCTGTTGCTGACAACAACAGGATTTCATTATGGTAACTCCAGCAGAGTACAAATGGATTTTTTTTTCCCCTTTCATGCCAGCTGGAAACCAAAGGTAAAGTCTTGCTGTACTGACTCAGATGAATGGTTGGACAAGCCTGGGCTCGTCTCTGGCAGTGGCCAGAGAAGCTTCAAGAGAGTTGAAGAACAAAAGAATTGTAAAGTAATACTTTTGCCCACTCCATCCTCCTTGCAAATTGAGTGTTTCCAGCTTTGTAGTCTATTCTGACAGGATAAGAAAGAATAACTTTAAGAGGAAGGGTGGTGAACTGAGGAGAGAGGCATTCTCTTCAAAGTACTATCAGGGTTTAGTTTTCTGATCCAGTGCCAAACACAGTGAAGGCAGTTGCCAGATGCCCTTGTGATGGGACTTGTCCTGGGGCTTTACAGCATTGCCCCTTGCTGCCTGTGTCCTGCTGCTCTGCTTCTGCTGGAGCTGGTGGGTTCTTCTGCTGCTGAGCCTGTGTGACAATCCCACTGCTGCTGACTGCAGGGCACATCTTCGGTTCATATTGTCTGCTCATGACTGACCTCATATCAAACTCCCATTTCCTCAGTGTGTGGAACCAGGTACAGTCTGGTTATAAATCTGCTAAAGGTTGTAGCATCAGTGCCAGGCTCCTGTAAGGCACAGGTGTCTGGACACCCCCACCTCAGGATATAGCCTGGTGGACTATATATACATTTACTGCAGAGAATGCATGAGAGATGAAGGCGCAAGAGTGATTCCAGATTGAACACTGAAACTGTTTCCATGAGATGTCAGCTTTTCTAACTGCACAGCACTCTTCTGGCCATTCCAGTTGTATAATGCAGGTGCATTTTAAAGTCAAACGGTTAAAGGTAACTGGGGAGTGAGCTTCTGACTTGGACGTTTTCTTTCACTGCCTAAAAAAAGCTTTTTAAGCTTTTAATCTCAGAAGCATCATGGTCTGGAAGCATCAGCTTTTCTTTTGTGTCATTAAACCTCAAGTCTGAATTCCCAGAGCTGTGTTTCCAAAGGAAAGTATCTATAGGCAGGTGTTACTTGCCAGCTGCCTTGGACCTTTGGCAGTTCCTAGATCCAAGCATCTTCCTTGGTGTGGAGATGCACCACGGCACTGGTAACTTGGCAAACACCATTCCCTGCTTCAAAGAAGTTACGAGTTCCAGACACACCAGGGGATCCTGCCAGCTCCATAACCCAAACAGACTGCAGGCTGAGGAGGTCAGAAACAGCTTACACACACCTGGAAATACTCATAAGGCATTTGAGTCTCATCAGTGTTGCTCAAGGTGTCTGGCAGCACTACAGACATTCAACCTATGCCTGAGCCTGGTGTGGCTTGGGCAGTTTGGCTGCCCCAGAGCATTCAGCAGGCTAGAATCACACAGCTAGCGCTTGTCCATTTCTCTGTATCTATGTCTCTATAGCCCTTGTGTAGGGAGAGAAGATCCCAGCTTTACCTGATGCAACAGCATCTGCCAGCTCAAAATGCCCATATTCTCTGTACTGAACTTGCATGGCCATGGGACACCCTTAGAAGAATGTTAATATTGGACAAAGATGGGGTACTGCCATTTATTAGGCAGTTTTAACATGTCTCTAAGTGGCCAGAACTTGCAATGCTCAAAATCACTGGCCAGTGTTATGTAGGCATATACTGTAAACATTTCCCATTGTTGGTTTTACTTCCTAGCTTGTTGTAGTAGTTTCTTTTGCTGTGAGTCATAGCACCACAGCTGTGACAGAGACTATTGCTACATCCACTGGAAATGGAGGCTTCAGACCTTTGAAGAATAGCAGAGATCAGAAGGTTGTTAAGAGGTTGTCTGTTATATGCACAGAAACAAGCATGTGGGGGGAACGGCAACAGGGCGACTGCACAGGAGCAGCGGCTGAAGTGCTCCTCAGCCTCTTGTAGCATAAGGGCGAGACATGTTTGGGCTCACTGCACTCCCTTTATTTGAAGGATGATTAACTGCTGAGCTTTGAAGTCTCACCTACAAGACTAATGTGCAGTTAGGATGCTCAGAAACAGAGCCAAGTGCTGAGACACCCCCCAGCACTTGGGGTTTCCACTGTTGTGCTGCAGCTGGGACCAACTTTCAGCACCCATAAACAGAATTTCCTCCTTCACTGGTGAGACTGAAATTGCTTTGTTGATTTTGATGCAGAGCAATGGCATCACAGACATTGTGCTGTTACTGATTTAGTAGGATTTATTTTCAGCGTGGCTAACAGGTAGCCGGCACAAACTTCACCATGCATTGCTTGATGCCCCTCAGAAGCAGATGTTCTTTGGACACTTTCTTGTTCCCTTATGCTGCAATACATCATGCTCCTTCCAGTGCAAAGGCAGCATCCTTCCTTTGTTCTCTAGTGGCATCTGCAGGAAAGAAAATCTTAAGTTCCTGGCTGAAATAATTCCTCTCCTATGGTAGCTATATGCTTTCTCTATAATGGGAGCTGAAGATTGGACCAAAACAAGGCCTTCTGCTAAACTGGCTTTAGAACCACATTTTTAACCACATTTTTAAGCAATCATGGGCAAGTTGAACCACATATGGCAAATGAATTATTTCACATTTAGGACTTGTGCTTTTGCAACTGGTTCTCTGTGGTGTCACATCCTGAACTTGGGCTTACTGGTACTGTGCAGGGCATGGCACGTGGATCTGCAGGACCCTGTTTGGCTTCTGGTACTTCTTTTAAGTGCCAGTGTCATACCAGAAATGAAACAGTACTTGTAACAAAACCAGGCAACGTTGTTCTGATGTCATGTTACCAGCACTGCTGGAAGAGACACTAGAGCACCTCGAAGGAGCTAGCTGGGGCAGAGGTGGTGCCAGGACTAGGCAGAACGACAGTAAGGCAGGAAAGTACCACCATGGATGGCATACAAGTGAGCTGGGCTTAAGGAGTTGTGGTTTGGCTGCCAGTCCTCCTCTCAAGTGAGGCTTGACTGGGAAATTGTGAACCTCAGGCAGCTAGGAGCTGATTCCTCGCTTAAAGCTGGTATATTCCCTGCCACATAAACTGCATTAACTCCTTTAGAGACAGTTTGTAGCACAAATCCTGGCTGTTTAATTGGATTTATCATGGCTATTGGGAGCATAAATGTGTTTACAGATTTGTTGTGAAAGCTTTTTTGTGTGTTTTTCTCATAGCAAGTCAACTTCCATGTGGTGCAATTATGTTCAAGATGTTCCCTGTAGCACTGGAATAATGTCAGTTTATACTGTGTGTGCATGTTGTTCTTCAGAAGGATTTTATCTGAGGCACAATGCACCGTGTTGGAAGTAGAAAAGGAGCTTAGTCTTTTATTAAGAAATGCACACAAAGCTTAAAACACAAAAACTTCTGTCAAATCCTTTCCTTATTATAGAGAAACGCTTGTCTCTGTCTACTGAAATGTGAAACTTTTTCCCCATTAACTTCCTTCCTGCTCCATCCAGCTCTGCCAGAACTAAGTCCATCCCTCTCCATCCAGCTACTTTTGTGCTGCCACCTTTTCAGCATTGAAAGGTTGAAGCAAACACAGCAAAGCATTTCAGAGACAAGAGTGTAGAGAGGGGGCAAGAGATGACTGTCACTTGGCTTAGGTTTTGTTTGGTTTGTCATTCCGCATAGTTTGGCCTAGAAACTTGCAGCGTATTGGATGCAGTCTTACAGGAACCCTGCATGAAGCCTGCTGACATTCCCAGCCATAGGGCTGCTGCTGAAGGGATGCTGCGGAAGGGGAGCCAGAATGGGTGTTGTGGGCTACAGCGACCCGGGATGCGCTAGGGATGAACTGGCCCTTAGTGCTTACTGTCAAATACGTCCTCCTTTCTTATTTATTTTTTAAATTAACTTGGGTAACAATGTGATTTAATGATTCATTTTCCTGTCTGATGGCAGTACAGACATTAAATGTCACATCTGCTTAATACTTTCGTTCTTAACTATGACAAGTTTTCCCAGCACTTCTAAAAGAGACGTTTGTGATATGTTTCGTTCCCTGCTGAATGACAGTCATAAACCCAAATTTGCTCTGTAACCCGCTATTATTATTGCTAATTGTTGTTTTTAGTAAGCCTCGTAGAGAAGTTACTCGGAACAGCAGCACAACAGTTCTCCCTACCATGGGAAAGGTCAGGATTTTCAGATGCAGCCACTCAGAGCCTGTAACCTATTACTCTGTGTGTCAGTCACGGGTTTTCCTTTTCAACAGTCACACTGAAGGACAATTTCCAGGCATGTGCCTCTGCTCTCTCTTGCTGCCCATTTAGTCCATCCCTTCCTTACAATGTCTCCCTGTCTTACTTGCCTTTCTGTTATAAGCAGCAGTGGTAAAGGAGCAGGACAAAGGACACAAGCATATCTGAGCTAAGCGGAAAGGAAAACCCATATGACAATTGCTCACTAAAATAAAGGTGGATGATCTCTGGCAATAAGTTTTTTGGAGGTCCTATGCAGACTCATGCCACAGAATGAGAATCTGGCCCCAGAAACTGAAAGCAGGAGCGGAGCTGAGAGCAGAGTAACTGTGTATGCAAGCTTCTGGTAATACTTCTCATTGGCTTAGTAAACTCAGATCTGCAGATGTACTTTGCTGATTGAAAATTTGGCCTTGGTTTTAAAGAAGGAAAAAAAAAAAAAAAAAGCAAAAAAAAAGCCTGTAGCTCTGTTCAGGTATGTAAAGATGTACCCAAGAATGTAGAAATGCAGCTTTGCAGGCATAATCAGGTGGGTATTTGCCAAATTTTCCATAAGAGTTTGCATGTTCAGAAGAAAATCACCTTCAAAAAGCACCAATGGATGCTCAGTGTCTGAGCCATTTTGCAGAATTCGGGTTTTTACTCGGCTTCAATGTGGTTAAAAAGCCTCAAAGATGAGCCATTTCAAAGTACTCCACAAGACCCATGAGTCATGGGAAATCCTATCACATTTTCCCCCCGGTTGAAAATGCAGAAGTTATGAATGGTAAAAAGCTATTAAATCACAAATAAAGGACAATGGGTTGGTGAAAATAAATAACCCCCCTTAGTTTTCCTCCAGCTTCTAATTCCCCGGGCACGAATTCAGGTATGGCAGCTCACCCTCGAAAAGGAGTGGTGTGCAGCTGTATCCCTTGCAGAGCTGCTGTTCCTTCTCTTGGTTTCTTTACTGCTGCAGGCAAATAGAGATTTTAATACCACTCCTTTATCTAGCACAGTTAATTTCTCCACCCTGTACCAGCTCAGCTTCTCGGGCAGGTATGTTGGGGGATGGTGGACCCAAGCTTTCATCTGCTCCCAAGTCTCCTGCTAACAAAAATGCCTGTTTGTGATACCACAGAACCTGCTTCGTGCCCAGAGCGATCCAGCCAGGCAGGTAGGAGGTGACACTGTGTCCATATAACTTGGCTGTACCAGTGCTGCTACTCCTGTTGTTATGATACCTGTATCCCATAGATATTTTTATTACTAGAGTAAATCCTGCCTGGAACTACCGCTGGGGTCTGTGGATAAGTATTATGCTGGCCTTTCAACTTCTTAACTTCCATATCTATTTCTTATGCCAGTATAATTGTTGAAATGCTTCTCCTTTTCATTTCTTTTCCCTGAAATGCTGTGGTCAGGTTGGCCAGGAATTCCTAATTGCATGAAGCACTAGGCAGGAGGTCTTAGTTGACCATAAACCATAACAACATTTAGTCAGAGGCAAGGTCTCACTTTCTATTCTCAGTCATTATTTTTAGAGCATGTATTGGAGGTCAGAATTTGCTTTTGGCACAAATAAAAATTATTTCAAATAGTAAGAGAAATATCCCATTTTTGCCTCTACTTTGTGAAAGAAATTGATGGGAAAAATTATTTTTCATTGCTTTCATGGTTAAAATCTGTATGATTAAACTGGCTTTTAGCTGAGGGAGAACAGTGTGGTTCCACTTTGCTTGTGGCACTGAGAGGAGTAGTCCTGTTCTCAACAAACCTGAAATGCCCTTACTATTAAAGGGATTTCTAATGACTTCTCATTGCTACCTTTTATCAGGTTCCCATTTCCACACATTTTTTTCCTTCCCACAGGTACTTAATTTTCTCTAACCAGTTTCTTCTGCAGAAAAGACAATGCGAAAAGGGTAAAGAAGCCCAAATCACTGTAATAATGAAATTAGAATTGCACACATTTTTGGTGGCATCCCTCAGAGCCTGATCATTGCCACCAGCCATACAACAGAAAGCAGGGAACCTCAAACCCTGGTCCTCAGTTAATGTGGTGGGGAGAAAGCAGGGCTCACCAAGCATGACTGGTGGAGTCCTCTTCTAGCATCCTGTAGCGGTTGACCTACAGCCTAATCCAATTCTCTGTGCAATGTGAAGGGAGACAGCAGCAACCTTTGGGCTTTCAGTTTCTGCCTTATCCCCCACCACTGTGCAGGATCTGCCATCTGATCTTCCCTTTACTAATACGTGTGAAGGGTCAGTAGCACCCTTGAAACATCCTTCCAGGTAAAATTAAACTCGTCCTGCTTTCAGATGGTTACAGAATTCCACACATTGTAATGAACTTGTGGTGCTAATTTATTGTAAAATATCTTTCTGTGTATGTTAACTTAATGAGTTGTGTTTTGCCAATGCTAAAAATAAGTCTCAATGTAAAAAAGGCTTGTGGAATGAACAGAATTGCTCCTTCCCACAAAAACTTCATCTGTTGTCAAAAACATCTGATCATTTAACACCTCCAGCTCTCTGTTTCTTGTGGCATAACACTGGACCTCCTTACCCCTGCTCCTGCAGGTAGTGGTCCTAGTGAGCAATTTTAATATCATGTGTAGTGAGGATGCTGATGTAAGACTTATGAAAACAGGCACGAAGATGTATGGATTTGGATTAAAAAATCCACTTGAGGTAAATACCTGGTATGGAAAAAATTTAATCCAAATTATTAAAGTTTAGGAAGATCAAAGCATCTTAAAACAGGTCTTCATTACAGGAAGTGTTAGGTAAGAGATGAAGCTCTCGGCCCTGCTGGTAATCATCACCTTAAGTAATCAGCTCCTTAAGAAGGTCACATACTGTTCTGCCTTTGAAAAGCTGGCAGCTAATTTTGAATGCAAAAAGGCCTGCACAGTGATTATTGGAGTGAACCTTGCAGCTACCCACATATAATTCAACTGCGGCCATGTCTTTTTTCTGCTTTGTTCCTTGGCAAACCCCTTGGAAGGGGTTCTGTGTGTATTTCAGTTGTGTTCAATACCTGAATGTGACCTCTGTCACTGATGTCAAACTTGCACGGAGGAAAGCAAGCCACAGGCTTTGCTTTTATTTGTTGCTAAACCCTGGGTCTGACTTGTGTGTGTTGGCCACCGTTGCTTCTGACACATCACAAGGCTCGTCTTTGTTCCAGTTCATCCAACTGCCACTAGTGATCTCTGAGGCACCACCACCTGGGTCACACAGCAGGAAAAGACTAAACTTGCCGCTCCACATCAAGGAAGCAGCTAGCAGAAGGAAGCGATGAGGCTCCTTACTCTAGATCCAGTGGCAGTGGCCATGAGACTGGTCAGAGCCAGTGATGCTCTGATGCATGCTTCCATGTCTCGGAGGGGACTGCTTTGATGCAAGGACATGAGGTGACCTTTGTGGATTTGGGGAAGAAACACAGTAGTTTATTATGTGTGTCAGTAGCACTGTAGGATATCCCAAGCACAGGTCAGAACCTTGTGTGCTGGATCCCATTTACAGGACAACCCCAGTTTTAGGAGATGGGAGTATGCTGTGTGGATCCAGCAGTTACAGATGGTGGAGATCAGTTTGATGATTTAGCAGGAAAAATAAAGTCCCCCTTTTTCTAAGGAGAGTGGTTTGCAGGCATTGTGAAAGACAGCAAAATGCTCGCTTTATACCTTTGGGCAGATGTTTTGCCACATGAAGAGCACTCTCTGAAATGCAAAGTGCGTGTTTCTTGGTTATTGTGCAGTAGATTTTCCCTATGCTGGCTTGTCACCATGGTGCTGGACTGAAGAAGCTGCAAGTCAAAAGCTTTACAGAGCTGCTCGGCTGAATGGCTTCTGCTTTTCATTGTCCATTAAAAACAATCTAAATGGAGGATGAGAACCTGCCTGCTTTAGGCTCATAGGCAAATTAACTGTAGGACCAGGCAGCAGCAAGTTGAGTAAATGGTTTGGCCTCTTCAGGAAATCTGCAGCAAATATGTTATTCCCAAAAAACTTTTTGAGGCAATGGGAAGCTAGTGAGAAGAAATCACTAATGGAGAAAATACTGATGAAAGGAAGTGTTTTATCTGATTTCTGAAACTGTTGGTTTTCATCCTGATCCTGTAGGGGCTTTGGTATATAGCTTTTAGAGTGCCCTTAAGTCTTCTCAAGAGGTTACTACTTTTCCAGTGGCATTAGAAAGGCTGAAGTGATATTTGCAATGAGGGTAAGTGTCTCTCTCTGAGGTTTTGGCATCCACAGCTCAAGATTAACTAGAAATGCAGGCATTTAGTAAATCTGAAAATCAGTCCCTTTTGGCTCTGCATGCTCCAGAGAAGTCAGACTAGGTTTTGTGAGTAGGACCAGAGCAGGATCACAATATGTACCATGCAAGGGACATATATCTGGAAAAATTAGGCCACACAGAATGAATTCCTGCTCATAAAGTGGTGGCGTCTGTTCTTTTTGTTCGGACTATCTCATCCATGGAAATCACGGAAGCTTGGATGTTGGTTGCATTGATGGAAACAGCAAGACTTCCCTTTCTGGTATGAGGTTTGGCTCACCAGAGATGTTATTCTTACAAGTTTCTGTAATTTACAGTCACCTCAGGTTTCCAGTTCCCAAAGTAAAAGAGCTCCATTCAGGGTCTGGAGTAGATTAAAGCATGGACTGCTAATCCAGAACTGGTTCTTGAGATGCTCCACAAGTAGGAGGTGACTTCAACCATGATGAGGTGAAAGGCCAAGGAGGACCTGGCAATGAAAAACCATGGGACAATGGAGTAATACTGATGGGCTATGTGTATATACATACTGCCATATACACAGCTTGCACAGGAATGTTCCCTGCCTCACCAGCAGCTACTAACTTCCCTTCGAGAAAGAAAACCCTTGACAGACTTGAAGTGATGAGTAACAGCTCCACTTTCTTCGATTCCAGCTGCCACACAAGCACGTTGGTCCCTCACTGGCCCAGCAAATTTGAGTGTCTTAACCCTTTCTTGTTTTCTCATGCCTACCCTCCCACCTACCAATCACTTGCTGTTGTGGCATGGCCGGGTCATCTTCTCTCAGCAGATACTGCAGTTGCTTTTACAAAGAGAAAGAAAATGCCCATAAACAGTGGCACACACCTAGGGAAATGTCAGCACTTAAACCCGAGTCTTGATTTTCCATCTGAGCCGTCATCGCTGGATCCTCTGCCCTGCCTTACAAGTGGGATTGAGGAGGTGGTTGTTTTGGCTGGAATTGGAGAGGCACAGGTGGTACCACCAGCTGTAAATTGGAGGAGGCACTTCCTGATTATGACCACTGCCTACACGCGGATCATTGCCAAGAGAGGAGCTGGAAGGCACAGAAGCCTTCTCCTTACTTGGAAAAAGGGCCTGGGGGAATCATCGCTCCCCTTTCCCTCTGCAGGCTTCCACCTGTAGGCTTTGGGATTCTTTGCAAATGCTTGGATTCCTATAATGCTGTGATGTGAATAACCCTCACCTGCCATCAAGAGATGGATAAACCGAGGCATGAGTGTTTGGCTCTGTGCATCTAACATTTAGGGAATGGGGTCTGTGTAAAGGCACTGGGAGATGCAAGTGCACAGCACACTGGAGAGCCAGCTTACTTTAAGGGAATTCAGCATGGATTAAGCACAGTAAAGTAAGTGGTGAATAATTCCTTGATCCCTGCAAGGTCAGGATTTTGCCCTCCAGCTTTAAATGTCAGTGGTGAGAGGCTTATACAAAGCTACAGAGCAAGCGTGTATCAGGCTTCCCTGTGGGGAGTTTGGGATGTTATTCCTGGGGGGGTTGTTCTTGGAGAGCACTGCCCTTCTGCATAGGCAAGACCACCCTGGTCTCCACTATGAGCACACACCACCATTTACAGCTACGTGTCTTTATTGCCAGGTCTGGTGCTCAGGTCTCCATCTTCCCAGGATGGAGGCCTCTGTTGCTGTCCCTGGCTTGCCTTGCCTTCAGAAAACTCGGGGTGCCTTGAATCCTGGTTTGCCAAAAGCCCTTTCCCTGAGATGACCCCAAGTCCCATTGCCTTGGTTTTCATCTTCAGTGCTGAGCATGGGTTCAGTGCTGAGCATGGTCAGAGAGGAGAGGAGTCGGAGGATTAACCCACCCCATGTGCTCCAAATCCACGCATGCGAAGAAAGTGCCGTATTCAGAGATTAAAGTCACAAACCGACCCCCCCCCCCCCCCCCAGGGCTATTGATGAGATCCCAGTGCGGGGCTGCCAAGCCAAATTCCCACTGCGGAGGTGCGGTGCCGCGCGTGCTGCCACCCTTCCCTGGCTCCAGCTCCGGCTATTTTGGCAGGCTGGGAACTAAATAATGAACCAGATTTGCCCTGAAGGAGGTCCCGAGCGATAGCCGGTGGCTCGAGGAGGTGTTTTTTCGCTCCCCCTCATTGCATTCCCGAGCTGCTTGGGTTTGCAGCCTCCGCTGGCGCCTCATATTGCAGTTCTGGATTGCTTCAGTTGGGATGAGGGCCAAGGCTGGGGCGGCAGGGGTGGCAATCGGCAGCCGCTGATGATGGTAACTGCACAGGGGGGTTGCAAGTCCTTTGGTGCTTCATAGAGGTCTCATACAAACCTGGCCCTAGGAAACCTAGTGTGAGATAGATACACTCACAGTGTGATTTCTTGCTTTCCCTCCACCCCTGTATCTTCATCAGGACTGGGCAAAGAATGACCTTTTCAGTCTTATGGCTGAAAGGCATAGAAGTAAAACTACAAGCACTATTGCTGTGCCTACATTTTCTGATTTGACCAAAGCAGTGAGTCTGAGCCAAGATGATGATTCCATCACTGTCACAATACTGGGCATACTGAGCTCTAAAAAGTAATTTTTCTTCCAATATTCTTTTTTCCTGTTGTTTTTACCGGTGTTTTGGGGCGCTTTTTATCAGAAATGGGGTGCTTAAAGGCAAAAAAGTTCAGCCCTGCTATTTTGAAAATGTTGAAATGGTGTATTTTGACATCTCAGCAGTTGCTCCTCCTCCTCCTCCTCCCTGCGATTTTCAGATGAAGCTCTTTGTCAGATACAGGCTGAACCTGTGAAGATGTTCAGTTCCTCCAGGGCTCCATGTTTCGTCACATTTCCTTTCAGATGTTTTGCCCAGCTCTTCCCAAGGGCTTAGGTGATGCTGGAGTGCAGTGAGTAGCAGTACCTTCTCGCCCTTGCAAGAAATGCTGCGGTGGTGTGTGTGGTGGCCAGACAACACGTTTCTAGTTTGACTATCAACTGCCCATGATGCAGCCCTTCCAGCCGTAGAAGCATGCACTGACTGGGGCTCTGCCTGGGGGGAAGCAGACCTGTGTTTCCCAAGGGATTGAAACAGGCATGGCTAAAATACCATGCAGGCACAACTCTGAAATGGACTAAATTCCAGGTCTGTGTGAGTCTGGATGAGGACTAGCTGAGAAGTTTTAGCGAAGTCTTGTTTTACAAGCCTTATGCTTGCACGTGTCTTTGTCATGAATCTGCATTCTCCAACCGATCATAATTAGCATGCTATTTTATTTACATAGGATTAATCTAATTCAAATAGCTAGACGAAATTCTTTGATCCTTAGGGTACAAGAGGTGAGACGATGATGATTTTAGGCAGTTGCTCCTAGCCATAAAATCTATTCACTTGAAGATCAATAGAAAGATATCACTTTGATGAGATAATCTCCTCTGCTACTCAGTCCTGACCCTACCCTCCTGGTTTTCACCCCCCAGTCAAGTGTAAATATCTTTTCTGGGAAGCTCCATTCCACCCCATCCTGCACAGCTTACTATGTGTGTGGGGTACTGTCCTTTTCATCTAGCAAAGTGCTGTTGTCTGCAAGTCCTGCCCACTGCACAATAGTATGAATATTAATAATGCTAAATAATAATCTTTGCCTCTGACCCATCAACAAATCTGGAATTGCTTCACTGAGGAAGCAGTCAAATCATTATCCTAATTTCCAGATGGAGAACTGAGGTGCTGCAAGGTGAAATAATTTACCCAACATCAGCAGAGGAGTTAGAAAGTGAGCGCAGCTGTCTCTGGCCCTGGATACACAGTCCAGCCACTAGACCTGCAGCCTCATCACTGGCAGCTAATAAGATTTTGTGTTTATGCAACGCATTTTTCTCCATTAGCAGTGAACAATTTGTGTTCTCTTTCTTCACAGTCGTTAATACGCATTTTCAGCAGTACCTCTGCCTGTGTTGCAGCTACACAGCAGCTATGACTGCTAGAAGGGGGCACAGTGGGGCGAGGTGGCACCTACATCCCTGTGTCCCACTCCTCCTCCTCCTCCGCTGGCAGTCGGGGAGGCTGGGGACCGACCACAGAGACGTTCTGTGTGGAGCTCCTTGGGGAGCTGTACCAGCTGCTGTGTTGGCAGCCATGGAGCTGCCTCTGGGTCTGCCTTGCTGCCTTGTCTCCTTGAATAGAATTGCTCACTGCTCGTTCATTTTCTTTCTTCTTTCCCTTTGATTCCATGGCACTTGTCTCCTACTCGGATTCCTCATCAACCGTACAATCTGGGGAGCCCGAGGAGGTAAAAGATCTGATAATCTGTGTATTTCTTCCGTATATTATGGACATGTCCCTGTGCCATGCGTGATTCCAATTTTTTCGTGTGTAATCAGGACATCTGCCAGACTATACCGGCAAGGTGCGTGTTCTGAGCAGGGAAGGAAGGAGCCATTTCTGCACAGACACTCCCTGCTCCATAGAGGTGACGGCATGTCTATACGTCCCCCTTTCTAACCCTGTGCTTCACCTCCCCCTGCCCCACACTGCTCCTCAGCCTTGCAGATTTTCCATGGCAGAGCATGTTCTCCCTCTTGCAGAGCTGGGGCAGGACTGTTTGAACAGCAATGGCTATGGGGAGTCCTTGAGGAACACGAACATGGCTGCCTGGAAATCTGCATGTGCCATGGATGAACCTGCTTCTAATTCTTTGGAGGTCTTGAGGAAGCAAATCACTTCATGGAATTGGCCGGAATTTTGATGATATCCATCCAGGTGCCTTAGCACAGTGGTAGGAAAAACATGTGTAAATGGTTGGGGTTTTAGTTCAAGGGCATGTGTGCTTTTTATGCATTACATTGAATGTTCATCATGAGCTTTTTGGCACTCAGCAGGGCCTGTGTCGTGGAGATCAGATTAGCTAGTCCTCATAGTAACTAAAGGTCTTAAAATTTGCCATTTATTCTCTAGCTTGCAAGCATTTTAAGAAAGAAAGGAGGTCTGAAATAGAGGCTGTCTTCTGAACTGAAGTTCTGCTACCTCCATCACTGGATTCACCCGATTTATTCACTTCCTTAGTGTTATTATTTCTCGCTTTCACCTATCTATTTTTAGTACACTACAACCATTTCAAAATCAAAATACAAGAGCATAAAACCAGTTATAAAATTACCAGAACTCTTTCCATCCCTCCCTTACCACTTGTGCAGGGCAGATGTCTTCTGAAGGACACTTCTACCTCCAGATACCAGGACACTTGGGAGAGGGATTGGACTCGGCGCTGGTTTGTCCTCTGTGGGATGTAAGCAGAAACAGTACCCGGGCAATGAAAGTATTTGAATTTTAATGATAGGACAGTGCGAAAAAACACTGTAAAAACACTTCCCTGCATTTTGCTCGGGAAGTCTCAATTTGTCTCTTCGGTTGTTTCTGGCTTTTTGCCTGATATTCTCAGATCTGCTGGTGAAGGGAGACAGCAGAGCACGTTTGTCCTATTCCTCTTCCCCAGCACGAGATGCCAGACTGGAACAGACACGCCACCGCTCCTGGTCTAAGCTACAGAGGGCTACAGTCTACTCAGCTCTCTCCTATATCTGCCCCAATATATTCAGTAGGATGGGGCTGAGTTATGCCTCGTTCACTGGCAGCATCTCTGCAAATCCATTGGAATGCTCCCGAAGCACTGAGATTAGTGCCTGTTTTTGCCAGGATTGGCACACACAGTTCCAGGTGTGCAGGATCTCTGCCCAAGTCCCAGCACAGGATCGCCCTGGGTGGACTTCAGAGGTGGCCTGGGAGCACTGAGCATCCCTGGTGAAGATCTGACCTCCCATCTTGACGCACACTTACCCTGCTCCTTTTCCCCATTTGGAGGGGCTGCATGGCATAGAAAGCATGTAGGACAAAAAGTCTATAGAAGTGTGATACTAATAATATTTTACAGCTTTAATTACCATGATTGTAGTGCCTAGAGGCGTATGCAAAAACACTGTGAGTGGGAGGAGAGGAGGCAGCGCTGTGAACATTTTTGTGGTTTTGCTGGGCAATGTGCAATTGAGTTTTCTCATGGGAACCACAGCATGCCAGGGAGGAAAGCTGCCTCTGCCTCCTCATCTGCTCCGCCGGGATATTGGATCACACCCCAGAGTCCAGGAGACAACCACAGTCACTCCAGTTTCAGGTGAAAGCTGGGCTGCCCCTGCCCCTGCCCTGCAGAGGGACTCCGAGTGCTGCCCCTTTCTGCAAGCGATGGGTGTTTTTCCTCAGGCGATGCCCCTTCTGTAGGATGAGCAGCAGTTTCACCTGCAGGATGATTTAAGGATTGGACAATTCGCATAGGTTTGCAAGCAGCCTCACGAGCAGCGTTGCAGGTTCCTTGGCTGGGGCACACAGCACAGCCAGAGCTCTCGCTCCTGTCAGCCACATCCGTGTCATGCGTGTCCACATCCTGCGTGTCCATGTCCCTGGGCATGGGCAGAGGTGAGGGGACGGATGGCTGGGCAAACCCCTCCTACACCTTTCCCTCCCCACAGGAGCCTGCCTGGCACTGCCAACAGGCCTAATGCAAAGCGACTAGCTTAATGGTCACCACTAACCATTACAGACACCACTGACAACCAGGAGGATACCCCAAGCAGGAACACAAGTTTGCAGAGTTTGGGTGTTACCAAATTAAAATTGTATGAAATAAAGACGCTTGCATTTCCCTAGCTACAGAAAGAAAACTTTTTACACTTTGTTCCTAAATCAAATAGTAATTTTTAGGCTTATCCACGTAGTTCCTGCGCCAGTGACTTGATGTAGGTTTGTTATTAAGATGCTACAAAGCCGGTAGCCTTCTATTTGACAAACAGAAAGACACGTTCAGTTTTATCTGTATGTGGTTACCGAAGAGCCAGTCTGCAGCTCAGCTTCCCAGACGGTCCCTACTCAGATGAACAGCCGTGAGTTGCAACACAGCCTCCTGATAGCCAAGGGATTGATTGGAAGGCAATGAAGACTGGAAAGAAACCCTGTGTGATAAGTATTCCTGGCTGTGGGAAGAGCTGGATATCGCCTACAAGACAAGCATATTTTATTGAGGCTTTTTTCCCCCTCACTTTCTCATCCCCCCCCCCAATCTCTTTCTTATCTGCACTAAGTATGATTTACATTATTAAAACCTCGTATTTTAATCAACTGTCCTTCGGTTAAATACATATATGGCATCCCTTCTCCTCACTCGATTTGACACTTTGTATTTGATACAGATTTTTGTACATCTGTGTTTTGCACAGACTTAAAAACCTAGAGTAAGAAACTTGAATGAAATCCCAGTACCGTAATAAAGGGGCCGAGTTTTGACCCTGGGCTCACCAGGACGCCCATGAGGAGCAAGAATGGGATCTCCTGTTGCTGCATTAGATGTTGTACGTCAAGATTTTACAAAGAGGAAAACGCTACCAGTGGGTAATCTTATGGCGAATGGACATCGGCTCATAGTGCTGCAGGTGGAGATCCTCCCCTAAGTACCCCGAGCTGTGGCCATCAGTTGGTGCCCCTGCTGCACCCTGGAAAGAAGGGCAAAAAGTGCGATTAATCTTGTTAGCGGTTGGTGGTTTGAGTTCTACCCCTCGCAAACCCCAGTCTTGAAGGCAGCAGTGTTGCGGCCACTCCTCACCAGGCGTTAAGGATGTCCTTCCCACGCAGCGGGCACCTCAGGCCTGAATGGTGACTGCACCTACTCCCAGGGCCGGCGTGTTTTGGTGCGTGGGTGAGGAGCAGGAGGCAGGTTTTCATCCCAGAGGGGTGATGTACGCCATCCTTCAACCTGAACGACGGGTGACGGGTGCTCCTGCAGCCCCGGCTGGAAGGTGTCGCCCTGCCTGCGGATCGCCGCCCGGGGGGCAGCTGTGTCAGCGGCGCGGCAGCCCTAGCCGCGGGGCGAGGCCTCGTCCCGACCTCCACCAGCCCTCGCTTCACGGGGGCCGTGCCCTCCCAGAGCTGCTTCCGTCGAGCGCGGCTCCCCGCACGCTGCGCCGCCCGCCCCGCCGCGGCGGTGCCCGGGTGCCGTTGCCGGGTGCGGCCGCGGCGGGGCGCTCTGCCGGTGCCGCTGCCGGTGCCGCCCCCGCGCCGCGGCCGACCCCGCCGAGGCGCTGCGTCACGCGGCAGCCCGCGCGTGGGCGGGCGGCAGCAGCGCGCGCGGGATCTCCCCATGTGACCGCGCGCGGGAGGGGGCGGTGTGTGGTGTGCGGGGCGGGGGGGGGAGAGGAGAGGGGGCGGAGGCGCCGGAGGCTGTTCCCTCCCTCTCTCCCTCCCTCCCTCCCTTCTTCCTTCCTTCCCTCCCTCCCGCCCGCTCGGCCTGCACTGCACGGCAGGAGCGGCCGCGACGAGGCGAGCTGTGCCGGGCGGCCCCCCGCTCTGCTCCCCTCCCGTCCGCCCGGCGGCAGCAGCCAGGCGGTGGCGGAGAACGGCTCGCCCACCCGCCCCGTCGATGGGAAAGGAGGAGCCTGGGCCGGCGGCGCGCAGGCGGGGGGGGCGCTGGCAGCAACTTCGGCGGGGCTGAGTCTGCGGCCCCGGGACGGCGTCGAGGGAAGCGCCGGGCAGCCGGCGGCGGCAGCCCACTGCAGAGTACGTGCGGGACGGCCCGGGGAGGGGGCGCCGGCCCCGCGGGGCACGGCCGGAAGGAGCGGGCGGGTCGTGCGTGGGTGATTCCCGGAGAACGCAGCGCGGGGGGAACGGCGAGTGGGCGGAAAGTACCGGAACGTCCCCAGCGCGCCTGCTGCCGCGGGGGGGCGGTGGGGCGGGACTGACGGGACGGGACGGGACGGGACAGACGGGGGCGGTGCCCCGCCGGCCCCGAGCGGGGGTATCGGGGCGGGGGGTGGACGGACGGGGACGCGCTGTGGGACGGGCCGCCTGCGCGTCCCGTGCGGCGTGGCGCATTGCCCCTCCGCCGCCTCTCCCCCCCCCCCCCCGCCCCCTCCTCCTCCTGCCCCGCCGCCCTTGGTGGGACGGGCCGGGTTGTCCGCGGCCGGGCCGTTGGGGGACCGTGCCGCTGCCCCGCACCCGCGCACCTCAGCGCAGCCGTCACGGGCAAGCGGCTCCCGAGGGGTGCCGGGCCGCGGCTCGGGGCTGTGCCCGTCAGCGGGCTCGGCCCATGCGAACTTGGTGTGGGGTCCGCGGCGCCTCCCCGTGCTCGCTGCGTCGGGTTTCTTCGGTTCGGCTCACTTCGCGGCCCGGCTGGCGTATGGGGCCGCAGGTAACCCCCGGGGCCGGGCTCCGGTGGGACACGACGGGTCGCACCGCGCTGTCGGGAGTCGCGAAGTGCTCGAGTTCTTTCTGTCCTTACGAGTTTGGGGGTGTTTTTTTGCACGTTTCAAGTTTCTCATTAGTTGCGGCGAGATACGCATCTGTATTTGGATGTGAAACTCACTTAATAGCTTGTATTTTGGCACATCTCAGAGCTAGACAAGACTATTTAATTTGCTAAGTCTCGCTTCTGCAGCTACATGTAATTTTCTTCTCCTGCTAAAAGTCCTTTGGAAACGCTGCAGAAATGTAATGAATATGCAAAGCAGCCAGTTCTCGAATCCGAATCCGGTTTGTCTTCAGAGACTTTTCAAAACGCCCAGAGTGATCAAGATATATTATGAAATAATCACTTTTGCCTAAAATACAGGAATGTGATGTTTCGCGCTTTCTCCTTGTGCGTATTCCTAATTGAATTGGTGACAGCTCAAATATAATCTCACCTCAAATAAAAGCCTCTAAAAATCAGTTAGGGTTGCTCGGTTGGTTTTACTTCTAGTGCAGCCTTGAAAAGCAGGAAAACTGCTAGTGGAGTCCTTGCCCCGTGCTTACATCCCACAACTCCCGCGTTTTCCTTCTCCCAATCCTTCACCCACGTCCACCACCTGCTCCCTGCAGCCGCGTATCTTCCTGCCACCTCCGGGAAATGTGCAGCTTTGATCTCAGACCAGGCAGAACGGGAAGAAATGAGTGTTTTCCCGTGGTTAAAGATACTGAGCCGGGCTGCTTCCGCTGCTGGCTATCTTGATAGAGGGAGCCGGGTGCAGGAATAGGTTGTGATTCCTGCCCTGGCGGTTGACAAGTATTTAGTCGTGCTCTGTGGTGTTCTTGTGGTTTTTGTTTTCCTTTTTCCTAGGAGTTGTGTTTGTGGTCAGAGTTAAGGTGACATCCAGCGTTTGGAGAGGAGGGCTCGGCATGTGGGGTGATAGGCTGTGGATGTGAATGAGGTAATGTGGAAAATCAGAATGCACGGTTGTGGGTTGCAAAAGGCTGAGTGAAAATCTAACTTGTGATTTCCTGATTCTTCTGTGGCTGTGACAGTATGCAACCTTGCATGTATTTTAAACAGCTTTGTCTGTGATGGGGACTTTCCTAGCATCTTTCTTTGTTCTATATGCAAAAAATGTAAAAAACAGCTGTTCTTCTCTGTGTATTCCTGCGCTCCTTACTGTTACGGACAACAAGCAAAGAAGGGGGACAAGTTGCAGCTCAACTGCCACTGCTGCATTCATTTATTCCTGCAGACCTTTCCATGCCAGCTTTGTGTTCCTGCATTTTGCCCTAAAAGGGGTTGCAGTTGGCCATGCCTTAGAAGATCTACTTGCTCTCTCCTAAGGCAGCCGATCATTCTGGTTAACTTCTTAGGGTTTGCCAGAGGACGGTTCCGGGCTGTTACTCCCGAACCAGACTGGAAAGCCTAAGACTTACCGAGAAGGCAGTGAAAGAGGGGAGCACACGTGGTGCCCTAGGGTCTTACCTGAGGTATTCTTCCCAGCGAGGAGCATACACAAGTCTGGCTGTGAGCTTGCCCCACGTCTTCCCGTTGTGTAACTTCTTCTCGTGCTCACCCTTTGCCCCAGAAGCATGGCCCCTGCTGCACTGAAAATGAGAGCAGAAGTGGTGGAAAGCAGTACTTTAGGTCTCTTAGATGTAGCTTAAAGGTCACCCAAAAAATGTGTGGCACTGAGACTTGAGTGGGTGTGCTAAGGCTTTACCATAGCCAGATAGGTAAGCAGAGCCAGGCAGCAGCAGCAGTGCCTTTGGGTTAACGGTTTCTTCCGATCCAGGTAGTGCTGCACTGCTGTCTGAGCTAACCTTGTTTGTTGCTTGTCCTCTTCCTAAACCCCATCTTACTCCACCAGGTCGACTAGCTTACCTCCTTTCCCAGCTTTGTTGGCCGTGAGCTGAGCCGAACCAGTGGAGCGGACTGGTAATGTGTAGAAAAGCAGCGGAGCTGTTGGTGTGGTGAGGCTGTCTTGGAAAGGGAAGGGAGCCTTCCCCTTGTAAAAGTTTAGAAATACGTGGGATGTCATTGAGGTGAGTGCAGAAGGAACTCTGTTTAAGTGAGGGGAGAAAGGAGGGCAGAAGGAGGAGTGTTTGAAAGTGCCTTTTCTGCAGAAATTGGTAGCAATCGTAAACGGAAAATTTGCGTGGCCCTCTCAGGAGTTACTGTACTAAATTTGGAAAACAGAATTTGAAGTACAAAACAAAGGGATTTCAGTCTTGCTTTAAATGCAAATCTCAATGCAGTCCGAACTGTGGACTCAATACTGACGCATCTGTAGTACCTATTAATCCGGTTTCATCTGTCATGAGGAGATTTATGATTAGAGGCCTCCAGGTAAAGGCTGCTCATGGACTGTTGCTGCTATTCCAGCCTGTGGGCTGGAAAAATGGCTCCATGCCTTGCCTGCAGCTCCTGAGCTGTATGTAAGTTCACTGCCACTGTCCTCCCAGGATTCAGCTTAGCTCTTTGCACAAAGTCCATTTGTGTAGATTTTGTGCTAAGAAGAATGACTTTCAGAGCAAATGGTTATTCTTCTATAGCAGTTATAGAAGTTTAATTGTGGTATTGATGGTAGAAAGTCAACATCATTTGAAATGGGAGAACAGGAATGGTTCACTGCACTGACGGTAAACCATAGGCTGTTGGTTTTGTTTGCCTTGTCAAAGCTGGTATGGAATGGGAGGCTTTTCCTGAGAAATCTCTGAAATTCTGTGAAGTAATGTCAGTTTTTTGAATCACAGAATTACGTGCCGTTTGAAGGATTACCTTATGTGATTTTCCTTGTTGCCCTTAGTTGCCTCTTGCATCCACCCTGAGTTCCAGAGTGGGCAGTTTGCTTGCTCTGGAGCTCACCAACAGAGCTCCTTGAGGTGGCTGCTCGGATCTGAACTGCTCCTGCCATCCATTCTGTTTTACAAGCACCAGCGTACAAAGAATGATACGTACAGCTGGTGGGTTTGGATTTTTGTCTTTTTGGTCTCTTTCTGGGGCTCCATCTCTTTTCCTGAAGAGATTGTTCTTAGGTATCCTGGTGCTGCCACATACATCTTTGTACAGCTTCTGTTGGCCTCATTTTAGTTTCTTCTACTAGAGTTTAATCAAAGATTTGCAGCAAAAGCCTGATCCTTCAGATGCTCCTTGAACAGAAGTCGAGTTCTTGAGTTGCTGAAGAAAAGATGCGTATTGTAAAAAAAAAAAAAAAAAAAAAAAAAAAAAAAAAAATCCGCACAATTCTGCCTTAATTTGACTGTTGGTTACCAGTCTCCCAGTGCCCCTAAGCATGGGTGTTTTCTTGCATCACAGTTTTGGGGTGAGGCATGTTGCATGTTGTCAAAATAGTTTCCCCCCAGTGTGTGCAGATCGTTCTGTAAGTGCTGATTTTTAGGTTACTGCTGTGTGGTTTTTCAAGTGCAGTGTGATAGTAGAGCCAGAGCAGTGTTAGCAGACCAGCTCCATGCCTTAGTTCTGTTACTTGCCTGACCAACTATAAATGACATGCTTGAGACCTTATCGATTGGTGGTTTAGCTTAACACAGTAATGCTGGAAATTATCCGCTTGTAGTTGTGAAAGCCATTGTAGAGTGATGAGGTGTGTGTGAGGTCCTGCAATTCTCTGAAGAGTTTATTTTTTGCAGGATAACTGTGGATAACGGGTTTTATGAAGCTGAAACTCTGCAAATGTTTTTCTGCAGCCATAAGGGTAGAATACTGCTGCAATTTGTCCCTTGGGATCCCTTAGAGTACAATTGTTATATTGCTGTGTCCTGAGTGTCACTGAAGTGCAGGCCTGTTAGCAGATGGGACAGGCAGGTGAATTCAGAATAACTTTTAAAAACTCTATGTGTTGTAATCTGTCAGTGCTTTTGCTTTATCTGTGGATGTTGCTCCCATAATTGAGAACAGTGGAGGCATTAGATTCTTTTTACGTGAAATGGGAAAAACTGTAGAAATACTTTGTTCTGAAACACCCTGTTACTGATCCAACTTCATTAATTCTCTGGGATTCTGTGAAGCACTTTTCTTCTTTGCTTTCCTTTTACAGGGCTCCACACTGCTGTGGGAGAAAATGATGTGAGAGTTAAGAAGAATTGAAACTGATGAGCTTTTTTTTTCTCTTCTTCAGGGGATCAAGTTTTCAGTAACTCTTCAGGGTGTTTTGTGATCATTTTGATCTGAAGATATAAAAGAGTCAAGTAGAAGCAGTGAGCAATATTGAATGACATTCTTGGGAACAAACATGAAGAGGGAATGCTGAAAACAAGCTGGCTTCATGTTTGAATCATCTTTTTTTTGTAGCTGCATCGCAACTGTCTGCTGATTTGTTTTTTTATGAATGTTTCCATTAAGTTAGCTATTAAAAAATAGAGCTTTTGCCCCATTTTTCCATACCTGGTCTTATGACAAGAGAAAGAAATCCTGTACTCTGAGTTGACAGCCTTATGGAAGGATGGGTGGTGGGGAATGCATCTGAACGTCAGCATTCTGGTGCTCATCTTCTCTCTGTTCTTACTGTTTGCAGATTCTGTTATCCGTGATGGCGTCAGCTCTACCCAGAACCCTTGGGGAATTGCAGCTGTATCGAATACTACAAAAAGCAAATCTCCTATTCTACTTCGATGCCTTCATTCAGCAGGGTGGTGATGATGTCCAGCAGCTCTGTGAAGCAGGTGAAGAGGAGTTTTTGGAGATAATGGCTCTCGTAGGCATGGCTAGCAAGCCTCTTCACGTCCGAAGGCTGCAGAAGGCTTTGAGGGACTGGGTCACAAACCCTGGTCTTTTTAACCAGCCTCTCACCTCCTTACCGGTCAGCAGCATTCCAATCTATAAGTTGCCAGAAGGATCTCCTGCGTGGCTGGGGATATCCTGCAGCAGTTACGAAAGGAACAGCAGCACCAGGGAGCCTCACCTGAAGATTCCAAAGTGTGCTGCCACGACGTGTGTGCAAAGTGTGGGTGCAAGCAAATCCGATGTGGTGGGGAACTTACCACTGCAGAGCGGCAGCGAGCCGAGGCTCTGGCAAGGACACCACACCACTGAGAGTGAACATAGTCTTTCTCCAGCTGACCTTGGCTCTCCAGCTTCACCAAAGGAAAACAGTGAGACCCTGGATGCTGCTGCTGCTCTGTCAGTTGCTGAATGCGTAGAACGTATGGTTCCCTCCCTGCCCAAAAGTGACTCGAACGAAGTCAAGGAGTTACTGAAAACAAATAAGAAACTGGCAAAGATGATTGGTCACATCTTTGAGATGAGTGACGAGGACCCTCACAAAGAGGAGGAGATCAGGAAGTACAGTGCAATATACGGCAGATTCGACTCAAAAAGAAAGGATGGCAAGCATCTCACCCTCCATGAGGTAAAAACCTTGAGCGACAGTGGGCTTCCTCCCTTTTTCCTATACCTTTTATGAGCTGCAGTTCACAGGGTACACTTTTTGTACAGGCACTTTAGACGGGGTTACAAGAGCTGTGTGTCCTACTGGAGCCGTAGGCAGTCCTGCCCTGGGATAGAAATCTTGAGTGCAGTAGAAGTTCCCTTTGTTGTACAGGTGTGTGCATGTGTGCACCGATGACTTCAGCTGGGTGTCATCAGACGGCTTGGTCACTGGTGTAGCCTGTCAGACAGAGGGTTTAAACAGTTTGGCACTGAAATAGCAAACCAGCATTGCAGTGAGCGTGGCCCTTGGGATTCTAAGCACTTGGCACATTTGTAAAGCAGTCCTGGCTTGGTGTTCCCTTTCAGCTTTGAGAGTAGACTGGTTGTTTGGAAGATTAGTAACTAAAATTGCTTGTGTCTGGGAAGAGGATCACCTGCCTTGGTTATTGCACTGTGCTGTCTTTGCTTACCTCGAGACCCTGCTGTGTAGCTTGTGCCCTCCAGGTAAAAAGGATTTTGCTGATGAGGTCCCTAAATCCAGTGGGATGTGAATTTTTGTGTTTGAATTGGGATGATGCTGAACTATACAACTTGTAGGTTGTTTTGGGCAGTGGTCTTAAGCTGGGCAAGTGAAGTGCAGAATGTGTGAGGAGGAAGAGAAGGAACTGTCTCCAGTGTTGATGGGTAGCTGTAATTTGAAGGTTTGTTCTTTAATACCTGCATCGCATCTCTTCTCTCTTGTCTTTAAAAGACCATGTGGACCTCCTTTGCTTTTCTTCTGGCATTCTTAGGGCTCACACTGCGTATGTTGTAACGCAATAGGTGTGTCTGTGTGGGGAAGAGTTTGCCAGAGCCAAAGTACAGTACAAGAGGAGAACAAACATTAATTCAAAGCAGTGCCAAAACACTGTTGATATGAACGCTGCATCAGCATTTTCACAGTTAACAGGGATTGCAAAATTTCAGTTGGATTTAACATTTGGCATGTAGGGCTTAGCTCCCAAAAGGAAAGGCAATGTTTGTGTTACAGGAGTGCCAAAAGAGCTGTACTGGCTTAGCCTTTTTTCACTTCAACAAGAAGTTTTGTAGGTGTGTGATCTACCGCGTAAGACTAGGTTCCCTTTATGCTTCTGAGTTGAAGGGCAGGAGGAAACAAGGTGTACTTCTTTACATTTTGGTTTATATATTTGCATTTATAAGGCAACTGCACATCAGCAGCAGAGACTTCCCAAGGACTTTTAGTACAGACTGAGGAGATGCTTCCAACAGACTTTTCTACCACAGTTTTAGCTGTACAGCTTTTACTTACATGCATTGTGGCTTATGTGGAACGCTTACAATCTATGAATTCATCCAGTGTGCAAGAACAGATCTCATCTTACTCCCCTGGCCTTGTGGAGAACAAGTTGTGTGTGAGATGGAGGCAGGACTTGAAAGGATTAATTGTGTAGATGCCCTGTGTGTGTTGCTTCAGGGTTCAGAGAGAGAGGGTTCTCCCCACCTAGGCATGGAGGCAGTCAAAGATGTACAGCATGTGAAGCTGTGTGCTTTCACAGTCTCTCTGGGGCTGCTACTCTGAAATCTGGGCAGACTTCTTGTAGGATAATTCCCTTGGCAATGGGAGGTGGGCACCAGGGGCAGATGTCGTGCCAGGCATGTGGTGGGCTGAGGAGTGGCTCTGCGAAGCTGGAGTGAGTAGTGTGGTGGTGGTTTGAAGGAGCAGGGTAGCAAAGAACCAGAGGAAAGGATGACTGCTCTGCCTTGTTAATTATATTTTTTAGTACTGCACTAAAGATCTTTACTACATCATTGTAAAACCATGTTTAAAAATGGAATGAGAGCATGGTTTGGCTTTAGGAAATGTTTCTATCGCTATTATGATTAAGGGCATGAGATCAAAGGAGTGTGTGGCTGACTTATGCCTCACGCATGTGGGGCCTTGCTGAACTTGATGGGAACTGCACACATGCAAGCAAGAAGAGTTTGCTCGTAATTGGTTTACTGTTTGCTTAAAGAGGCCGGATTTCGCAAAGTTTTGTCTTGAATGGTCTTAGTTTTAAAGCAGAAAATATACAAATAGCAGCAATGAGACCATTTCTTTTTTGTTTGTTTGTTTAAAATCTGCTAAACCAGGGTTTGCCTTTTGTAAACTCAACTTCAGTGGATTTTTGGTTTTGATGGCTTTATTTGCTGCTCAGAAGGAAGGACCTTAAACAACCAGGGAGGTAAGTTTCTACTTGTCCAGAGACTCTGTTTCTGCACGTGTTAATACATTCCAAGACTGTCATCCTGCATCACAGTTCAAGATCTCTCCTTGCAGCTGGCAATGAACAGCTGAATAAACTTCACTGTGAATTTAAAAAGCTTAAGTAGTGGTTAGCTTCTTAATGTAAAGATCAGGCTATGTCTGGCTCCTCAAGCAGAGTGGAGATGCATGCAAATTAAAATCAAATCTGATAGAATTATTGGCAAATTAGTGAGAGTGTTCTCTTGTTTCAGTATGAACATTGGAGTGTCTCAGGGGGCTTGGGCAGCCATTAGAGGCCAGTGGGAGCTGTAGACACTGAGCTGGTCTGGAAGCATGTGTTACTGGTAGGATTATCTCTATAAGGCGCTGATTAGCTTAAAATCTGATGCAGAATCTTTCAGAGATATTCCAGAACTAATAAACTTACTGTCTGTAATCCATCCCACTGTCTCGGTATTACGCAGCTTTTTAAGCATGGAGAGCCCATAACGTTTGAAGTTGGACTGGAAAAGTGATGAGTCTGAGCTATGCGCCTGATCTTTGTGACCTGTGCATGTTTGAGTCAGATTTGTAATTTGTCTTAATATTTCAGTGCTTGTCTAGGTACTTATAAAACAAACAAACAAATCCTGTTTAATAGTGTGAGAATCAGAAATAAGAAATGCAAGTAAAAAATTTTGTCTAACTTGGTCTCTTCCTTTTGTTTTGCTGACTCGCCAAAACAGTAGGGCTTGGTATTTGTTTGTGTTTTGTAGTGAGGGAATCTATGAACCCCATGAGATGGGAATGTACCTATCCCTCTCCATACAGCCTGTATGGTTATGTGCTCCTCCATATCATTCAGGCTTCCAGCAACCAGAATAATTATTTTCAGGCATGCAACACTTTCTAGCTGCAGTATTGTGCCTCCTGAAAAGGCAGGATGCCATAATGCTCTTCAATTCAGTCAGTCTGGATGTGACCTGGAAGAAGAAACGAGGAAAAACAAACAAACATTTGGCTTTTCTCATATATCAGGATAAACAGCACTTGCTTACAACCACCCAAAGCATTTTCAGTGATTTCAGCTCTTTGCAGCCTTTCAACACTTTGATGGATAAAAACCGTCTCAGATTATTTTGTAAGCATTGGCCATGTTATTCATCCTTGGCAAAGTACAAGCTATCACCGTTACAGAAATTAATGCCTGCTTTGGATGGTAATACTTTGCATCACTGTTATAGTTATCTTTTATTTTTGTATCATTTATTTTTTCTCCTGTGTTGTTTTTTTTTTTTGCTGAGACGATAGACATTGTAGAACAACTGTTCCTGTCTAATGGGTAGCAGTTACATTGTGGGAGCATAGGAACCTCGGAACTGTTTCACAAATTAAATCTAAACTTCCCACCCTTGTACATCTGATCTCTGAGGGGTTTTTTTGGTCTGTACAGAGACCAAAGGTTCAGGCAACATAGCTAATTCACCTGTTAAAGACATGTTTGCACTCTGATTAGTATTCGGGTATCGCAGGAAATGCCCTACTCGGATCAGAGGTTTTTGTGCTAAGCACAGGAAAAAAAAATGCTTAAGAAATATTAGGAACAGCAGTTCTGTTTGAGGTTTTATGAGAAATACTGCATGGGCTCAGGCCACTGAGAGAATCTCAGGTCTTCTGGTACATGTTTTTGGTTTTTTTTTCAGCCTCCTAGAGGACAAGTGTTGCATTAGGCAAAATACATCTATTCCAATTAGGATGACATCAAGCACTGCAGTGAAGGACAGCATGGTTGTGTGTTGTTCATATCTTATGACAGCTTCCATCCTTCAGGGATGGAGTGCGTGATGTTTTGGGTGAGTTGCTGTGATTTAATTCACAAGTAACATTCTGCGGTGTGGTAGACAGCAGGGTAAAGGAGCATGATTCTTAGCCTTCTCTCAAGAGACACCATTAAACTGCATACCTGCTGGCCTCTCGTCAGCCTCATCTTCTGTTCTCTTCCATGAAAAGCACCTCTTGTAGCAGCAGTGTTTTCCGTGGCTGAGGTCACACATGCATGGTCCTGTCAGCCCTTGGCCACACAACCCTGTGCACTGCACTGCGGCTGTGCTTTGCTCTGCCAGATCAGGGGCTGGGGATGGCACATCTCATTCTGTCATGAATATGCTGGCTGTGCTGTGGAAAACCTATCTGCTTTGTAATATTCACTAGCCTGAGACAGATACAGAGCATACTGTTGACAGGAGCAGCAAAGCAGCTGTGCTCATTTGCAAGAAGCCAGGCCCATTCAAAGCAGCTTTATTTCTAGAAATAAAGAGAGAAAAGTTGTGGGCAGTCTGGGGACAAAACACCTGCAGTACTCTGGCCTCTGGCTTTTATGCCTCATTAGAAGTGCTGGCTGCTCTTCAGCTGAGGAAGAAATGAAAATGTCTCTTTGGCCTCTGCTGACTGTGGAAGGAGCAGAGAATCTCCTCTCCAACATCTCGGTTTCAGTGTCTCTCATTGTATTAATAGTGTTGTTGTTTGTCCATACTGTTGACCATAGGCTTTTCAGACCGCAGTGTTGTATATGGTGTAATCATGACAGTATCGCCACTTTCTGTGGGCTTCCGAGCACTGTGAAACCATTTTGAGCCTTAACTTTGGGCTTTTTTTCTCCTCCCCTCTTTATGAAGCTACTGCCAGCAGCAGAGGCACTAGAAATGTGTCCTGGCAGGCTCAGGAAAACATCCTTGAAACAAGTCACATTTGATTCATGTCTGAAGATAGTCTTCACAAACACGAGGGTGAGAAACATAGCTAAAAAAAGTTTAATCGTTTCTTAAACCATCACCTTCTACAGAATCTGTGCTGTATTCACCAGGGAAAGCCATCTGTACCCACACTGTCATTTTTTTTTTTTCCCCCAAGTCCTGGGCATATTGCATTTATAAAAATAGTATTCCCTGTAAACCAGGCTTTGGGAGCCGAACACTGTGAACGTTCAGAGCTACTGTTTTATACTGAGATTTAATTAGTGCTGGGATGAGGCACAGGCAGTGCACATTGAGAGAGTCTTACAATAACATTTTTACTTTAAAGGACATTAAAAGGACATTTAAATGCCCCGACTACATGTTTTTCTTCCCCGAGGCTTACCTGGCTTAGTAAGAGTATAAATAAATGGAAGAAACCCTCCAGGGTTTGCTGTACATCTGTGAGTAGTTTTACTTGCAGCTGAAATTTGTCATTATTTCAGAAGAATGGGTACTTTTACAAGCACAGTGGGTGAATTTATGCAAAATCATGAATCCCTGGTTTTGTGTTTGATTTCCAGCTAACAGTTAATGAAGCAGCCGCTCAGCTGTGTGTAAAAGATAACGCCTTGTTGACCAGGAGAGATGAACTCTTCGCACTAGCTCGGCAAATCTCTCGAGAAGTTACATACAAGTATACTTACAGGACCACCAAGTAAGGTTTAATTAACTCAAAGGACCTTTATTTTCAGGGAATGAATCAGTCGAATAGCATTTCTTTTGAAGTACTAGAGACACTTTCTTCTTGCTCTTTAGCTAGCAAAGTGCTCTTCTGAGGGAGGTAGAAAAATGCTATTTAAGTCGTGAAGCTTTCAAACTGCTAAGATTTAGCTGCCTTGAATTACCTTTTTATTTGCTCTCTCGTTTTCCAAAGTTTTCAGTGATAGTGCATGCTGAGAGGCATCTGAGAGGCTGGCATTTCAAGTATTTGAGACATTTGTGTATTTCAAGGTTAATGTAAATAGGCAAAGTAGCCAAAGCTGCTCAATGTATCAGTTGTTTTTATTTTGCATACACAGATTCGGCTCATTAGTTTTCAGGGAATGAGAAAGATAAGGTCGTGGGGAGCAGCTTACAAACCTGCTTTAAAGGGGCTGAAGCTGACTCCTAATTTCATCTGTTACTGTTCTGTTAAATGAACTGCTGTTATGAAACAGTAACAAAGGCTTAATAGCTTTCAAATACAATTAGAACTTTAGAATTAGTGTTACTGAAAGTCTCAGTACTGTATTGTTTTTAAGTGTTAACTCCTTCACATGTAATGCAGTGTCCTTTCAAAATACATTTTCCTACACTTGTAGGATCTTCTTATGATTCTGCTTTGCTCCCCTTCCTTCTATAGTGATTTATGTAAAAATGCATCCATTCTGGGTAAGCAGTGCCAAAGGCATTGTGTAATTCTCTGTGTTCAGGTAGCTTTCCGTTCTGTTCAGAAGAATGTCTCTGACATCTTGAAAACCACACAAGGCACTTGTATTCCTCTGTACTTGAGTGACATATACTGCCACGTCCATGTGAATTAGAGGCTTTTTCTGTGCATCTCACTTGTTCTTGCCTGATGTTTTGGGTTTTTTTTATCTTGACTCTGTTTTTCATTATTAATTCTGATGGTCAGGGTTAATGTGCTGTTTACTGACAGTCTGTGTGTCTTCTTTTCTAGATCTAAATGTGGAGAAAGGGATGAGCTGTCACCAAAGAGAATCAAGATAGAGGTAAAGTATTATGACTCCTGTGTTTTGACCTATGCATGCTAAAATTCACTGTTGTTTTGAAGTGAGCTATCTTAAGGAAATGTGTCAGAAAAACATTTGAAAGACGGGGTCAAAAAAAAAAGTTTAAGTGTATATACCTATATACCTCATAAGATTAGCAGATCTTCCCTTTTGATGTATTTTTTTAACAAATTACTGTTTCTCTGTTACATGGGTATCTGACTCATCCTTATCATTGTGTGTTTTGGGTTTTTTTTTTTGCTGTCTACTCCAAAAGGTGTGGGCTAAATGTGCATTTGGGTATAAGCTAGGCCTGGGTTAGATCTGTATGTGACACAGATATATGATGCATTCTTTAACTGTAGAGGAAAGTTGGAGCATACTGTGACAAATGATGCACTGAATGCAAGGCTTTCGTAATTTTTCAGCAGTGTGATGCTTTTGCCTGTACAAAGGCTTTCCCATGAGACAGTCCTCAGTGCGAGCAGTTAGTTTAGAAAAGGCAGTTATGAATAGGCATAGAGGAGTTAATCTTTTTTTATTTATAAAGTTCCATCAGTCTGTGTACAGTTGTAGTTTGTTTATATAATCCAAAGCATACACATGCATTGAGGATTTATTCGTACCTTTGACGGTAAATCAGTAATGTCATTTACATGTGTTAGGATTTGCTTTGACATGTGCTTGTTCTTCAGTCCATGAAAGAGCAGAGAAAAGGTTCATTAAATCTTTTTATCCACCTTCATAATTATCTCCCTTGACCATCGTGTTGCAGGATGGTTGCTAGAGTCTCCCGTTTTTTGTCCAGTCTAGTCCTGATTTATGAGCGTTGGTGGGGAGCTGCTGCTCCTCTGCTTGGAATAGTATTTCATTGACTTAGATTTCAGTATTAGAAAGTTTTTCCTTCATTCAGTAATAATTGATGATGAGCAAGTATCTAAAATGACACACTGCAAAGGAGGTGCTTTTTTATTCATTGAAAGAAAAAGAAAGATTAAAATCCTGAAAAATACAGGCTGAAACTTTAGGGTTTTTGGAGAGCAGGAAATTTGGACAGCCTTAGGGAAACTTTATTCTCTTATGCACAGTGAAATCCTGAGTCGGGAAGGCCTACTTTTTCTAGGCACCTTTTAGTTCAGTAATTCTGAGAAAAGATGTTTACTTGGTTTTCTTTCTCTCTAAAATTACCCGTCATATTTTAAAGTGCTGGTGAAAGATTCACGTCCTAGCTGTACAAACGGCTATTTCAGAAATAGGACTTTTTTCCACAGTAAGAAATTTAAATTAAACTAAATGAAATATTCTTTCATTTGATAGCATTATAGCATATGATTAATTATGAAGTAACCAGTGTCGTCATCAGCATACATTTTATTTTTCCCTTGGGGAGTCTTCTAGGAGTAAATCGTTACTACAGTATGTTATAATGGAGACACACTGTAAGTCATGGACTTCTCCTCCAATAAATTTTAAAAGGGTGCATTATTACACAGTAACTTTTACATGTGGTGTTTTGGGTTATTGGGGCTTAGATTTCTAAAAAAGAAGGCGGCCTTATTTTAGTAGTATGTTTGGGGATTTTTGAGGAGGCTCGTTCTTAGAAAGGTGGAGGTAAAAATGAAAATGGTAGCAAATGCTGCAGTTTTTTCCTTCTGTTCTGGGTGAGAATTCTTTATCCTGTTTTTAAAGTTATGTTTCATCGTGGCTCTGTTAGCTCACTGTCATGCTAGTATCATGCAGAGGATCTGAATGAGAGTGTGGTGGTGTTGTAACTAGCTCTTTTTTCTTTTTGTAAAGGTCATTTTGCCTTCCTGTTTTAAGGCTGAACCCTGTATTTTGATTCACCATTCCTTTACCCATTAGTCATTAACGTCTCTGCGAAGCGTGGCCTAAAATACTAGGGCTTGAATTTGGAGAGACTTCACAACTGTTTGCATAGTGTCAAAGATTACTTAAAAAACAAAAGAGGGTTAATATCCAGAAATATAATAACACTTAAGCCCCCTCACCCCCCTGAACTCCAGAGAGACTCCGAAGGTCATCCTGGAGCAGAGCTAGCAGAGCTGTGTGTGCAGGCTGAATATTGCTGGGTTACAGCCACCATTGTGGATTTATCCTCTTCACGAATATGAAACTCACAAAAGCATTACAAAGAAACAATATGCCATGAATTACATCAAATTACCTGTAAAAGCCTTTCTCTTCCCCAGTGAGCTCTCCCCCTCTTATTCGTAGAGTAGGTGGGCGATCTGTGGGAGTGAAGTGTAGAGAGGAGAAGGGGAAAAAATCCAGGCAAATGACAGACTAAAGGTGTGGAGGGAGTGAAAAAGGGAATGGAATGAATTGGGATTTGGAAGCAGATTACAAGGAAGGGGTTGTAGTTCCTAAGTCTGCTCTGGACAAAGAGCAGGACAGGCAAATAGGGGGATGTGCTGTTTGCAAGTAGGCGAATAGCACATCCCCCTTCAGGGCAAGACTGTCTCCTGCATAGGTGTTGCGGGGTGGGGGCACCCCTTGTTTTGTTATCTTCCATGAGTCAGTGCCAGCACTGCTCCAAGCGATGAGCTGTTGTGGCACCAGCTTGGAAAGCAAAACAAGTCACAGGTATATAACGCAGAAGGCATGGAGGGAGAGGCTACTTATCGCTGCTGCTGCTTTGTGTTGGGGTTGGCGAGGTTCCCCCTCAGTTAGTGTGAACAGCCAAGAGAGCGAAGAAAGAGAGTTTTAAAAATACTCTTGCTGTCTGTGGTATGGAGAAATTGTTCTATGTGTCAGTGTCTTCATTCAGCTGAACGGGAGGGGTGGGGAGAGCTTGCAAAAGCTAATTTCACAAAGCTGAGTGGGAGTCAGGGGGCACAGGCAGGAAGACCTGAGTGGGGGCTGTGAGGAAGCATCTTCCCTTAGTGCTGGTATGAGTGGAGGGAGGGGAGAGAAAAGGCCCACCTCCACCATTGCTAAGAAGGTTGAAAAGAAAACCGAAGTGTGGGATTTGTGTTTCTCACAAAAACAGCAAAAGCTACTGTTTTCATAGGAAAAATGTCATTAGAGGGAGCGAAAAAGCACATGTGGGACTGAGAACATCTGCTGCATGAAGCTGCTTGAAAAACAACTGAGCAGCAGCATGGGCAAAACAAAAATGCTGCACTGCATACAGCAGGCCCTTCTGACCATAGAGGGAAAAGGAGCCTCTAGGCGAATGTGGTGCAGAGCAGGTTGTCAGCTGGCCCAGCCTGCTCCTCATCAGCCCTTAGATGATGCAGCAGGGCAGAGAACAGCCAGCGGTGGGGAATGGCTCCAGGAAAGGTGATCCAGAACGGCATCATCATCCAAGTTATCTGCGTGACTGATGGGTGACAGTCACAGCAACGGGCAGCTGGCCTTGCTTTCAGGAAGCAGTCTTTGGTTTTGTAGTGGGAAGTGATCACGTATGTGCTATAAAGAGCTGTGTTACCTGTCTTGTTGCAGAAATGGGATCCTGAGTGATAGGGGGGTTTGTGTATTCAGTTTCTCATCTTCCTACACACAATTGTTTTCCTCTCCAAAGCAAATTCATTTCTGACTATGAAAATGGTCAGTGCTCATGGAGATGTGCTGCAACGCCTTTGTTTCTAGAGGATGGGGTTTTGTGGCACTTTACCTGGTTATGAAATTGTGCATACCTGTATGTTTGGTTTTTCCGTGAGAGGGAGTATGATGGGTTGATAAAAGCAATATGCAGTGTTCAGACAGATACTTCTATTAATTTTTTTTTTCCCTGAGCATATCGAATAGCTTTATTGGCATTGGGTTGCACTGAGGGTCTGGCCACCATGCTGCAGGTCAGTGGGCAGCCTGCCAGTGGCATGGACCTTGTAATCCTTCCCTTGTGCTTTTTTGCAAGATTGCTGTTCTTATTCTTGGGCTGTAACTTACTTGTCCACCTAGTGTAAAAAAAATGTTGTTTGCATGCATGAGCCTCTAGAATCCACAAGGAAAATATGTCTAATTTGGCATATTTGATACATGGACGTACGGATCCTCAGTGTCACTGTTTTCAGGTGTTGGTCTGTTTTAGATCTCTTGCTTCCTCACATGTTTTAACAGTCACCTATATATACTGTCACCTATATACTGTGCTTTCATAAACATTTATGGGTGTTCCTCTATTTTACATGAGTTTTCCTTTTATAACGCTGAGCAGGATAAATTTTCTCATCTTGAACCTTTGCTTCAATGATTAATTTATTTTAATGGAGTCTGGCACGTTTTCACAGGAACTTTATTTGCTTTATGGGTACATATGCAAGCTGCAAAAGATTTGCATGTCATAAGCATTTGAGACTGAAAAAAATGAATGATGATTTCCCATAGTATATAAAGCCTTAGCTACTCTGCTTTTAAAGTGATGATATTTCATTTTGTGGTGCTACTGTAGGTTCTGTGTAGAACACCTTGAATTTCAGGAGGCTTTGCTCAGTTTCTCAAGGTTAGTATATGCAGCTGCTGTGCCTTAATCTTGACTAGATATAAGTTTGATTTCTTAAGAATCTCCAAAGCTGCTGTATGTAACAAGTAACAGAAACCATGGGCCTAAATCTGCCTGGCAAGGCTTGAATGTAAACTAGTTTAATGTCAGTGGCAACAGTAGTCTGGATTCACCTGAAACTGTGAGAGATGACTTTCTATGTATGCCATTTTAGATATATAGCAGTTGGTGTAGAGGGGTTGTCTGTGTTTTATGCACAAACCTAAATGATGTGAATAGCATGAACACGTAAATTGCAGACCCGAATTTTCCCGAAGTTCAGGAATGTGTTTTTTGTTGGCTCTTTTCTTTTTTCTTTTGAGTATACAGAGAGAGTGATGCAAAACAAGTAATATGTCTCTCTTGCTGTTTGGTTTCTTTTTATGTGCTCAATAGGATGGTTATCCTGATTTCCAGGACACTGTCCAGACGCTCTATCAGCAAGACAAAATGCCACTTGCTTTGGCTAAAGGGAAGAATGAAGACTCAACAGCTCTTAATTCTCAGGTAAACCAACTAGACTACACTGTGAATAATACAGGCATGTCTTTGTACATTGGTTTTCGTGTATTGTTTTGATGACTAAAGTAATTACCATCAGCTTTCAAAGGCTGCCGAGCTTAGCGGTGATTGCATCACTTTTAATTGGGGTTTACTTCTGGAAGTGTTCTGACACAGTACTACAGCTTTAGCCTTGTTAGTTCCAAGGAGGTAAGATCTAGTGTAGTAGGCTTGAAAAATACGTGACTACCTGTTGAGAGCAAGTGGGGTACTATCGGTACAGTATGTGCTGTGTTACTTGCGTTATTAGCTATAAATGGAAAGTTCAAGTTACTGAGTGTAGAGGAATAGAGTAGGCGATCTTGGAGTCCTCAGTTCTGACGTTTCTTACAAGAAGAAAGGCCAGTATAATTAGGAAATGGGGAGCCTCTGGATCTGAGAGGATAAATTGCCTAAATAACATCTACCCTTGTGGCAGTGCATTGTTTTCAAGTACCCAGAAAGCTTTCTATAAATGAAGACAGGTTTCAGATGCTTTGTCTTTTCTGTAGTGTATCCCAGCCTTGAGGCAAAATATGCATCTCCTGCTGCCTGTTGTTGCCAAGGAGGGATTTCATGCTAAGTTGCAACAAATTGTATAGCTGATTTGAGCAACTGTAATCACCAAATTTTCAAATAAGATTACGGAGTTACATTCCTGTTCCCTGAGAGTGGATGTGGCACACTATCTTTTACCTTCTTCTGTTGCGAAGTAGTGTACAATGATACAAATGTGTTCATTGTCATACATCAAAAAACAATCATGCTACATATTCTGGTGTCACATAATGATGACCTGCATTTGATTTTTGCAAGCTTATTTTCATCATGTATATGCTTTAAAGCTTGCATTGGTCACTGCTACGTAACAATGGACTAGAAATTTATTTTAAGCTTAAAGGTATCTGCGACTATACAGGGTTTTCTGTGGTGATTCGAAGGTCAAAATTTTGGGGTTGTCCCAATTAAATAACAAAAATGGCATGAGCGAGAAATGTTTTACTCTTTTAGAAAGCTGTTGTGAAGTTCAGAAGTTGTAAGAGGAGTGATGGAATAGGAAAAAGCACACTTGAATGTAAACTGTTTGAACAGTTTCTTCTTTTACTTGCCTCCCAAGACCAAGCTTTGAGCTGTCAGTGTTCTTCTGCAGAACCTGATGAGCTCTAAGCCAGAGTGAGTAAATATTGGTCATGTCGTTACCCTGCTATCAGGGTCATCACTGTGCTGCAGAAGCTCAGATTTTGCTAGTCTGTTTTGCCTCCATTGTGTTTGTAAATTGTTGAACTATGCTGGGTAAGCAGACCTTCATGGGAAGTCAGGGCTTTCATCATCTCCCAAGAAAAGCCCTCTGCAATTAATCGGCCTGTGTAGCATTGAAACGATTACTGCATTACCTGATAGAGAAATGCCTTTTTCCCAGTCAGCTGTAGATGTTAAGGTTGTACACTTTCTGTTCCTGTGTTCATCGTGGCTCTTAATCAACTTTCTTAACTTGTGATTTTATTTTTGCAAGATGCTTATTTACATTCTCAGGAACAAGATTATAGTGAAATTAGAATTCTCTTGGCATTAAAGTCAATGACAAACATTCAGACGCCATTTCCTCCCACGTTGCACCGCATTGTTTAGTTTCACTCTCGAGAGGTGTATAGGTCTTGTTCTTCTTCTAGACAGACATTTCACACCTTTATCCCCCACAAACATACTGTGATCCTACACTTTCAGAATGGCAGATTTTTAAGCTTGTGTAGTGCTGTTGCCTAAAATAAAGATTCCAAGATGTCTGGTGAAATCTTGGCATAAGTTTTTAGCAGATGTTGCCATTGCTCTTGGAATACTTTCTGGAATACTTTGTGAAGACATATATTTGAACAGAGCTAACTGATAATTAAGACATTATTTTCGGCTTTTCTTGAGATTCTCTCGATGTAACCTGCAGTCCTAAGGTGCAGAAAGTGGTTTTTGTGTTTTCAAAGAGTAGAATTTAATGTTGCATTTCTGTGTGGATGAACTACAGCAGCTTGCATTTTAAGTACTCTTGAGTGACTCAGAAGAACAGTATGAAAATCTATGGGTGCAAAAATATTTTGTTTGCTTGGTAGCTTTGAAGAAACCGTAAAGCACACATCTGTACATATGAGTCAACAAAAACCTATATCTAGGCTGTTAGTCTTATCATCTGATAATGTTTTTTTTTCCTGTGTTTTGACTCACTGTATGTATGTATATAGAGAGATATCTTTTTTCCTTTATTTGCAGTCAGAAAAGGTGATGGCAAAACAGATGGAATTTCTTTGCAACCAGGCTGCATTAGAGAGACGTCTTTCCACAGGGTGTTACAGGCAAAACTCAGAAGAGCACAGCCCAAATGGCATGTCATTAGATAACACTGATGGACAAGGTATGGTAGCTTCCAGGCATGGTGTTGCTGCCAGCAAATACATTTGATATTATGCAACTTTTGTCAGTAGTGTTATTTATCTAGTATAGAACACTGAGCGCTGAATGGACAAGTCAGGATCCCTGCCCTGGAGTGCTTAGAGTCTAAATAATGCAATCAGATGTACAGTCACATTCTGCTCTGTTACTCTAATGTAGCCAGGCAGACTGCTTTCTTTATGGATAACCCTATGGGGAGGGAAAAAGGTAGGGTGCATTAGTGTTACTGAGGGCAAACCTTGGCTCTGGCTTTATCCTAAGTTTTCAAAATAGAGCAGGATGTTGCATTTTGTTTGTGTTCTTGCTCTGTGGAATTTGAAAGTAAAGCAGATAATGTAGTTGGTACCCCTTTTTGTTTACTTGTTTGTGCAGTCTAGGAACAAAGCCTGAGGAGCTGGCTACGTAAATAACTTAGAATTAACTAGGTTCTAATGGTGTCCTTAGTAGCTTGTTATTCTTCAAAAAGCTTACAGTTTAGTGGCTCTCTCTTTGATTTGCCAACTGGCTGTTCCTTAGCTTGAATTAATTGTAGGAGTGTTTGTTTTGTTTGGCTGTTTTCTGTTTAGATTTCTTTTTTTACTGTTGTGAAGGGAGATAAAATGTTTTAAGCACAAGAAATACAACCAGAAATTTTTGTATCTGGTGTTTTTTTTAGAGCTAGTTTAAGGGGGGAGATAAGCGGTAGAGAAGGCAACTAAAGAAGATAGGAGTAAGCTTTAAAACAGGTTTTCATATGTGTGTATTGGTCAGGCAAAGTGGTACACAATTATACAGCAAGAATTGGGGTGTGTGGCTCCGGTTCTTCTTGATAGTGCTAGCTTCTTTATGCCATTAATCCATTGTGCAGTGGGAGCAGGAATTTTTAGGATCTCAAAGGGGTTTTTGAGCAGAATGAGAGTTTTAATTTTATTTTTGGTCTGGCTGAGTGTCCCTTTCCAGCAATACCTGTGTCTGCAACGCAGCATATTTACATAAGCTTTGTTTTGCTAGGAACCTTCCATGAGCAGCTGGAAATTAGGATACAATTTTCCTGATAGAATTAGCATGTCTTTAAGTCCCTATCTGTTTAATCTCTAATATTGCTTTGCTTTTAACGGATCAACGTTTCACTGTGACCAACTTCCAGGTGAAAGACCGCTGAATCTCCGAATGTCCAATCTGCCAAGTAGACAGTTGCAGCACATTTCACTTGATGGAGAGCAGCATGTTGGAAAACCTCTGTGCAGTGATTTGATCCGGCTTTACCCCAGTGGTGAGGCGAAGTCCCAGTCTTCGGGTTAGTGCTGCCTCTTGTAAATTACCCACTGTTTCTTAAAAGGCTATGATGAACTAACACACGATGTCTCCAGCTGAAGAAGCTAGTAGCTCAGCCTGGCATGCTTTGTGTGTAGCCTTTTAATCAAGGCTTTGGACAAAAGTTCCAGGGGAGTGTTACTTGTTAATCTAGAACCAGATTGAATATTGTTTGGGAAAAGTTTTCAGGGTGCAGTAACTAAGTTCAGATAAGCAAGTTCTGGCATGTGTCTGTCCTCAGAAAGTGGTATTGACCCAAACTACTGCTTTTAAATACTTAAGTTGCTGTTGTACTGCAGTTTGATTTACAGCATGGTTTCACCCTTTATAAAGGAATCAGGCTTTTTTATAAAATGGCTTTTTATTCTGGTTTATAAGGACCTAGTGATGTTCAGTTTTAACCCAGCTGGGCTAAAGCCCAGCAGGAGGAGGCAGAATTTATTGCTTCAACTGTTAGTATCCATATGGTTCATGGTCCTTTTTCTTGAATTAAGAGCACAATGTATTTGTTTCCAAGCAGTGTTTTTTAACATTATTCTTTTTTCTTTCTTAATGCAGAAGGCCTTGGTATTTTAAAGGATTTTCCTCATTCGGCTTTTAACAACATAGAAAGGAAGGTCATAAAAACAGAACCTGAAGACACAAGATAGTCATTCTGCTCTGGAACATGGTGTCGTAATAACGAATGAAACTTCACAAGAGAAAAAAACCAGCCTTAATAACCAGTGTTGCCTCATTCAAATAAGAGATTTCAATAGCCAAAGCCTAAGAACTGGTACAGTAATGTGTGGAAACAGGAAAGCGAGAGACACTGCAAACTAAAACAGTAATACAGGTGGATAAACATTCCTGTAAAAGTGGTTTTATAACATGGGAAGATTCACAAATTAATATTGTGGGTCTTCATTATTTAAGAATGTATTATGTATTTGTATAACTTATCAAAGTAAATCTAGATGTTGGGACGTGTATTGAGTCCAGTAGATGTGGCTACAGTTCATTTTACTTGAAATTTCAATGTCTACTTTAAGTGTACCTAGCGTAGATATGGTTGTTAAACATTTGAATTAAAACTCATTGGAGAATTAGGAATGCGAACCTTGTGACACAATTAACAGCAAGTTTGCAACAATATTTGTAGAAAAAGGAAAATGCATAAAATATTTCATGGTTTAAAATGTTATGTGGATATAGCATTTGATAGACCTAGACCCTGATTCTGTATTATAGCGGACGTACTTGACACTTAACTATTGTTACATCACTGTCAATGGTTTCAGCAGCCTTTGTGTAACACACTTACAGCATAATACCTACCTACAGTTCAGGAGTGTAGAGAAAGCCAGTTGGAAGAGGCCATATGATTGGCTCCCATTTCCTTGGGGGGAAAAAAACATGGTTTGATAATACTGTGCAATTACTGAAATCTCAGCTGGTGGGAAACCCAAGAGTCAATGTAGCATGGACAGGGCTGCAAAAATTGTGATTCAGACCATTATAACTTTTTGGACTTCTCTGTGGATCTTTCAAAAACAAAAACAAAAAGCATCCTAGGTGTGGCAGAGATGAAGTATGGTGCACGATTTATGCATCGATGTAAAAGGTTGCACTTGATATCCAGAAACCATAAGATCTTTTGGAGGGGACGACGAGGAGTTACGTCTTTAGCGTGTGACTCCTAATTAAGTGCTGTCCAGCCCACATGATTCTATGAATATACCGTATACTGCATACAGTATGCCAATACGTTTCTTTATATATGTGATTAATTAACATCTGTATTCTTTATTTATTTGACAGTTTTTATTTTTTTGTACATTTTCACTTTTGCAGATGTCATTTTATCTAAGGAGAAATAGTCGGCATATAACTTTGGAATTTACCATGGTGTGTTTGTGTGCATTCGTTTTTCCTCTGCGCAACTCCCTCAATAAGAGTTACTTTTCAGCAGTCAAAACAGTTATATGCCTCAGTTTCTGAATACAGTTTTTGCTTACAACATGTCCTGGAGGGGAAAGGGAGGGCTGAAGACAGTAAGTTACCGTGCCAGCAGGTAAACTTCCGTATTCAGGTGTGCACTTCATGTCTGCAGTTTGCTCTGTGTCATAGATGTGTATTAACGATTCAGTCACAGTCTGTGTTGTACTGAAACAGTCAGCAAAATGTGAGCTGAAATGTCTACACTGCAGTCTCTTATCACTGTAAACATATCTAATTATTTTATCACTTTTGATTTGTGGAACAAAGCTTTATAGTAGAAACACCAGTAAACAACTTTTTATACTATTAAAATGTTTGTTTTTTAAAAAAATGTTTCTTGAACTGTATGGTACTGTTTCACTTACTGAAGTATCTTTAAGCAATGGAGTTCGCAGCTTTGCTGTTAGAAATAAGAGATTGAATGTGTAGTTATATTTCCTCTTTCCTGTTGTGTGAGCTAGTGATGCGGATAAGATTGTAACGTTAGCCGGTGCCCTGGTTAGTATCTGAGTAGCTTTCATGAGACGTGTATGGAACTTGTTAAAGGACAGTTTAAGGTTTGAACTGTACAGCTGGTGTGATAGAAGGTACCAAGCAACAAAACTTTAGAGATGCAGGAAATGTTCTGGTTTTTCAACACCTGGCACGATCAACAGTTCTTGTGTGGATCACAGAAGAAGCTCTTAAGCTTGCTGGTCTCTTCGATTAAAGTGAGAGGAAGGAAAAAGAACTTGCTAAGCAGCACGCTGTTTCAGTTGAGTCCAGAATTTATTTTGTAAACACTAATGTATTAAATTTGCTATAAATTAAAGTATATAACAGTTATATTTTTGAGTTGTAAATACAGTACTTTGTGTCACGACCAGTTGGTTCTCTCCAGGATGATATTTCAGTCTATAGTCCAACAGGCCATTTCAGTCTCAATAAGCTGGAAGCAATTTTTTTTACTGGTTTGCAGTTGTATGATAATTACTTTTTTTTAACCTGGGGGGGAGGCGGGAGGTGCATTCCGAGTTTGCACATACATTCGGTAATAGCAAATACTCAAGCATTGGTCTTTCCATGACAGAGGTCTTGGTGGACTGCGACTTGGCTTAGCCTCTGGAGCCGCAGGTGAGGCGCTTGCCCTCATCTGCTCTGGAAGGGTTGGTAGATTCAGGGTACCCTGGATCAAAGGCCGGCCCTGCAGATGATGCCTGTTCTTATTCACATGTTTATATTGTTGCTTACAAAATAAAATTCACCGTGAGAACTCTGTAGTTTCCCCAGGGTTTTTCCTTCTTTTTATTTTAATGGTGTTCTCTGAAAGGAGATGTTAATTTTCTGGGGATAGGGGAGGAGGGAGCAGCTCTCTCCGGGGGAAACCTTTTCCTGCTCTTGTGGTTGAGCACTCATTTATGGGTGGCCATATGTGCACAGCCTGCAGGGCTGTAGTGGGCCAAGGCAAAGGGGGAGAAGTGAAACCCAGGAAGGGTTTCTGCAGCATGGCAGTCTTATTTAATGCTCTTTCTACCTCCTTATTTTGTGTGTGCTTACATTGGTGCAAAAATGCAAGCAGCAGATCTGCTAGGAGGTGGTACCGGGCAGTTAGAGATGGTCCTTGGGACTCTGGGGGACAAAGCATCGCTGCCCAGCCTGCCCTCAAGTGTCTTGGTGGTCCACCCTGTTTCAAATGGCTTTACAAATGGTGGCTCGCATCTCAGCTGAAGTGGTGCTGGAGGACAGAAACCAAATGGGAGATGGGGTATAAAAAGGGAAGAGAAACAGACCAGGGAGCAAAAACATCCAAAAGAAGCAGGGGAACCCACCAAAAACCTTGAGAAACATGCAGGTTGCTGAGTTAGCGTAAAAGGTGCGATTCAAAGCAGGGGGGCCCAGCCTGGTGGAGTCAAGAGTGAAGTGCAATGCCCCTGACTTCTCCCAGCTCAGAAGAGATTAAACGTGGGAAATCAAAACCAATGGCTTAATGTGTGCTGGTTTTTGTCTGCACTTCCAATGTCATCTTGCCTTTTTCTGGGAGGAGGAGGAGGAAGGAAGGAGCTAGGTACTGCTGTCTTGAAGGTGCAAGGCTAGGACAGAATATGCCACAGTTACTGAGCTTCCAGGCTGCACCCAAGTATAACTGGAAAACCTTTAGATACTGTTTTTAGCTTGATCCGGGCTGAGCAGTGGGTGCCTGCGGTTCAGTAAAGCCACGGTACGCTGGACAGGCAGGGTCCTACTAGGGCCTACAGGCTTGTGGCAGGCTCACCAGGTTCCGTGTCTCAGCAAGGTGCTGTGAAGCTTTGGTGCTGTGAGGTCCTCCGTTGGCAAGCGGTGTTGGATTAAACAGCCGTTACAGAAGGGTCATTGAGGTTCATCTGAAATGGCAGGAGATGCCAGTTTCTCATGCAGCCAAAAAAACCTCATTACTGTTAAAACTTTCATTGCTGGTTACCTGCCTAAAGCTCCTGTGTCTTCTGAATAAGCAAGTTGCATGAGGGTCAGCAGGGAAAACATCTGCTCGCAGCTGTGCCTTTGCTCGTGGCGGTCGCTTTGCCCATCATAACTCATTCCCTCTGCATTTTCCCTTCAAAATGCAGGAAACGACAAATACCAGGTTCAGACTGTTGGTGAAAGGTCTTCCAACGGGCCACAGGCAGAGCAGAAACACTCATTACTGCACTATTTGGGATTGGGTGAAGCTTTGGCTTGGATCCGGGCTCCTGAGGTGATGGGAAGAGCACTCTGTGCTCAGGGAGCCCTGCTCTGCTCCTTCCAATGAGCACAGAGCTGAAAACGCAGCAGCATCCCTGGCTGCGGGGCTGGGGTTTGGGGGTGCCAGCTAGCAGGAGGGGGCTTGCCTGCTTCCTCAGGCATCCCCTCACCGGGGTTAGGAATGGTCCTGCTGCTTTCCAGCCTTGCTGGGGCTGGGGTGCGCCTGAGTCGCACTGAGGAGCTCTCTGTCTGCCTCCTGAAGCAGGAAAGCGAGGAGAAATGCCATGAGGCTCTTTTCTGCTGTACAGAAGGGTTGAAAAGATGTTGTGCTGCAGTGATTCAGTGGGGAAAGGATAAATCCCTCACATACACCTACGCACCACCACGAGAAAGAACTCCGTGGGCAGGCAAGGAGCAGAACATGAAATATGAATTTCCTCGAGCTGCTCAGGAGGGATGGCTTCCAGAGCCCTTCCTCCTCCAGCTCCCGCTGCCCGGCCATGCTGGGATGAAGCTCTGCCCCGGATCCAGGAAGGTCCCCAGGCTGGGCAGTCCGCCCTGCCCCATGGCTTGCACCTGCAGCCTTAATGAAGGGCAAGTCCCCTTCTTATATGGTTTTGGGCTGCAGCTGGGTCGAGGCTGGCTGCCCATCCCTGGGTAAGCTGGCAGCTCCAGCAGGCGGCAGCTCCAGAGCTGGGGAGGCGGTGGAGGTGGCTCCCACTACGGAAAAGCTCAGGAAGACCTAATGTAAGCTATAGCCAAGTCCTTGGTCATCAGATGGTTCTTAGAAGTGCTTACCCCCCCCCCCCCAAAATCTGGGTTGCTCCTGTTTTCTGGGTAAGTCCACAAAGAACAGGGCTCTCATGTGGGGGGGGGGGGGGGGAAGCGGTTGGAGATGTTGAAAGAGTTGATGAATGCTTCTCCCCATTTAACAGAATATTCAGAGGTCTTTTAGGTGCGTTCATCTGAGACACGCACCATCTGCTGTGGTCTCTGCTGGAGCAGGGGCCTTGCAGAGCCTGGTGCACATGTGGAGTCCCCCAGAGGAGCTGTTGCAGCCAAGGCAGATACTGCTGGTTCAGGTAGATTTACTTTACATTGCGGGGGGCAGCTCAATTTGGCTTGCTTTCCTAAATATATTATTTCTCATCAAATTTGGATTCTCCCGAGTCTTTAGAGCGCATGTGGATGCAGTTGATTTCCTGGGGATTTTAGACGGCTTCATTCAGAGCCATTTAGAAAATGATTTAATCACCTTGGAAAATCCTGTGGAGCCAAAAAAATCTTGTGTTTACTTATTACTCGGTTGTAAATTGGTGGTGCAAAACATAGCAGCACCGGGTTGTAAAACTGCACATAAGCCTCCACTGAAACCCAGTGCCAAACGGAAAAGCAAACCAAAGAATTAACTCTGTGCATGCAGTGACACGAATGCAGATGCATTCTGTCATCACAAGGCTGGGCAGGAGTTTCCGAGGTTGCTGCAGAGCCGAGTGAACCCCAGGTCCAGGGTAGCTCCCGGGTGACACACTGAGTGAGGATGTGATCCTATTGACGCAATTTGAAAGCCCTTAATGACTCATCCATGTGTCATTAGAAGCTTGTGCTTGTTCAGTGTTTGACTGGCGAAAAGGGGCCGTGTTGAGCACCCTTGGGCAGACAGCCCTTACTACTGATGCTGATGGGCAGCGCATGGACGCACGGGCACCGGGATGCTGCAGGCACTGGGATGCATCTCAGTGGCGGGTGCCTGCCTGCGACCTCAGCCCCCTCCTGCTTGTCCTCAGAATGGGATTTTCATAGGGACAAAGTCACCACCCTTAGGTTCAGCACTGCCCTGCTGCGAAAAGAAGCGTGAGCTGGTGCCGCCTTTCATCACAGCCTGGTTTGGGTTGGAAGGGACCTTAAAGCTCACCTGGTTCCAACCCTGCCATGGGCAGGTTGCTCCAAGCCCCGGTGTCCAACCTGGCCTTGAGCACTGCCAGGGATGGGGCAGCCACAGCTTCTCGGGGCACCCTGTGCCAGAGCCTCAGCACCCTCACAGGGAAGAGCTTCTGCCTAAGAGCTCATCTCAGTCTCCCCTCTGTCAGGTTAAAGCCATTCCCCTTATCCTGTCCCTACAGGCCCTTGTCCAAAGCCCCTCTCCAGGTTTCCTGGAGCCCCTTTAGGCACTGGAGCTGCTCTGAGGTCTCCCCTTCAGGAGCCTTCTCTTCTCCAGGCTGACCCAGCCCAGCTCTCTCAGCCTGGCTCCACAGCAGAGCTGCTCCAGCCCTCGCAGCATCTCCATGGCCTCCTCTGGACTTGCTCCAACAGCTCCACGTCCCTCTTGTGCTGTTGCCCTGAGCAGCGGGATGCAGGACTGCAGGCTGGGTCTCATGATTGCAGAGGAGACAGGGAGAACCCCCTTCCTCGACCTGCTGGCCAAAACACAGCTATATTGTGGGACACATTCCACGTTCTCATGTTTCTCAAGCTGGAGTCACTCCTCTCTCTGCTTGGCAGCACAGGGTACTGGACTCAGTGCGTATGTAAGAGCCGCTTCATTTTAAGGGACGAAATCCAGCCTTTTCCCTGCACACAGGATGAGTGTCCCGAGTGCCTGGGGAGGGGGCACAGCCCTGCCGAGGGCTCCCACTGGTTTCATGGAGCAGTGTCATCCTTGCCCTCATGCGGCAGCCTCAGGATCCGCCTCGCGCTCATTCAGGAGCTGCAGCATCGCCGCCACGCGTAGACTGATCTCAGCAGCATCCCTCTCGTATCTCCCCTCCCTGGCCCGCTTCCAGCCTCTCCCGCGTGCACCCGGTTATTACTGTAGCATCCAGCATGTTTTACTTCATATTCATCTCCCTTGCACATACCGGCCCACTCACATATTAGATCCAGCTCTTTTTATCCATTTCTTTTTGCCTGTAGCTCGTCAGAGCGGTGATGCACGACACGCCGCGTGTTGGGACGCATCCTGACGGCACAGCGTGGAGCAGCCGTCTCCACTACGTCGCTGGATGGACCCGCTGGCTCTTGCAGCAGCCCATCTTTGGAGGAGGATGCTGGATGCAGTAAATGGTGATGACATAAAAAGGTGTCTGGGCTTTTAATATATATATATACATACACATATACACCTCTTGCAAAGCTGGGAAAACTGCAGCCATTTGGTGTGCTCAGACGTTGCTCCACTCGTCTTAGATTATATTTGTCTTCTCTTTCTTGTGGGTGGTGGAGGCCACATTAGCTGAAGATGACTCCATAGGGCAGGTTGGAGCCATATAAGGTTCCCTGCTGCGTTGCTAGCATTGAAAGTTGAAGTGCCAGAAACAGCGTGAATAGAGTTGCCAGCATGTTAAGCATGTGGCCAGTTTTAAAGGGCTATCACTACTCATAAAGATAGAGAAGCTTTTCAAGCTTGATAGGAACAATGGATTGCAAAGGGTAGGGAGAGTGAATCCTATCTTCCTGCTGAGGAGCTGCCATGAGAGGCTGGGGGAGGCAGTTCCAGCACATGGCTTCAGCAGGAGTGGCATCCCTATGGCTGGGCTGTTCTCTTTTCTGCATCTTCTGAGATCTCATTCTTGTATTTGCTGATTTTCACCTCCTGGAATGACCTGCTCAAAAGGCTAAAAATGACTGCTGCCGGCTGGTGAAGTCTGGGTGCTCTTTGAACTTGCAGAGGAAGAAGAGCTGGGATGATATTCGAAGTGTCCATTTGAAAGCATGCATCCAGTGCAGGGATCTCTGGTGTAACTGCAGATGTTTCAGTTATGAGATAGATACAGAAGAATTCGTGCCAGTGCTTGAAACCAAGTTTAAATCTCATCATCATGCAAATGGCTTTCTCTTGGTGTCTGAAACAACCCCCTGGGTGCCCACAGTGCAGGGTCCTGTCTCATCTCCAAAGGCTCTTTGTTTCTTCCGTCAAATAGAGATCACCCGGCTTGAACTGAAGCTGCCACCCTGCAAACACCTTGCTGGCTCCCCACTTACTTGGAGCTGTTGAATTTCACCCTTTGCTGCACTAAGCAGTGGCTGCACAGTGGTGGGTCTCAGGTTGGACGCTTGCTGTGGCGGCTTTGGGTTGTTTTCTATCCATTTCCATGTATTTGGGGGCAATCAAAGAGGTTTGATGTGAACCCCATAGCCGAGACGGAGCCAATGAAGCAAGTGGCAAGTCTGCGTTCAGTGTACGGAGGAAGAACCTGCAAACCGAACTAAGAGGCTTTTAATTAAAACTAGAGATTAGATCAACAGAGTATTACAACAGGTGGTTAAATCCCACGGCTAAACAGCCCCTGCTTTGTTCTCCCAGTCTGAGGCACGAAGGGAAACTTTCTACAGGGCAAACAAGGGATCCTGAATACGTGGCATGAAGAGGTTATTGCTGGTAACACAGCAGAGCTGGCACTCGCGTTTTGCAGGGAGAAGGCAGAGACATGTAAACGCACGGCTCACACGGACGGGGCCTCTCGAGCGGTGTCAAAAGTTTGCATTCTCATGGGATGGAAAAAGGCTGATTTGGTTTGCTCCTCACTGCAAAGGGCTGTGTGAGGAGGTGCTGGCAGCCCCGTGCCCCCAGGAGGACTGTGCTGCTGGCAGGGGATACAGGGGGACGTGGTCTGCAGCTGACGGGTTTCCCTGTGGTGTGTCCCTGCTGTACACCCTGTTTGTTACATTAGGGCAAAGTATTTTGCTGTGATATTTGCAAAGCACTTTGCTGTTGGCAAGGGCTTCTGGGCAGTTCCGCAGCCACACTGAGGAGGAGGTAGGATGTGTTATGTGCTGCTGCTTACCCCGTTCCTGACCCCACAAGGTGCTGCTAAACTGCCTATCAGAGGTGCCTGGTTCTTAGTGGATGAGCTACACCTTGACTTTGAGAACTGTTGAGCAGTGTTTCTGTCTCCTGATCGTGGAAACTTAACCCCACATACCTAGAGGGAAATGACGACGAGAAGCTGTGTGTGCATCCAGTCCTCCGACATTCATATAAGCATCCCCTACTGCTCGAGGTGCAAAGTCCAGTGGATCACGCTGGGAAACATGGTCTGTGTGACAGCGGACACCCAGGCCACCAGCATGCTGCCCCTTGATCACGCCAGTAGGTTGGCACCCTCTGAAGGACCTGTCCAGACCATGTCCTCCCTGCTGCAGGTCATCCCCATGGCTCAGTGCACCCGTACCTGCCGCAACGCCCCAGGGGAGGGCAGATGATCCATAGGGTGTTGGCAGCTCCAGGGAGTGAAGTCAGTGCAATGGGGCCGTGTCCTCATTGCAGCTGAGCAGCACAGACAAGCCTGAAGTTATTCCCAGCACTGCTTGTGAGTCCTCTCCTCTGGTGGTGCCCAAGTGTCAGGACTTAGGGAAAGGAGTGAATGTTGTACCTGCTCACACAGCCACACACAGAGATGGTACCAGGGAAAAAAATCACTGCTCAGCATTGTTAAAATTTTCCTTTGAATTAAGGCAGAGTGGGGGAGGAAGAAAGAAAAGAGATTCACTAATAAACTGTTTGGTGGCTTTACTTTATAGTCTGCATTCAACAGGATTTGGGGGAATGTGTGTCACCCTGAAAGACAACCCTTCACTAGAAAAAAACCAGATCGCAAACTCTCTTTAAGGTATTCCAAAGGGAGGAATTGGATTAGCAATGGCTGTGCACCAAGGAAGAACACATCAGAGCTATCATCTGATGCTTTCTAAGCACCTGCTGAGGCACCATTTTAGGAGGCAGGTAACCGCGGCGGGTCCCAGAGGAAGGATGCTGCTCTCCCCGGAGCGGGCACCAGCCGGCACAGCCCCATCTCGGAGCGGAGCTGCGGGGCACAGCCACGGGAAGCAGCGCTGTGCCGAGGCTCCGCGCCGCCTCCTGATTTTCACGGGATGAGGAAAGCGCTCTCGCCTGACCCGGGGGCTCCTTCCCCCCGGGAGAGGACAGATGGTCTCCCAGCGAAGGTGTGGGACTGGGAATCGGGAGCTCTGGATGCCTTTCCCGGCTACATCAGAAACTTGCTATGTGGCACCACCTACTCCTGTGCCCACGTCTCCTCCTACTCCTTCCCTCGCGCCCGCCGCTTTCCCCAGACCTTTCCCCTCACCGCTCGAGTGTTTTCTTCCTTCCGCAGAATGCTTTTCACACTCGAAAGCCTCCCGGCAGCTGTCACCAGTACCTGGACCAGACACCCACTCCTGCCTGGGCTTCTCCCCCCGCCCCGGCTCTCCCCGTCAATCTGTCCCATCTTCTCATGAAGCTGCTGCCGCTTCGATGTCTCCTCCAGACACTGCTTGTGGCCAAAACTTGTCCTTGCTCCACTCTTGGAGCACGGCTCTCGGATGGGTTTGCTGGCAGGCAGTGTGCTTGGGGCACAGGTGATTTGGGGGCAGAGCGGGGTTTATCCCCGGCTCAGGCAAGCCTGCTGGCAGGATATCATCGTATCAGTGGACGTGACTCAGCAGAGGAGCCTGACTCAGCTGGTGGGTTTTCTGCTCTGGACTGAGCAAAACCATCAAAGCTGGGTCCTCTTGCGTCCATTGTCCCGAGGCTCTGGGTTTTGCTGTCATTTGCTGCTTCAAAGTGATGCTGTCGTTTTGGGGCTAGACGTGTGTGCTCCGTGGAGCAGGCACTGCCTGCCTAACAAGCTTAGGGCACAGTTTTGTACTCCCCGATGATGATCTGTGTGACACAACACTCTGCCTCCCCTTCCCAAGGGCTCCTTCCCTTTCCACGCTCCACCCAGGCTGCGGCTGTCAAAGTCAGTTGATTTTAAGTGACTAGTTGCAACATTCAGGTTATTTTATTGGTGCCTCAAAAGGATGAGACACCCACTTCAGAGCAAAGACTTTAAGACTTCTATAGCCTGGTCCAGCCTGAGCTGCCCAGCAGCCAACGCCTTGCTCACCCAAGGGACAGATCAAGGTGACAAGCTACGGTTAGCAGTGCTGAAACGTCAAACCCTTCAGTAGCATCCTTTGCAGTTGCTGTTACCACTCACCGCCCAGAGCGAGCACCTTTTGAGGCATTTCACAGCAGTTCCTGCTCAAGATTAGACTGGGACTCAGTCCTGCTCCAATACAGGTCCCTCATGGACAGAGCTCGGTCCCTCAGGGAGCTCTGTCCTGGCAGCCACATTTATCCAGGTCCTACTCGATCAATTTCTACCTTGGGCACATGCAGAAGTGACTCCATGTCTTCAAATCCTGGTGGAGGCCTCCCCTCCATAGACTGAGCATAGGGCACAGCTGACACCCAATTAACTGGGTTTCTTTAGTGGTGACGTGTGGGGATGCAATATATGCTGTAGTCCTTGTCTTCAGCAAGGCTTTTGGTGGGGTCTCACTTGGCAGGCTCATGAACGGAGCTGTGAGAATGTCTTATGGATGCAAATGCCCAGTGAGTCTGAAAACACCAGAGGTCCACATCCAGGTAGGAGTATGCTTAAAGAGAAGACCAGAAGCATCTCCTAAGACCACCGATCCCTCTTCCAAACCACAAGGGTAAGGAAAACTGGCTCATCTAGTCTGCAGAGAAAAGCTGGGGATGAGGGAGAGAAGTGATGCCAGCGGGATAAGGGGATGCCAGCGTATAAACCTTGAACCCACAGCTCAAAGGTGTAGCTTTTCAGGAGCACCTCAAAGGTGGGATGAGCCCTGTGGTGCTGCGCACAGGGTCTGAGGCTGGTGACATCCCCATGTTCTGTGGAAGAGCACGTGGAGCGGAGCAGCTTGTGAACACGTGGCAGAGCAAAAGGTGAACTGCAGGACTGGTTGAAAATATCTCTGCTTTCCATAACCCAGTAACACATCTTGCATGTAAATTGGGCGTCTGATGTGTTCCCACCACCATCAGCAGGATTTTTATCTGCCTGCAAAAAAGGGAGCTGGGTAGGAACCTTGTGCTGCTGAATAATCCTGCAAGAGAGGAGGATATCAGAACTAATTAAATCAAATCTTATTTAATACTTGGCTCAGGGTTAGGATGGTAATAAAAGAAGAGAAACTGTTTCCTTGTTGTAATACGGTAGAGCGTTAATTAAAAAAAAAGCAGCCTCAAAATTGTTGTGACGCCAAGCTGCATTAATATATTAATATCCAGCTGTTGTGCTCTGCCTCTGCTGGACTCCTTTCAAATCTATGGCTTTAAGTCTGCAGAAATAGAACCAACAATCAAGGCTGAGGGGCAGCAAACAAACGGAAAGCAGAGATGCTCTGTGGTGCAGGGGCAGGAGTTGGGGCTTCTCGAGGAGCTTTGTTCTACAGAGGAAAACATGAACCCGTGGTCCTTGCTGCCTCTCCTGCTGCAGCCTCCAGCGAGGAAGCATTTCTGCATGGGGAGATAATGGGGCTCTTCCTTTCCCTCTTCAGAGGAGAGATGGCAGGGAAAGCTGATGAGAAAACCATGGGAATGTTACTTCATCCCGAAACTTGCAATCTTCTAATCTAAAAATTAAGAATTCTGAAACGTCTTTTGACCATCTTAAGACTTTATTTTATGCAATTCATAAAAAAACCCTCACTTTAACATTTTAATAGCAGTATTTTTTAGTTTAATATGCTATTTTTATCTATAAATGTATCACAAATTTAAAGAAAAATCTCAGGTTATTTATCCAGGGAACTCCTTGATGAAACTGAACCAGCCTTTGAAGTATTCCAGATTCACTGTATCTGATTTTTTTTTCCCTGTGGAGATCTGCTGGTTCAGAAAGAATTCAGCAATTCATGTGGTAACACATTCCTAAACAAATGAGGCTGTAGTAGAAGTCATTTGAAGATGACGTTTTGGAAAGTCAGTAACTGATGGGGTTAAATTTCAGGATTCTTATGAAATGTCACAAAGGAAAGTAATCCATAGCTGCTGGATTAGAACAAACCCAAACATTTTCAGTTTTCCATAAACTGGAGTTTTGAAAAAATCTATTTTATCTAGACTTTTGAGGAAATCTGTTTGGAAATCTCAGAATTTGTTTAGTGCAGGGGGATGCTTTGCCGTTCTGCCTTTTCATGTCACACCTATGAAGGCAGCGCATTATGTGCCTTGCAATTACTGACACATCATCGGATGACATAAGAGATGCAATACTTTTTACTTTTTAATTGAGAGGTTTGGGCTCGATACTGACTGAGCTGCCTTGCCTTTGTTTCCAGACCAAAGTAGCTCCTGTTCATGTCATAACGAAGCAGTCCGATGGCTTTGCTAAGGCACAAACAGGAGCCGCTTTGATCTGGAGCAAAGAAAGGATGTCTCAAATAGTACCAGATAACAGCTGCTCTTTGTGATTGTAATGGGAAATAAAATGAGAATATTTCAACTGTTATTCTTGTCACAATATGACATGATACAATAACTACTCCTGATATGCAATTTAATTGGTAAAAATAATATTATTAGAAGGAAACTCCATAAAATAAGAATGATTATTTTTATTTTTATTTTTTTTTTTTGCCATGGAGTATCCTTGGTTTACTGACTGGCAATTCTCATTAATACACGTTTCATCAACAGCTGAATTCTGTTGCAGGTGTCTTTGGGATGGAAAATACTTAGTTTGACAAAAGAATTAAGGAATGGCTCTAATTAGCATGGAGTCCTTGGTGCTCAGCTGCCTGGGATGCAGAGATATTCTTGCAGATGTGCCCTGTGTCAGGGGACAATGCAAGAGCTTTGCTGTGCTGGGACTAGGAGGGGAATGTTGACACCCATTAGAAAGTGGGGAAGGTGCAGGATTTCTTCCCAAGAGAAACTCTCTTGCTCAGGCTTTTCCCAAACCAGCATGCAAACAGCCTTTGTGGTCTGAATTTATGCCTCAGCGACCTTACTCTGCGGCTTTGACTGATGTCTCTCTGTGATGAAGAAGGCTAGGACAGAAGGGCAGGTCTCCTTCGTGCGCCAGAGCAGGGGTCTCACTTTCCTCCCTCCAAACTCAAAGGCTCCAGGTTGATGACAGGTTGTGTAACCATAACCCACTGAACATCTCCCGTCATCCCCTCGCAGGCTGCCGGGGCAGGCAGGGACCCGACATGGCCCTTCCCCATGCCCTGCAGCATCCCACTCCTTCAGCCTAGCTGCCAGCACGCTCGGAGGCATAGCCAGGACCAGAGAAGCTTCCTGGGATTTGGGGAAGCAGCCAAAAGTTGCATTCTGCTGCCAGCCACCCGGTGAAGTTAGCTGAAACTTCAGGAGCTGTCAGTGGGATTTCTGGCCAGCCTTAGCCTCGGGTGCGCTGGTGAGGAGCAGCAAATAAAACCTTAATTATTTTGTGTATGTAAATTGTCTCCTGAAACAGGCGTTTGGCAACCCTAATGGTTTTCTTCATGCCGGGGCGTAGCTAGGCACAAAAATAAGTCAGTCTGTGGGAGGGATGTGAGGTGGGAGATAGGGAAAACTCTTTTTATATTACTCCCCTTGCTATATTAAGAGGCACTGTTCCCTTTCCTGGCTTGAGAAAAAGCTCTTCCTCGCCTTGCAGACGGTCTCTTGTCCTGGTTTAACTGCTCAGACGCCAGGATTTAGAAATCCTCGGTCTTGGCATTGCCACGCATGTCCCTGCGACGCACAGCGATGTGAAGAGGTCTTAGCTAAGTCCGGCAGCAGCATCATGCCGTGGCAATGCCATTAGCTGATGCCGAGGTTTGGGGCTGCCTTGTGTCCTGACTCGGTGGCTGGTTACAGATGGAGAGCATATGGGGAGCTGGTGTTACAGAGAGGTTATAGGGAGGTTTGATGGCTGAGAGGGACCTCAGGTACCCGGATTACTTCTTCCTTTTCTCCCTTTTGTTTTTCCTTTTCTTTTATTTCCCCCTTGAAGCTCGCAGCTGGATGTTGCTGGGGGTGAGGCTGCTGGGGGTGGATGACTTTGGATGGACGTGTTTTAAGTAATGGCACCGAGCCCGGAGCTTTTTGGATAGGCATCGCCTTAGTATTGTGGATACCAAGGGAAATAAACAGCAAATAGGTGACTGTTACAGGTGAACATCACCCTGTAACGGTGGCAGTCTGCAACCCCCTCAAGCACTCCTGTAACTCCTTGGAAATGAATTATGAGATTCTTAACCTGTGACCTCCTCCTGTATATAGTGGTGTGCCTACTGGGCTGACGTGACTTCCCTACCTCGCTGGCAGCCCGGCATGCTGCTGGGAGCCGGCACAAACGAGGAGGAACCAGGCTGTTTTCTTCCTGAAGTGAGTGGGAGCAGGCAGCGGGCGATGCTGCACCCCCGCTTGTCACGGCTGTTGTTTTCCACCAGAGAGGGGGGGGGAAGAGATGCAGACATTGCCAAAGCTGGAGCGCACCAAACCGCTGTTCCTCCCCTTAAACACAGCCCAATCCATCACACTGCCCAGAGCAGTGATTAATGGGTGCACGGTGTTCCCAAATAGAAAAGCTTGGTGAAGAGCAGAGGCTGTGCCAAGGCCAGGGGATGCTGGAGAATGCCCCCTTCAAAAGACACTCCACTGCATGTAAAGATTTATTGTTGTTTTTCTACAAAGCCCAAACATTGAGCTGCAGTGGAGGTGACAGTACCTTTTATTTCAGCAGGGTTTAAGATAGCAAGTGAGTCAGGGGAGTGATCCCACAGAGGCATATGCATATTTATTCACCCTACTCAGGAGCGTAGATGTTTGTGGGATACAGCCTTAACCCAGCATCTGAAATCACACTGTTTGTCTGGGTATTGCTATTAACACCTACCCATAGCGAGAGCGTCATCACTTCTGCACAAACCTACTTCAACAGAGCAAGCGCAGAGGAGACCCTGCGGCTTGGCTTCTAAGATGCTCTGCCAGAGCCCAACTCTGCATCCCAAAACTGACCTCCTTCCTTCAATAGTGAAAGTGAATAAACTGTGAGGGGGTTCTGCAGTTCAGCCTTGTACCACGGTGCAGCCGGGATCCCCACTGTGCTTTGGCAGGGGTAGGGATGTCATGCCAAGGACCTGGCTGGGAGGAGGAGGAGGAGGAGGAAGGAGTGGGATAATTCAGCTCTTCCCTGCAGGAGTGATAGCTGTTTCCTGGGGCTGTCTGCTACAATACATCGCACCTGGGGCCGGTAGATACCCATTCCCTGTAAATACACTTTTAGGAGTGCAGGAAATACATAGAGTCATAGAATGGTTTAGGTTGGAAGGGACCTTAAAGTTCATCCAGTTCCAACCCCTGCCACGGGCAGGGACACCTTCCACTAGAGCAGGGTGCTCCAAGCCCCGGTGTCCAACCTGGCCTTGAACACTGCCAGGGATGGGGCAGCCACAGCTTCTCGGGGCACCCTGTGCCAGAGCCTCAGCACCCTCACAGGGAAGAGTTTTTTCCTCGTATCAAATCTCAGTCTCCCCTGTTCTGGCAGGTTAAAGCCATTCCCCTTGGCCTGTCCCTACAGGCCCTTGTCCAAATCCCTCTCCAGGTTTCCTGGAGCCCCTTTAGGCACTGGAGCTGCTCTGAGGTCTCCCCTTCAGGAGCCTTCTCTTCTCCAGGCTGACCCAGCCCAGCTCTCTCAGCCTGGCTCCAGAGCAGAGCTGCTCCAGCCCTCGCAGCATCTCCATGGCCTCCTCTGGGCCTGCTTGAGCAGCTCCATGTTCCTCTTGCGTTGGGAGCCCCGGAGCTGGATGCAGGACTGCAGGGGGGATCTCATGAGATCAAAGAGCTTCTGTCAAGACCACCTTATAATGACGAATAAACTGTGTAAAATGGGGCTTTTCCAGTGAGCTGATCCCTCAGTGATGTTTAGAGAACTTCTCCCTTTGCTCACGTTGTGTAAAAGCTGATTTACTCAGAAAACGGAATGTGTATTTTATAGTCTGATATAGCATTATATTGACTTTCAGTATTAATTCTAGAAATTATCCATTTCTATTGTTGGAACAAAACCCCACCAATTTTCTGCCATAAGGACCATATCCACCTTGTGCTTTGTATAAGAACAAGGTGTCCATCCTCCAACGCTGGGAGAGAACTGACCTAGTATTTTTCAACAGGCACGTTTCTACAAGTAACAAGTAAGCCATTTGTTAGCCATTGCATCTATATAAGCGTCATCCTATATTTTATTCCCCTTTTTTCCTCTTTCCCCAATCACTCACTTTTCCTATTTAGAAAGTGCTCCTGGTGCTATGTGGAGCCCCAGTCTGACAGCATGAATACTGAGTACATGCAAGATTTCTTCCTACAGTATCAGGTGTGCTTTGTGGATTAGACAGTAGAGTTCTCACCAGATGACTTTGCTATAAAGCCTCACGAAACCTGTTCTGACAGGGGCAGGCGGTCTCAGCACAGAGCCTGCTCACAGCGCTGCTTGCCTTGTGATGCTCAGGTTTATTTTTGGAGCGCTTGGAGTCTTGAACGTGTTAGGCTCTGAGATGCCATTTTGCTTTCTCCCAAAATAAATTTGCAGTCTTTGTGGCTGAGGGCAAAAATGGGAAGTTTATGTTTTTCTCCTCATTGTTTAGCTTTAAACAAGAATCATCTTTCAAAGCTTTTCTTTTTACGTATGTCAAAGAAGGAAGATGAGGCCCTTTTCGCTCTGCAGATCACCTTGGATTCCCATTTGCCATACCCACACCTGCCTTTTGTTGCTTGGTGGATGGAACCAAATACATGAATTTTTTATCTTTTTTGGTTTTTACATTTAAAGTGAAATGATCTGAAATCAAGTAGGTGGTGCTGGCATAGCTGGGAGAGGGGCAGCAGCTGCCCCCTGTTCTGCTGATTACATTTCCTCTGGGCAGGATGGCATACAGCCTGTCCCTCCTCGGGCTCCCACTTCAGGGTCTTTGCTAAGCATTCCGAAAAGAAGGCACAAAGCATATTTAAGCAGTTCCTACATTTTGACCTGTTTTCTTCATTGCTATGTTAAGGACTTTCCTCAGGAAGGATGCGAGAGGATGGGTGCTATCACACACTGCCTAAGGCATTGGTGAGATTGAAGCTTTCCTTGCTGTTCCTGGCAGTCATCAGCAGAAGGTAAAGGTGGGTCAGGCTGCCTTTTGCTTTGCTGCTTCTGTGAGCTTTGCCTGTTGTCAGCTTCTTCTGCGTGAGGCTGACCTTCACATCAGCAAAACATCAGCAGTCCTGTAAAACCAATGCGGGCTCTGTTTATGGCAGAGGGTACCCAATGAGGGAGTTGTTCTGCCTGCATAAAAAGCCATGTAATTCATTGCGGATACAGCTGGGTCACGTATCACATGTATAGGAGATGTTATGGGTTTCGTTGTTGTTGTAACTAGATGGGATGTAAGAGGATATGTGGTACTTAGGGACACGGTTTAGTGGCGGGCTTGGAAGTGTTAGGTTTACGGCTGGACACAATGACAGTAAGGGTCTTTCCAACCTAAATGATTCTATGATTCTAAGATAAATAAGTACACTCGGGTATTAAAGAGGTGGGATAACACCCTGTGAGGTGTACACTGCCACTGGGGTTTAAACTAAAGGACTAACCCTCAGGTGTTGCTATGCAGAGTTTAATTGAGATATTTAACTTAAGGGTGTTTAATCAGGCTTAGTGTGATTTGGTTTACTAGCGCTGGTGCAAAAGCCTTTCTGGCTGCCTTAATTTGTTTAGAAATGGTATTAATCAGTGCTAACTAAATAGACTAGGACCACATTGACAGTGAAATTAGCTGCTGTCAAGCTAAATAAATGTTCAAGAAAGGGCTTGACCTGGTTTAAGAGTCAGTGGCTGGGGGAACACAGCTGGTGGTGGAGGGAAAAGCTATCCTGTGTGGCAGAGGGTGTCTGTGGAGCAATGCCATGGCTCTTGTGCCGTGGTTCTTCCCAACGAGCCTATTTTCACTCCTCTAAATTGATTTCAGTCCTGCCACTGGCTGTGCTAGCCATGCCCGTGCTTACGTGCCCGCATTGTTAGAGGCTATGTTGAGTGCACTTTTGAGCACTGTACCCATGTTGTTTCTTGACACCCAGCTTTCCCCCTGTGCCACGGCGAGGGGGAACAAATTTTCTCCTGTTCAAACGTGGTCAAGGTGCTTTCAGTGGCTCTGAACGGGAAGGGAGGGCTTGTGGCGAGAGCGCTCAAGTGCCGAGGTGCTACGGCCACGGTGCAGAGGCAAGCCTGAAAGTAGGGTGTTCAAAGAGCACAGATGTGTGAGCCTCCACCAACGAGAAACATTTTGCCTTATCCCCGGAGACATTCAGCCCCAAACCCTGACAGTGTGCATCTTGTCACAAATAAAATTCGCAAAGAAGAGCTATTTTTAAAGAAATAGCACAAATAATCAGGGAGTGCTGTGATAGACCCTGGGAATGCTCTGAATTTCAGCATTCATGTTGGCTTGCTCCAAACCTCTGCTCCAACAGGCAAACACCCACCTCTGTGCCTGCCCACGTGCGCGGCTGTCACGTTCCTTCCACCTCCCGCATCCCGGCAGCCCAGGATGCGGGAGATGATTAATGCCAGCAGAGCAGGCTTCTGTTTGTCTTGATCTCCAATAAAGACTATGCATATGGAAATAAATGGATAAACAGACATGTTTTAACTGCAGCACCTCTGGGGTGTATTATTTAGAGTTTATGTGTTACGAGTAAGAGGGGAAAACAGTCAGTTTACATGCTTGTTTGTGATTCTTTCCCACTCTACTAATATACTGCATGTCATCTATAGACTGGAAGACAAAAGGTCTCCCTCTCGAGCTTTGATTGCTTTACTGTTTCCCGCTTGGAAGCACTGTGAGGGACCAGGAAGGGCTAAGTGCCACTTTGATTGTGATGCTCCGCAGTGTTGACAGCCATCAAAAACATTTGAGGCTGTTGCAACCTAAGTTGCCATATAATATCTTTTTTTCCTTAACCCCCCCTGGTATCACAGACTGCAGCTCTGGCTATTCAAAAGGCTTGATCCAACTTCCAGTGAAGCTGGAGAAAACTTGGGTTCTGCCCAAGGCAATGTGTTTTAGGCTGGTGTGATGTGCTTTTCTCTCTGGCTTGCACATGTTGCTCCCATTGAGCATGAAAAAGAATGGGGAAAGTGCAATGTCATTGAAATCAAATCATGTAATGTTTTTTCTACCCCTTTCTCTTCCTCCTCCCCCAGTTCTCTTGAAAACAAACAAAAACAAAAGAAAATTAATGAAAACAAGCAGGGGGGAAAAAGGGAGAGGGGTTTTTCAGTACCGATGTGCTACATAGCTATAGGATCCCTGGAGGAAAGCCTGGTGGCTGCTGAGCCCTGCCGTGCTCCCCAGGCTGCTCAGCCAATTTCTTTCACTTTTGGGGGTGTTCAGGATTGGGTACCGCTGTATGTTGCAGTAAGGGCTGGTCACCCTCCTGGTGCAGATGTTTTTCCTGTGAAGATCTACCTGGTTGAAACTCATGCTTCACTAGTCCAAGATGTTTCAAATAACAGTCGTCCCGCTCCACCAGGCAGAGCATCCTCCATGGTGCATCCCCATGATGAATGGCCTGGAGATGCAGTGCTACCGCTCTTGCCAGCAGCTGGGGAGAGCTGCGGCCAGCCACAAGGGGTGGAGTGAGCCCCTGCTGACTTGGTTTAAATAAACCTCCAGCTCCCAGAACTCCTTTACAACTGGGCTGCGCTTTGCAGGGGGAGATGGATGTGTGTGGGTACCCTCCACCCTGCTGGTGCAGGTGTGATGGCAATGCTGAGACCCATTAGGAGGACGGATGGTTGGGTAGGGAAAATAAAATGGTGAGCCTTAGCCAGCAGGAAGCTTTGAATCTAGCAGCAAGGTTTGGCTTTCAGTTACTAATCTGCTGTGCAGAAGGGAGTTAAGCTGGATTTATACCCAGGGAGCAAGAGGAAGCAATTTAGCCTTGGGTTTCCCATCTCTAATTGCATGCCTGCAGCTCACAGGGAGATGATGGGAGCTTTGCCAGTGAGCTCAGTAAGCTCAGGTGTAGACCTCCAGTTTCACAATTTTTTTTCCTTAATATTTAGCATTTTAGGCATGTCTTGGAATGATCCTTGTGACAACTTCATGAAACCCATCTGGCTTCTCTTATTTTTTTAAATTCTCTTTCAAATGCATCTGTGCAAATCTAAATAAGCCATCAACAGTGCTATAACCTACACTCTGTAAAAGCATGAACCCTGTGTGCTCAGTGCTTGTTAGCACCAAGTCCAAATCCACCAAGACAGGTGTTTGTAACTGGTCTTTCTGTCCTCGATAATTCAGGTGGTATTTGTACAGATAAATCAGGGCACCAAAGCATTTATTTGCTTTCAGTGACAGGCACCATCTGCTACATGCCTGCAACGCATTCAAGAAGGGATCCTGCCCGCCTGCTGCACGCAGAGAGGCTGTGGCAATGAGAATAGTAACAGTGGATTTGGGAGCAATGTTTGCAGAGAGTATATATGCAATGCCAAGTGCAGGCATGGCCAGTGGTCCTGCCTGTGGGGAGTGGAGGGGCACCGGAGTTAGCTCATGCCCAGGCTGGTATGGAGGCAAACAGCCTCCAGGTAGGAATGAGCATCCTCTGAGTATCCACACTTACCCACGTCAATGGCCCCAGAAACCACGTCATGGCTTGAAGAGATGGCAGGCTTAGAGATGTTCCCCGATGGCTTTCATGGATTCAGTCACAAGTGCTACATGTGGATATATTGCCAGGTGAAAATACCCACTTGGGAGTAATCTGGGTACCCCCTGGGGCATAGCTTCAGAATTTGGGATAATGAGGGGGGACAAATCTGCCAGGTAGCAGGTATGAAATCTTAGATGAGCATAGCGTCTCAGTGGTAGCCTGGGTGTCATTATTGCCTTTCTCTGTGACAGCAGCCAAATTGCACAGCCCTTGAGGTGCCCAGGACTAATCATTCCCGATGCCTTAATTAAGCTGCACTGCTAGTGGCAGGCTGTCTCCTGCTCCTGCTGGAATGGGCATGTTAAGGTTTGGCACCACCATGGAGCCATCTGCAAAGTGAGGGAGAGGGTATTGGGCTGGTAGGGGTGGGGAAACGCTGTGATACAGTGCTTGCTGCAAGTGGGTTCAGAAAGGGTTTCTGAGCATCACTGTGACCTCATATCTCAGAATACTGTTATCCCTGATGTGTGTGTGTATATATATATATATACACATTTTTTTTTAGAGTACAACAGGTCTTTTTAATAGGAAATAATTGTTCTTCTTTTTGGATAGGTAAGCAATTCACTCCTAGAAGTTTCCATGAATCTTCTGCTCTCGCATGCCCATGCATTACAGCAGGGTCAGCCCTCCGTGAGAGTCAAATTGATGTGAAACAACATACATGTAGGCTCTAGTCTACTGGGTTTAGATCAGAGACGGATCGGATGACTCACAGGAATCTATGGAAATAGATCAAAGTGGCAGCACACGTTTGAAGGGAGCGTTTGCGTTCGGCGCGGAGCAGGGATTTTTGACAGTGGCTGGGCGTGTGAGTCAGAGCGTGGGCCGGCGTGGGAGCATCTGTGGGAGTCGGACCGAGACAGACGCAGAGGGATGGCTGCAATTAAGTGCTTAGTGAAATGACTGTAATAGTAAAACGAATTTAAAGGCACAGGTTGCAAATGCGGCATTCCCAAATAGCTGCTTCCCAGCAGCTCGGGGGCTGGCGGGCGTTTCCCGTCGGATGCGCAGCTCCAGGAGCCAGCTATTCCTGCTGATGTGGGAGGTATCTCAGGCAGCTGCTTGCTGGAAACTGGATGTTTTCCAGCTGCCATGCACACCACCAGGAGCTCATGGGACGGGTGGTGGAGCCCTGCCCTGGGCCGCGGGCACTGACCTGCAGACTCCTGCCAGGGAAGGAGAGCCGAGGGGAGGAAGAGATGCCAAGCAGAGATGTTAAGGGAACAAGGAGTGGAGAACAGATCTACATTTACTGGGAATAGTTGCAGAACACCCACACACTTCTGTGGGACTAGGATCATGCCCAGAGCTCACAGAAAAGCTCAAGTTGGTGGGTTTTTTTTCTATGGTGCCCAATGCTAGTGTTTCTAAAGACTGGCACTGGATCCCCCTCATGACGTGACTTCAGTATTCCAATCCAAAAAGCCCACTCTTGGGCTGTACCTCTGCCTTTGCAGCGAATGCACACCACTTGTGGTTAACTGCCTCCAAGGGGCCTGGATTTGGCTCCTTTGTTACTGGTGTCAGTGCCCCTGTGATGGCAACAGTGCCTGTATTACCCTGGTTTGCTGGCTCCATCCCTGAAGGACCCCACCTCTGGGCGGCCCCACATAGGGGCTTTCAGGGGGAAGCAGAGTGAGACTCTCTTCCTCACTGCTGTTTTTAGGCATTGCTATTTCATGCCCTGCCAGTCAGATTTGATAAGTGTGCATGACATGAGAGAAATCTGATTAAAATGAATAAATCAATAAGCTCTTATTCCACAAGTGATGGAGGAAACATCTTGTAGCCACAAACCTGCATAACCAGCTAAATCTCCATGCATGACCTGGGTGAGCGATTGGCAGTAGCAGATACCTGACTGGGACTGACGTCTGTGCTTTTGATGTTTAAGCCTCATTTCCATGTAACGGTGCTGCTAGCTTAATTGATAGTATCACCTTACTCTGGTCTGTTAGTAATTTTTACGTGCTTTAAGGGGAAAAAAAAGTCCTCCTCCAAAGCCAGCTTTGCCATTATGTAAAAGTGAAATGAGAGGGAAATAGTTCTCTATGTATTTTCCTGCTGCATTCAATGATGAATTGTAATTAGATTTCCTGCCAACCAGGGTAAACGGCTCAGGCATCTCATAAGCCATGAAGCCTCATGTGCTGAAACACAGCTCCCAGAAGAGATGTCCTCCTGGGGTCCTACAACTGGGCTCCAGCATGTTGCCAGACTGCCAGTCCAGGATTACCCGTGTGCTCCAGAAAAACCCTTAGCTTCTAGTGGAAACAGTCTGTGTTTGTTGGTGGTATTTTAATAGAGCATTTCCATGGATCTTTTTTAAGATATTGCTGGGTAAATACCTATTATTTCCCTGCATCCCCCTTGCTGGCCCTGCGAGGAGATATGCATAGTGGGGATTTCCTTCCCCAAGCAGATGGCTGTGGAAGGAAGGTTTTATAACTTCTTGGTATTTTTATGTTTTGGGGATGTTCTGCACAGACGAGGGACCAAAGGATTGCTCTTCGCCCTGATTGCTACACAGAGCACATTTTAGCAGGGAGAAAGGGTGGTGTTCTGAATAACTAAATTAAAAAACAAATAAGGCAGCCCTCTTGAAGTAGTAGATGTGTAAAATTAATGTATTTTTTGAAGTGTCGGTGTAAGTGCTTCTAAATGTGTCCACTGTAGCATGAGCAGCCCACACAGCATTTCCCAGCATGTGTGAGCAGCACAGTCCTCTGCTGAGTGCAGTCAGAGGCCACCGCCAACACAGCCATCATCTGCTCCAACCCCGAATCTCCCTTCGCTTCTGGACAAGCCCTGGTCTGCTCTTTGTAGCTAAAGTAGGCTGCTCTGAAATGATTACCCAGTCCAGTACCCTATAGCCGGTTAACCCTGCCAGCAGGATGGACAGGCACCTGGCGATGAACTGGGATCACCAGCTGGGTGATGGATATCCTGGATGGATTTGAGGAACTGAATGGAGGGCAGCTTCTGCTACCCTGGTGCTCACCTTATTTGCTGCAGTTCCTGGGTCGCTGTCTGCAAGATGTTTCATGGAATATAAGTTACTTGAGGTAGCCCAGGTTTACTTATTATATAGCTTTTTATTTTGCCCTTTCATTTTCAACAATATCTGGTTTACGGAAGTATCACCCATTGTAATTTAAAATACTTATATTTCAACTTATATGTTAAGGAAGGGAGAGAAATTTAACTGCAACATGGGTTTTTTGGAGGCAAATTTCTGTTCCTGTCTGTTCTCAGATCAGGGTGCAATTACAGTGTATGGGAGCTCAGAGTTCCATTTACAAATGTGATTGTCAGGCAGTCAGATGTACGCCTTGGCCCACCTCTGAGACCTGTAATTTAACTGCTGCCCTGCCATGACACTTGACTCTGCTTTAATTACAATGATCGCTCAATCTGGAAAGCTATTCCAAGGGGACTGAGGGCTGGGCGAGTGGAGCCCTCTCCCGCTTGGAGGCTCTCCCCAGAGTCAGGGCTGCTCCCAAAACCCCTCACCCTGCAGGTCGGGCTGTGGCGGCTATGCAACCAGGCAGGAGAGTTTTATATCTGATGGTAGAAGTGTTGTAGGCTTAAAACCAGGCTGAGATGAGTGCCCGAGGTCTGGGATGTAGGAGGGAGCCCAGAGCCATTAACTGGTGGAGTTTTCTGCTTTCTATTTTTGTGTAAAACCAGGCATTAGTATAATTACTATTGCCATTATTATTTATTGGTTTTCCCCATGGCAATTGGAGCAGATGTGTTTTGCAAGGACCCTTAGCCTCCCTGACCCATGGGGCTGTGCCGGTACCGGGCCATGTCCACCCATGTCCCTGCTCCAGCCTGCTCACACTGACTCAGCCTCCTGCTGCCCCACCTTTGCACCAAAGCTGCCATTTGCTGCTTTTCCACTCTGCCTTATTTTTCCCTTTTTCTCCCATTTCTGTGAGGCTCGTGAAGCAGTTATAAATCAAAACCATTTTTCTCGCCGTTCCCCTCCGCCATCTGGGATGACCACGAATGACAGCCTTTTGCCATGCTGGTTTTTCACCTCCTCACGCGTGGTTCAGTCATGATGTCTACTGGCTTGTGGATCTGCCCAGATGCCCCAGGGAATGGTGCCGAGATCCTGGCAGTCTTTAAAAACTTGAGTCCCCTTAGTACTGGGATCCCGCAGTCCAGCAGGACCAGCACCTCCCTTGACTTTCATTGTCCTGAGCAAGGTGGTGGGGCACAAGGTCGCAGCCTCACAGGTGATCTAGGGCAGCAAAGCTCAATGGTGATGAGCTCTGTGTCTGGTTTTAAGACACAAAAAGGGGCAGTGGAGTGTATCACCTCACCCTCCTCATTGCTAGTGCTGGGGGGGACATTTCCCAGTGGAGCAGGGGAAGGGGTTGCTCCTGCTGTGCCCCCAGTGGTGGACCAGATGCAGTCAGCAACCAGGGAGGAACAAGCGAGTTTTTCCTTTGTGAACTCACACAAACAATTTTCCACTTAAAAAAAAAAAAAATACACTGATTTATTTTTAATTCTGTTTCAGACAATGTAAACAAGCATTATCTTAACGTTGCTTCTGCTAAATGTCATAATTGCATAATTGCTAAAGCATTCCACTTCTCATGTTTTAGAAATCGCTGATTCTAAACCATCTCTTTTCCTAGATCAACAGTTCTGCTGTTTGGGCTTCCCTGGCACTAAGCTGCCAAATAGCTGCAGAAGGATGTGATGATGGTGAAACTCAGATCACCCATCACTACCTGTGCTGCGCAGGTTAGGAGAAAAATAAGTAAATCCAATTTAACCAAAAGCCTTTGGGTTAGGGAGAAAATCAACTCAAACATCTGTAATCGAAGGGAGCACTGATGTGAAGAAGGGAAGAAGCAGGATGGGTGAGATGCTATGAATGCAGGAGGCTAATTTGTTCCCACCAGACACTGTCCTTGTTGCAGCAGAGCTTTGATACAGCTAAACAATTTGGCTGTGGTTGCCCCGGGCTCCCTGCAAATGCTGAGCCTGTGAAGAGGTCAGTAGGGCTAATGGTCTGTAAATGTGTTTAATGCACAGGGGTTTGGCTGTGCTGGGACTCAACAACTGTGCGAGCAGACCAGCTGTGGGAGAAAGACAAGAGAAGCTCTGACACATGCAGCTAAACCCATAAGAATAACAATCCTTTTTTTCCATCCAAATATATACACTAAACCCTCCCCCCCTTTTTTAATGATAACAGTTCCCCTCCTGTAAAGGAGGAAAGGTTAAGTCATGTTATATGTAGCAACCAGAAACACATTTCTTGCAGGTCGGGCTTTGGTCAGTAAAGACTCATACTGAGAAAATCATGATCTATGTTCTTGTAGCCTGGTCTTTCTGCAGGAGAAGAGACATATGAGGAGCCAAACACAACAGCGCTCCTCCCGGTGCCTTTGAGCTGTGATTCATACGGATGAATCTGGTGTAACACCCTTACCAGGGTCCACCAGCCCTGCTGCCTCCCTGCAGCTCTGCCTTAGGAGCAAGGGGCACAGACCCTTCTCTGCCTCCCCTCCTGTCTGCTCACCCTCCGAGCAAGCAGAGAGGGGTCCTCTGGGCCCCATGCAGGGTTACATGCCAGCTCCTTCACTGATGGTGCTGCCCTTGATGAAGAAAGTACAGGGAAATAGTCATTGCAAAAGTATGTCAGAGCACAGCATAAGTGACAGCTTCAAGGCAAAATCTGGTTTGTTTTTCAGTGTAACATTAGCCTTCCTTCAATGTCCATTAATACGTGCTTGAAAAGATGACATGTAATTTTCTTCCGATTTTTCCCTTTTTCCTCCTTTTCAGTTCCAATCACTTCTGTCTCTGCCCCGTCACAAGGCTCAGCCTTTGCTCCCCGGAGCTGTTATCTCTGAGCAAATATCCTTTAGCAGTATGCTTTGTACCGGCTGAGGAGCAGCTCTGTGCGCCTTGTGAGATCCAGTTTGGCCACACATAGCATTTCCAGAGTGTATCTGTTTGCCTAAATAGGTTTCTTATTGTATCTCTACTTGAACATTGGCAGATGTTTGGGTGTCAAAGTCAGTCATTCTCTGGAGAGGAAGATGGGAATAGTTAGGTGTTTGCTTGATGCTTGTAGCCACTGCACTGGACTTGCACAAAGATGTTCCCTGCCATGAGCCTCTTGGAGCTGCTGGTCCCAGGATGAATGAGGCCTGGGAAGGGAGAGAAGTGACGGTGGGGAAATAGGCTGATGGTGGATAGATGGTGGAATGATGCGGCCATGCAGCTCTTGAGCAAAGCGAATGTTTCTGCATGTGCGTTTCCTGTCTGCTCCTCTCCCCTGTGTGTGTATTGTGTGTGCATGGGAAATCCCACCCTGCATCCTGGATAGAGTATATCCATCCTGAGACGACTTCACTTGTGAGCTTGCTTCTTCTCTGGCAACAGTGAGTGTGGGTCACTTCAGTCCCAGTGCTGCAGAGCATTTCAGTGCCGCTTGTGCTACTCAAGCTGTGCTGTCCTCTTGCTCCAAGCCACCAAAGCACAAATCTCATATGTTTTTGTTTCCTGAGGTCTGTACTGGAAACCTGCCCACCAAATGGGGAAGGAGAGGGAGGGAGCAAAAACTGTCCTGCAGTGGAAGCGCAGATAATGAAGGACCATCTCGCGCAGAGCAGAGGAGGCGCTGGCCACAGGAGGGGCGGCAACCCAAACCTCAGCTGAAGCAAGTGCTGGGGCATGCCTGAACTGGCACGGCTGCTGCTGAAGAACAGTTCAGCCACAAGGAAGAGGTGCTGTAAACCAGCAACAACAGCGCTTGACAAGTCCATGTGAAGTGTTGGCTGTGCCTAGTGAAGGTTGTGAAAGGCAGACAAATCCTGTGATCAACAAGGAGAGCATTGGACAGAAACTTAAAGCTCCTCTTTATGTTTTTTCCTTCCCCCCAGCTGCATTGAGTATGTTAGTCACCCTGATGTTTTATTTTTAAGTTTTAAAGCTTTGTGGAACACTTCGTTTCAGTAAAACTCATGCTTTTGTTGGTCTTTTTTTCTTTTTTATATTGAAAGGCTCTTCTCTTGCTTATGGAAGGCTGATGAAAGAAACGCTAGCTACCAGCTCGTACAAATGAATCATTTCTATTTCAAGGTATTTCAGGTTAGCATAGGCTGGTGGAGCCAGCAAGCAGTAGATGGGGCTGAGGATGCTTGGAGCTATGCAGGGGGATGTCAGACATTCATACTCCCACACTTTCACAGGGCTGCTGCAAATTGATACCTATGAAGCATCTATCTTCCCCTTTGTATTTGTTCCAGGAGGGGAACAGAGTACAAGGCTCTATGGATTCTGGAATGGATGCCCACTTTCTGGAAGTAAAGTTGGAAGCAAAACCTCTCTCTAAAGCAAGATAACATGGCACAAATCAAGAAGACTTCTGACTTTGTGAATTGCACTAATCAATGATTGCATTTAATAGAGTTGTAATAGACTTTGTGGTGCAGCAGCTGCTTACATGGTGAGCTCCCTCAGGTAACACGTACTTTCTGGGTATTAATGAGCTGAAAGTTCAGGTCTCTCCTTTTGGGCAAAGAAATGGCTGTCACTCCCTCTTACCAGTGGCCCAGCAGAGCTGAAGGCACATATCCAAGGCCAAATTCCCTTCATCCCGGTGTCCAGCAGAGGGTTTCCCCTGCAGGACTGAGCTCCTATGGCGTGGCTGTCACCAAGATGCCTCAGCACATGGTGCACTCGGGGACACCTTTCTCAGGCCTCCTGTGCGAAGTCCTCAGGAGCAGGGGAGTCTGCAGTGCAAGTGGTGGTAGAGACGTGGGTGAGTTCCTAGCATACACCCATGCAGGTTTCCTTCCAGCCGATGATGCTCTGAGAGAGGTGGGAATTAATGTTGCTGCTGTGCAGCCATGCTGAGGCCCATGGTGTTTCTGGCAGGCTGCTTGAGCAGAGATTCCAGCTCCATAGGTCTGCACTGAGTGAGAGCAGCTGTTGAAGTGCTTTAGAAAATGACCTAAATGGTGTTTACTTGAAGCTTAGAAATTGCCATGAGATGGGAAATCATTATTTGCCTGTATTTCTTTTGCTCACCATTCACAGCTCACATCTTGAAAAGGGAATCTCAGTGCTTCCAAAAAGAAACACCACCCAAACCGTTGCTCTCACATGTCCTGCTAAAATCCCCCATCCATGCATGTACGCTAAGTGTTACTTGTCAGGCATCTTTGCCCTTATCAGTCATTATGCATATGAGAAAGCAAGCTGGTGTGTCCTGCTAGAGAACTGCCTAGTGAGAGGTGGCTTCTGAAATGCTATCCAGGACCCCTATGTGTACTGTAATGTGTCTCTAAATGATGAGGGTCATAGCTGACAGACGTCAGGACCACCTTGAGCTAGGGACAGGCTTGTTGCCCCCGGGGAAGGGGACAATGCAATGTCAGCTGAGACATCTTATTTCCATCTGACACCTGCTGGTAAAGAAAAGGCATGGCTGCCCTTCAGAAAACAGACCTGCTTTGTGGCTTTTTATTTGTCCAAAAAGCACGCATCTCTTACCGCTTGCCTATACAGGGCTTCTTGGTGCTCTGATTTGGCATTCTTAGTACTCTGATGCATTTTGTCAGGTTGGAATGTACTTGTTCAAGGCACCTATGTGTACAGGACATATCTATAGACATCGGACCTCTTTGATTCTGCAAAAGATGAGCTTTCCAAAGAACCCAACCCCTGAACTCGTTAAACTTGAAAATGTTTCATTGTTGTTTTGCTGTAAAGATGCTGTCAGCTTTGTGCAGCCTTTGACCTCTGTGTTACCTGAACTGCCTGTTGCATTTGTGGAGGAAGGCACTAGTGACGGAGAGGAGGAGCATGGAGATCCCGTGACTGCAAGCCTGTTAACCTCTATGGGTCCCAGCAGAAATCTGGTGCAGAAGGGACCTGCTTGGTCCAAGAGTGCTTAAATGGCATTTTGTAGAGACTGGATGGGCCGTGGAGCTGCCAGGCATACTCACACATCAGTGTTCTGCTCCGGCTGGAGCAGTGAGGCTGGCACTGAGCAGGAATTACTGGCTGCTAGACCTGACCTAAAAACTGGTGAGCACCTTGTCCATGGCTTTGTGTCAGTCTGCATTTGATGGAAAAACCTATTCTGTGTACAATACCTGAGAATATTTGTGGTGAGGACTGTTTTTTGACTACATAGCAACTACTGACTTGCTGAAGGCCTCTCTCTGCTTGTGCAAATGCCCTTAAGCTTATTCTTAAATCCAGTATTGTATTGCCCTGAGTATACTGGCAGGTTTCAAACAGGGTCCTGAGTGCTGCAAACCCTCGATTTACAGTGTCGCTATATTCTTTGGCTGGCTGTTTAAGAGGGATATCATTCAACAAACAGCAGTTGAATGTATTCATGTCAAAGTCAAATCATTCCTTTAAAAGGTTTGGTTGTCAGGTATTCATTAAAGAGAGTTTCACATCAAAATGATAGTCACTAATACAGTGAAAACATCTTTTATAGCTTTCAGGATTTTTATGTTGCATTGTAAAAATGCCAGATCTCCACTGGTACAGAAACGTCTTCCTGGACCTACACGGTAGATATGAGACTGCATTTCTCTGGTCCCCTTTGGAAGAAAAGGAAATGGTGTTATCAGTGTGGTCTGAACGAAGATATTCCTGAGAGTCTTTTGTGTAAACAGGGCACAAGGGTCTGTAGCTGCCAATTTAGTGCAGCATTCCCATTGCTCGTGCAAACTGGCTTTTACCTTGTAAACACTAAAAGCGGAGTTTGTCTTTCATTATCTCCATGAAGTGAAAATTACCATTCTAACTTCATGGTTTTTAAAGTAACTGAGCTAAAAAGTAGTTCTGGCTTAAGAAATGGAAAGTCAGTAGCGATCTGGTCATTTCAAGGTTTGGTGCTCTAGATACTTTGGAGAATTTCACTCACCTGGGAGACTGCTATATCAGCATTTAGTACAAACCAGTCCTTTTTTGCCAGCCTCCAGGCTGGAGAATCCCAGAGGACACAGCCAAGGCTGCAGTGGCAGGTTAATGGAGCTGCAGCACGCTCAGCTCTCCCTGAAAGTCAGGCAGGTGCCTAAATACAGATGGAGGCATCTCACTTTAGACTAGCTATTTTTGCAGCTCCTGGCCCTGGTGTGTGAATTGATGGCATTTCAGTTGCAAAGAGCAGATGGTGCTCGCTAGTGATCCAGGACAGCTTTTTTGCATTAGTGTCAAAACCAGATCAAATGCCAGCTGTAGCTCTTTTGGGTCAGTGGAGGTGAACTCACAGATTGATGTGCACAATATTGCAATGACAGGGAAAAACCTGGAGTTCCTATTAGCAGCACAAAGTGCTTTTAAACAGCTTTTCAAATTCTATTTCTCCTGTCCTTTTGCACAGCCCAAGTCTTTGTGTGTCCCAGCAGTAAACTAAATTGCCTGATACTATAAAAGTATTATTCTGCATAGATTTAGCTTTCAGTGTGGTGCAATTCAGTCTTTGCATCCAGTTCTTGGCTTTGGCTGTGCTGCTGATGGGGCACTTCCTGGAGGCACGGTCCCTTCTTAACCCCATGAGCTGGAGAAGTCACTAAATTTAGTGATGCTAAGCAGGGTCTGACGGGACCAGGGTGGAAGAAGGAGCTGTGGTGCCCTCATTTGCCTTCTCAGGAGGTCTGCTTTTAGAGGTCCTGGTGGGAAGGCTGCCAAGCTGATCCGCCTAAGAGCAGGCAGCGTAAAGAGGAGGTTGAGAGTATTTTGTGTTCATTAGGAAACCAGAGGTGGTTTCCATTTCTCAGCTCACTGCTTATTTTATGCATTGAGGAAGTTTAGCTGCACTCTTTGTGAGAGACTACAGAGAGGTGGTTTAGTGTCAGCAAGGGTGATCCTTTTTCATGGTTTTAACTGGGTGCATAGCCTCTTCTTTTTATTGACTGAAAAAAAGCCATGAAGCACACAGAAGAGAGTTTGCATCATTTAAGGCAAAACATGAGTTATGTGCAAGAAAGCTGGTCTGCAGGCACACCCTGCTGGTTTGCAAGGAGAGTGCAAAGGAAATACATACATAGTTCACCAAAAGGCAGCTTTCTTGTCTTTTTTAATCTACATTAACTCTTTTTGCCGTTCCTGAAAACATGAGCTGCTAAGGAGGGATCTGCAGAAGCTGGGGAGGTTTCCTGACTGGGTGGACTCCTGCCCCAGATCCCAATGCTTTTGGAAATCTCTGACAGATCTGTGTGCTTGCTGAATGCCTTCATCGCATGTGCAGCTGAAACGCTAAGATCTAAAGCAGGTTATGTGTGACACCTCTCCATGCCCTAAGAGAGGTAAGCAACACTGTGAGCTTGACCATTGTCAGTGTTTTTCCACATGAAGAAAATTACTGGAATAGCAACAGGAAAAAAACCTGTTCTTTGCTTCTGCTCTGGAATCTCCCCCAGATGCCCATGTGATGATTGCCTCCATATGACCCTCCACCAAAAGAAAGGAAGAAAGAAAGAAAAGAAATCAAGGAAATAATGCTCCCTTTATCCCCAAATGTCTGCAGTGATTCAGAAATAGCTTTTCCAGTCAATTTCCACACAGAGACCTGCTGCTGTTCGCAGCAAGACTGAATTACCTGGAAACAGTTGCATTTGGCCTTCACAGGGCAGATACAAAGGCTGATACTCTGAAGAGTTGAAGGCAATTGTTGGCCCTCCCACTTGAAACCTCTCAAGTGGAGCCATTTTTGAGGAATTGCAGCTGAAACCCAGGCTTTTTTTAGAGCTGTCAGGCCAGAGACACCCTTGTTCACCAGTTCTGGAGTGGCTGAACACCTTGTGGGCTTTGAGACACATACACGATTTTAATGTACTTAGGAGTCATAAGGGTAATGTAGAGATAACCATGATGTAGAAATAGCTACCTGGGGAGAGAGGAATTGAAAGGACCCCTTGTTTATGGTGTATGACCCCAGGGAGCACAGCTGTCTGAGCATTAGCACCCAACAGGGTCTCTCCTCTTCTTCCCCCACCCATGACTTGGATAACCACAGCAACCTGGTACCAGCATGGTCCTGCTCATGATAGATGGGTGCCCTACAACTCCTGGACCCCTGGCTGTAGCTGCTTGCTAGGGGTGTGCCTAAGCTTGCTAGACCTGGGTATGCTGGTGGGACTGGAGGAAGCTGTTGGGGCGTTCCTGGTGTTGCCTGGTAATAAAAGCGATGTCCTTGGGACGTAGAAATATGGAGTTTGGACTTTTCCCTGTGAAATCAATTTGGGAAAGGGGATGGAGATGGAAGGGGTAGCTGGCAGGGTGCTTGTGCAGCTACTTATGGAGAAACCTGAAGACCAGGACCCTCACCTGGAGGTAAGCCATGTTTCCTTTTGCTGTTTATCTTCTCTGTATCAGGTGTAAATGATGCTTGTGTGGACTCCAAGTCTTCCTGACTTGTTGGAGGTGGAAGTGATATTAGAAATTACGGTGCCTAATTCACTTCAAGGGAAGAGCTTAAAGGGAAAATCAGAACTTACAGGGGAAATCGTCATTAACATGATGATTCAACCGTCATTCACTCTCTTTTCCCAGTACTATGTGCTGTGCTCATAACTGGTTTGGAAATCCTCTTTCAGATCCTTGCATATAAACTCAGTGTGAGCCCTGTAGTCTGAAGTGCAGTATCGCTTTACACCTGTAGGTTGTGCTTCTGGACAGCTTTTCTCATCAGCTCCAGTTGCTCTCCTACAGAGTGACGCACTTTGTATTTCACTCAGATTATTTTTGTTGGGGGAATTATTAATCGCTTGCATTTGCTAGATTGCCCTTGCATTTCTGTAAACCCATAATGAGCTTATAGTAAATCAGAGTGAGGTAGCCACTGCAGGGTAAAATAACAGCAAATGTAGCAGCTGGCTGACTGGTAATAATCTATACAGATCTATGCTTGTGTATTCTTTATGATACTTTTACATGATGCCAACAGTGTGCTGAGCACTTTAAAGCCTTGGAAGACAGATCTTTGCCCTGCAGCACTCGCAAAGCAAACAGTCATTCAGGGGAAAGGCTGAAAGGAAGTGCCTAATATAGTTGGGATGTTTGAGCTTGCATAATGAACTTGAATGGCATGAGGCAAACGCTGGGATTGATAAGGTTTTTTATGGTTGCATTTGTTTGTTTGTTTGTCGTGATGAAATATCGCTGTCGGTCACCACGCCTGATAATGTACCAGCCCTCAAACTTTGTGAATAGCTTGGGCTGATTTTGCTGTTACATTAGGGAAGGGCTGTGCTGCTAAATAAAGAAGTAACTTGGACATGGCAGGCGCAGGAGGCGATAGGGAAATTGTATAAATTGAATTTAGCTACAACAGGTTTTATTTTTCTTTGTTCAGTGACTTCGTAGAAAAAACAAAAATATCCCTCATTTCTGTATACCCAGTTTCATTGTTTTTATAGCATGCTCCTCTCTCAGTTCTCCTCCTCCTCTCACACACAAAAATAATGTTATTCTGGATTAAGCAGTCGCTGCGGTATTCATGGTGGTGCTACTCAAGGAAGTAAACACAACACACTACAAACCTACCCATCAAAATATTTGTGTTGTCCTCCAGTACCTTTTATGACCTCCTGCCTTTGTTCGTGTTGCTGCAATAGTATTTGTAAGATAACACGTGAAAGCAGTAGGCGATACTACATGCCCCACCTAATAGACAAGCCTCCTGTAGCACAGTAGCCCTGGTTGTCATCTAAAGCAAAGCGGATGCTCACGTACAAATAGCTTTGATTATGATGAGATTAATTTTGGGTGGAGCAGTAAATCCCCCGTTGACTCTGCACATGTCCAGGCACCCGTTCAGCAGGGCTCACATGTGCACGGAGGCAGCCCTTCTCTTCCAACCCAAGAGCATGGCTGGTTTGCTAGGGAGGAGAAAGGACTGGGCAGGGGGAGCCTGTTACGCACTGGTTTTGCAAAGGGCGCACAAAGTGTCCCTTCAAAAAGGAAACAACGTGTAGTAAGGTGATGTCCTACCAGACAGGTAACAAAACAGGCAGCAGCTGCAAGGTGGTGAATTTCAGCTTGTCCCTTTAGCTAACATGACTTTTTTTTCTCCCCTGTGACGTTATTCCAACTGAATGCTCTTTGGGCTTGAGAAACCATCACATAACTAATTGCATTTCAGCTTTGAAAGTGAGTCATCTCCAAGTCAAAGAGCACACAATGACTCCTTTCAGTTTCCTTGCAGAGCAGAGTGACTTGCATTTGTAGCTCCAGTCATCAGGCTTTAAGCAGACCAGCAACAGGCGTATAGGAAGATCAATGGGATATTGCTAATAATTTACAAATAGACTTTGTTATTTTGCTATCCCAGAGTAATTGCTGTTGCTTAGGCAGAGGAGGCTGAAGCTAAAGACACACTTGGCCACTGGCTTGCTATCCTCAGCTGCCCTGTCTGCTGCAGATTATCATCTTCTCTGTCACCTTGCCTATGTAGTTCATTGACTCTGTGGCCAAAACTATATCTGAGCCATAGGTTTTCTTTAAGAAAAGCACATTTTTTGGCAAACGCTTAATCCACTTTACACAGCAGTGAGGTGTTAATTGTTAAGACTTTATGGGCTAGGATGGTTGACATAGAATAACTTTACCCAGGGCACCACAACTATGTGCAGGACTAAGTAAAAACTTCCACTCTGCAGCTCCTTGGAAAATTAGGAACTGAGATCTGGGCTGAGCCTTATCAGCATGAACATGGTTGAGCTTAAACCTGGCTTCCAACTTGAGGGTAGTATAAACGTAAATGTACCCATGTACATATATTCTGTCTCTTCCACTTGCTTCTCAGGATTGCTGCTGCAGTAACCGAAGTGTTTGCCATCTTCAAACTGTGTTGCAGCCCCTGCCTTTGTGACAATAGTTGGTTTTGGCTAAAGGCCAAAAGGGAGTTAGCTGGGCTGGTGCATGTGTTATTACTGATTCTCTGGTGCCCTTTGTGAGAGGGCTCCTTGGAAGGATGAGTAAGGGCCCAGCCCAGTCTCCTGGTAACCCAAGTCATCACAGGGCATTGTCTGATGGGTCTGTCCCTATGTCCTGTAATGATCACATGGCTGTAGTGCCCAGGGGTCAGGGATGAGGGGCAGAGCTTTGTCGAGTCAAGCACTGTATGGGCATGTGATCAAGAGACAGGCGCTGAAGAGTTTGCAAGCTGTTGTTGGGGGGCCAAAGTAATGGTACAATCATGTCACATTCTCTGCACTGCTTGTTTTGGGGGGGTGTGTGGAGTGATTATTTATGTATTTATTTTCAGTAGGTGAAGTCAGCTGGTGTTTAGCCAAGGGAAATAGAGGAATCGTGTTCTTTCCAGTTTGACACCGGTACGACGGACACCAGAGCGTGGGTCTGTTTTTGCAGTGAAGACTAAAGATGAAGGGAATAGCTAAGCCCAGCTGAGTGCAGAGCTTTGCCTTAGAAGGGAGCTGCCGGGAAGTGCAGTTCTCCAAGGAGCCTGTCCTTGGCAGAGGAATCCATAAAGCAACACTGTGATGTGTCAGATAGGAGGCTGCAGGGATGGCCAGAAAAACAACCCTCCTTTAAATGACTTCAGTGTGAAGGAGGCCACCAGCTTCCTTCTGAAGAGTACTGTGTGCAGACATGCCAAAGAAACATCTACAAGTTGGCCTGAACAGGAGCCTCCTTTGTAACAGCCAGCGCAGTGTGTCTTTATTGCAGACTGGTACTGCTGACTCCTCCTCAGCTGGAAGCTATAAACGCCTTCTGGACTACCAGGCACTTTCAGCTGGATGGAGAGGGTTCCTTCCCTGGTTTAGGAAACATTCCTGGCTTAGCTCCTGGCTCTCACCCTGTTCCCCAGTCTGAGCTGTCCTCTCTGGTTTTGGGGGCAGACCATTCATGCTGCAGTCTCTAAGAGCCTTATCCATCTGAAGACGTGCCCAAGCAATGCACTGGTTTTGAGAAGGGAAATTGGGCCAGTAGCTCCTTTTCCTGTGCCACAGGTCCCTTCCTGAGTTAACGCAGTGTTAGGAGGCAGCAAAGACGTTTTGCAAGAACTGATGGCTCAGCAACAGAGGTAATGCATGTTTTTAATTGAAAGGGTAAGCGGTTATAAATTGTTCCTGAAACCTTAATAAAAATAGACGTTGACAGCGCCAGTTTTGTTTGAAGTATAATCAATTTAAATAGATCTTCTAATGTCTGCCACGCAGCCACATCACTCCCCTGGGTTTCAGCATCTCAGCTGTGAGGCAGCGGTTGCAGAGGGCTTGCTGGGGTGGGCCAGGATGAAACACAGCCTTAGTGGGAGAGTATAAGGTCTTCTTTGTATGGAAGGCAGCTTCCCAAAGCAGAGTATTGTGGCAATACTCCAGCCCCTGGCTCTGCCTGTGCTTCCTCCAGTGCTGCTATCGCAGGCTGCTGCCGTGTACTGTCAGACAGAAACTGCATTTGCAAACCAGCAGATGTGGGGAAGTTCCCTTGCTCATTTTAGAAGACAAGGGCCAAAACTGAGAAACCACCGCCAGCTTGCAGTGTGTGGACTGTCGTCCAACAGAAGAGCTTCACCTGATCTTGCCTGCTGTGGAGCACAGCTTTGAAGACCACAGCATGGGGCAGAGACCTCCACACTTAGGGAATTCAGCTTGATCAGCCTCCTCCTGCTTTCGAATTTAATGGATCTCCCCTGAAGGGGAGAGGTACCTCTGAGGAAGGCGTTTAGTACAGGTCATCAGAGGTGCTCTGAACCTGGGTATGACTTTTGGGGAGCAGGTCTAGCTCCAGAATACACCCCAAGGGCAAGTGGCTGTGTAACATGTGAAACCCACTTGTGAGAGCACTCATGTACCAGCCACTGCCGCTGCTCTTAGTAGGTACAGGTGATGTTGGTCTGTCACATAGCTGTAAAGCTGGGTTAATTTTTAGGTGGCAAGGATAAAGAGCTGATGGTATTAAATTAAAGCAACAATTCCCCTCACGGAAGGATCAACAGAATAAAATGGTAAAAATACATATATATGGCTGTGCATGGAAAAACTGGGTTTGTGCAGAAACACCTGACATTCAAAAGCTCAGTTAGGTCTGATGAATGAGCCTGGAGTTACACTTCAAGAGCAGTCTTCAGAGGTGCAAGGATGGTTTCCCAAATTAAATGCATGTGTACATAAGTGGCTCTCTAGAAGACTGAAACATCACCCATGAAGCACAGGTGCAGAACACTGCACCTTGACAAAAACTCTTTTAACAGGCTTCAGCAAAGCCGAAGCCCTAGGATTAATGAGGAAGAATAGATCTTTTTTTTCCCCACAACGTTGTTTCTATTAACACTGTGAAAAAATGAATTTAAATTAAATCAATGCTTATCTTATTCCCATCAGTACTTACTGCACTGTCCTTTCTCCCAGTGGGACCATTTCACTGTTTGCTGAGATCTAATGACCTGCGTGGGAGCAAGCCACAACAAAACCTGTCCGATCTAGAAACATGATGTCCCTAAGGAAAGTTAAACCTGTACGCTTCCATCTCAGGCCGGAGTTAATAATTGATCTTCCTCAGATGTAAGCTGCGTGCTTCTGAGAAAATAAAAACTAACATACATTCCTGCCCTGACTAACCATCCCTCTGTCTGATGGAGAACTGCTAATGAGTAACTTTAGCACATAGTTTGGGAAACAGAGTGTAAGGTCTTTTGTATAAGCCTTGGTTAAAACCCCCAGCTTTGCCTCTTGCCAGTATTTTAGCATCTAGAAAAGCATTCTTGAGCATCCTTTTTCTAACCTGTGATTTTAGTGTATGCTTTCCCTAACCACTCTTCTCCTGGTGTCTATCCCTAAATGCATAATGTAGCTTTTTGGAGTAGACAGTTGTACACATAACGTTGTTTCAGGTACATAGTATGACTTGCCTTTGACTCAAAGGCTCTTCTGGGCTCATTCGCCACTCATCTTGTGCTCTGTTAAACAGCAGTGTCTGCCATGGTGGTGGTGGCAGCTGCTCACGTGTCCTCTTGAGCGTCACAGCCATGCAGGCTGAGATGTGCTACCTGCATTGCTGGTGACAAGCAACAGATGATGTGATGTGCCTCTGGTGTCCACCAGAGATGTTAAACACCTCAGGATGTGAGCTCCTTGGAGTGGTGGTCTCTAAACACCTGGAAAGCACATAGCAGTAGACCTTACAGCAGGTCCAGGGCAGCCACTGCACTGGCTGCAGCACTAACATGGCAATGAGGATGGTCAAAGGCAGCTGCTGAGGTGCTGCTGTTAGCACTGCTCCTGTAGCAGGCCTTAAAACTGACCAGGGTTGGTGTGGCACACGCTGAGCGCTATGTCCAGTAGCCTCATGGCTTAGCATCTGTCTTGGCTTAGCACAGCCTCCAAAGGCATGAATCATCTCTGCAATGGTACAAAACAGCCTTGGTGTTTTGCAGCACTTTATCCAGCATTTCGGGATGACAGCTTTTAGCTAAGGGTTGAAATGTATGATATATTTTCTTTCACTGCAGAAGAAAAATCCCAGCTGTTCTTGAGCTGATGACCATCAGACCTAATGTGGAAAACCAACACCTTACCCTGGCAGAAAAAGCTTGCTCTGCTCTTCATGAAAAAATGGAGTTTTAAGCACCCATCTTAAACATCTGTCTGTATGGTCAATTGACTGCTCAGTCACCACGGCCATTCCTTTTTGCATCTGAAAAGTTGTACTGTGTGTGGCCTGTGTGGCTATTCTCATTATAGCTACCTGCCTATTAACGTAATCCTTTCATTGTCATTAAAGTGACACATGCCAGGTGCTGTTGCGCACTCCGGTGAGGCAGTTTTCCTTCCACGTGTAGCATCTGTTCCTCCCGGTTAACTGGCAGTACCTGTCTAGAATGGATGGAGTCACGTCTGGCAAGCTGGGAGGACTCCTGCCTTGCCTTGCTTCTGCTTCTCCCATCTATTAGTTCCACGTCCTTGCTCCTGAAATAGCGTGTCTTTCTTCTGGTGCACACGACTTTTTTAACGTGTAAGTTTAGCCACAACTCAGCGGGCTCAGGCCTGAGGTTAGTCTGAGAGCTGTAATTTTCACATGTATTTGCATGATTTCTTTGTTTGTTGTTATTTTCTTCCCTTGCTCCAGAACCCCTCTGCTCCATGTCCTGCCAGAAGACCCACTGCATCTGAGCTTTCTGATTAATGTACCCTGTCACATTTATGTGCATCCTTCCCAGTTGACTTCAGCCAGCTGCTGCAGGCTGTGGCTTTAGATCCTGTACCTGCCAGCCCAAGCAGAAAGGGTGATTTTGTGGGAGAATGGTGGCTTTGACTGAGCATACTCTGATGAAGTGACAGTCGGCAATGTCCTAGTGGACATTGTCAGAATGCCAGTCATGTTCCAATGCTTTGACTGTCTGGTTAGGGAGTAGATTCAGAGGGCATAATGGTGCAGACCATGAAAGAAATCTGTATAACCTGATGGGCCTGACTTTGCAGTGCTGTGCAGATCAGTTATCCATTTTAGTGTTTTGTGAATGTCTGTTGTTTGCATTTGGCTAAGATCTGTATGCGTTCTGGTATTTAAGCAGGGACTTCAGAGAGTCTATTAGTCAACCTGGGCTGTAAACCTTTATTTTTGGTGTAGGTGGGTGTATTTTGGCTGTGCTGATACATATTTCTCCATCTAGACAGCTTTGCAAGTAACGTTTGTGGTATGAATCCTGTCTGGTGCTGCTAGTCATCATCTGGGAGGTGATGATGACTAGCAAAGGTGGTCAAGTTGCTGTATAGATGTCTTCTGGTGGCTTTACCCCTTTGTGTGTTCTGTAGGTCAACACTGACTCTGGGCAGCAAGAAAGGAGAAGGAACCTCCCTCAGTGCTGCCAAACCACATGAGTTGTGCCGGACACACACAGTATCAGGGGATGACTCACAGGATGATATGTCAGCTGTGTGACTTTCTGAGCTGGGTCTTGGAGCCAGTTGGAGAGCATGGACTAGCTTGCTCGAGATAACTCGTGCTGTCGTTGTTATTGTCATGCCACCTCTTTAATGCTGTGGCTGATGCCGCCTGCGTGTCCCCAAGCAACTGATGAAGCCCTTGACCGCTGGTAGTCCTCTCAGCAGGGCTCATGTATTGAAATAAACACAGGATGAGGGTGTGTTTCATCTCCAGGTGAACAAAAAAGGATCTCTTCCACTTGCCCTGCATCAGAGCTCTTGTGATGATTTAGCATATCTAAAATGCAGGTGGTTAATAACACCATCCATATTATTGCAAACCCTTCCCAGACACAAGGCATTACATTTGTGTTGCTATGGCTATAGTATTATAGCCTCTTTCATCATGCATCTCTCTTGGGGCCAGGAAAGCTTGCTTTGTGCAGTTGCTCTCGGATTGTGGCACTATCAGATTGCTGAAAACCCTCACTTCATTTATCTTCAGCTCCTTGGAAGCGCTGACAGCCATCAGCCGGGCTGCAGAAGATGGCTTTGAGATGGTGGCAATTGCAGCACTCTTTTCTGGCAGCAGCTAGGAAGGATGTTTTTGTGGTGAGGAGGAGCTGGGCACACAGCACAGGTACATGGATCCTGGCTGTATGCACCTGAGAACAACAAGGGGAAGCCTCACATAGGTCTGTTTTAATCCTTAAGGTTCTGAGCCAAATAGCTGCATGGGTTCACATGAACATATTGGTCCTGTAGGCAGGAAGGCTGCCTAGAAATGTAGGAATGTGCCAATAACTCTTATTTCGAGTGCTTAGATAGGCCATGCCTGTGGTGTAACTGACTGAGCTGCACTCACGCTCGCTTGCATATTCTCCCTGTGTCTGACCAAACACTGCCTTGGGCATCCAGGAAATCCTTTCCACTGAGTCAGAGAAGGGAACTTGTGTAATACGGAGTTTGCACTCTCTCGCGGCTTCCACATGGGATTAGGAGAGCATCTGTGCTTTCCCTAAACTAATCTTCAAGTATGTTAGTGGAGCTGTGGCAGCCAGCCTCCATGGGGGTGTCCCTGACAGTGTAAAATGAATTAAAGGGACATTGAAGCCCTGCTTTGCAGGGACGAGTGACAGCCACAGAACCTGCTAGGGAGAGTCAGCAGGCTCCAGTTTACAGCTGCTTCCAATCATTTTCATTTCCTGGATAATGGTGTTCATTTCCTTCCAGATTTTACTTGCCTGAGAACACAGTAACATCTGTTCCTCCAGGTTTCATAAAAGATGAACTTCCTCACAGCCGAAAAGGGGTGTTTTTGTTCTTGCGTTTTGTGCTCAGAACAGTTGCTTTAAGCAAGGTTTAGTTCTAAAAGACAATCATAAAAATTATAAGCTTCTGTTTGGCTATTTGTGAAGCAATTTCTGCTCCTGTTTGCTCGCAACACCAGCCCCAACTCAAAAGAAACATCTCCATTTTCAGGGCAGCATGCAGAACACTGATAGCTGGGCCTCTGCCAGGAGCAGTGCTCCCGTGTGCTGCCTCATGTCACAAAAGCTGAACAGATTGGCACTGCTGCTAAAATGTACTGTGTTGTAGCCAATTCTACTGAGGATGAATAAAATGCTACAGAAAGAAACCTTCCCCATGCAAAGGTATGCTCAATCTGCTGCATTAATATGAGTAAAAACTGAAATGGTTCACAACAGTGAGAAGTGAACAGATTATAGTTGCTCTTCTGTGTAAACTGCCACTTAGAGTTCTGGGTTTTATTTTTTTTAGTAGAATATGGCATAGTTCATCCTTAGAGGCTCACTTCTGGAACACAGTCTTGTGGGTTAGTGGGGTTTTTTGTATTTTTAAACCAAAACTAATTAGCTTTGTTAAAAATACTACGTACCTCAGTATCGTCATCCCTCACCTCTTCTCTCATCACTTTATTATTACACAGTATAAATGTCTTCTTCTCTCATCACTTTATTATTACACAGTAAAAACGTATGTCCTCTTCCCTCATCTCTTTATTATTGCACAGTAAAAATGTATGTAACTCTTCAGGGAGGAAAAGTGACTTCATTGTCATGCAGCCCAATTCTAAGGAATTTCAGGCACCTAGCTCTCCAGCTGCCTTCAGTGGAAGCCTAGCATGTCCTACAGCTTCTTGACACCTTTGAGGAAGGCACTTACACACATGGCCTCGCATGGCCTTTTAACAAAGTTGCCTGAACTTAGGCACACACAGGCTGTGGCTCAGTGGGCTATATCCTAGGGCATCCTTTTCTCTTGGGACAGAGCGCCCTGACATCCCTCTGCCCACTCCACTTCAAGATAATATGTAACAGGCTGCCAGGCCCTTTGGAAACAATATTCTCCATCCATTTGCAGCTCTGATCTTAAAGACACTGAGATTGAAGGTTAAGCAGTTCGAGTTCCAGCTGGAATAGACAGGCTGACTTTATAGGTGAACTCTGAAATATGCATTCAAAGGTTATACTTGTAACCTTCTCAGCACAGCTGCCTCTTCCCATGCCCTTGAACTGAGAAGACCAGTAGGTAACAGAGGTACAGGGAAACCAGCTTTGTCCTGCTCTAGGCAAGCAGAAGCTGGTTTGCTCTGCTTTGTCTTTTTTGGGGGAGCACAAAATTCCCAACGTTGAGTTTCAGCAGTACTTAACTTAGGATTTGGTTCACAAGTGTCCGTCTGTGTGACAGCTATCCAGTGACTATGCTACTTCTACCCTTCATCTCACTGATGCAATGCCCTTCCGATGTTAAAGTTGCAAGTCTGAGCATGCCAATAAATGTTGCCTAAACATTAGAAGTGTACAAGGGACAGGAATAAGCAGGTGAGAAAGCACAGCTCTAATGCTGTTAAAGGTGCTTGTGCTTTTTCTTCTCCCTATAATGTTTAATGGACGGTGTTGGAGCCAATTGTGTGCAGTCTATTCAGGGATGAGAAAAAATGCCAGCAGCCTTTTTTCAGAACTACTGTGTGGGAAGAGCACCATTCCTCGTGTTTTTCTTTTTCCAAACAACTGCCTATCCTGAGCAGGGCTGAATGCTATTCACCAGGCACTCAGAACCCAGCCAAATCCCCAGGAAATGGTCAGCAGCATTCCACCACACACATCCTTCAGCTTTTCCCAAAGTACAGGGTCATTGGACTGAGCTGGTGGATGTATCGGTTCATTAACTTCATAAGTTAATGGTTCTCATTAGGCAAATTAGTACTGAGATGTAAATTCACCTTTTCTTTGTTAGCTGTTAAAATAGAGTATAATCTCTATATTCAGGATGTTTCTAGAAGATTATTACTCACTAGCACGTGAATGTTGATTGATTATTTCCAGTTCTAGTAATCATTAACAACTACAGGTAGTTTAAGAATTACTTTTTATTTCAGACAGTGAAATTTATTTGGCTTTACACCAAGGTAGATTAAGTAAGCCACACCAAACAGTTATTACCTTTCTCTTCAATCACACTGCTGTGTAAAGAGCCAATACATTGTACTGCTTGAGTTTTATTCAACTCTGAATTTCACCTTTAATACTAATAAAATATGTTGACATATCAAACAATGTAACTAACAGGTAAAACAAAACTGAGTCACTATTTGAACTGCTTTTCTAGACCATGCTCTATTAAAGTATATCAATCGAAAGACAAAGAGATACAACTTAGAAAACAGCTAACCAGAAGAAAAGCTTGCAGAAGTGCACAAGGTGAGATAATCTGAATAAAAGAACTGCATCAGAATACACATAATGAAAGTCCAAGAAATAAACAAAACATAACTTCTTGATCAACCATGGCTAATGAGAAAAACAGTGCCTATCTTTAAACTCTGTAATTCTGTTGCAGACATGATGCACTAAGTCAAAGCTGGGGAGGAAATAGAAAGGTGACTGGATGATGTTTTCCTAACCATAAATACATGAATAATTACATGTGTCTATTCTGCATGCCTTCTGTCCCAAAATACTCAACATAGTTCCATTTTCATTTGTTGTGTTAAAGTCCATTTAGCCCAAAATATCCACAAAGAATACCACAGCCTGCTTCTGGTCTTGTTGCTTAGCTATTCCACTGTTCTTCTGACTCTGTTTTAGCAGGGCTAATCCTCAAGTATCTAATGAAGGTTTAGTCTAACATAGCATATATGGCAAAGAGCCTGAAGGGAAATAAAATCATTATCAAATGAACTGCTGGTAGGCTTTGTTAGATCTGTGCTCAAATTAGGCCTGCAATGGCTTGGATGATTATTGTCGGGTATTAAAGGTTACTTTGTGTGCAAGTATGTGACAGAATAAGGGATGTTCTAGTAATTCCAGAGCTGCTTTTATCTCCTCCTAAAATCAATATGACTGTATTATCCAGACAGGCAACTAGTTTGGCTTCATGATTTATTATAAGGATATCTAATTGCACAAAGCTCTGTTCATTGATCAGGCAACCAGGTGAAACTTTAAATGTTCATAATATCCAAGCACTTGATCATCATTTAAAAATTGTTTGTGACAGGAAGGCTGTGAACACTGTTGTCTGACAACATCACCTTCGTGTGGTGCAAGGCCAAGTATACAGGTAGAAACAAAATTATCAATGCTTCTTGGCTAATGCTATTCCTATGGCATGTCTAATTGAAAGCTCTTCAAGACATCTTCCACAGATTTATTGTGTGAAACTCCTCTTTCTCAAAGTGGAGAATTATCACTCATCAGTTTTTAACCCAGGTTGCCTCATACAGTTTAGTGTGACCCAATTCGATAGTTGTGTCAGAACAACTTGTGGGTGACAAGCCATGGCATGTGCATGGAAATGAGTGACTTTGCCACCAGAAATCGTGGAATTCTAACATCATGTAATGTTAGAAATGCTCTGAATTGCAACAGCACAAGCCAGTAGTTGAGGCAAAATCCCAAATAGTTTGGTTTAATACTGCTATGGAAACTATGCTGAAGGCTAAAAAATACTATATAAAAAATAGATCTTTCTTTTTCTTTTCTTGTGTGTTTTTCCATCAACTCTTGACTTCTGTGAGAGTTGTTTCAAGCCCTGTCTGAACAGTTGGAGCAATATGGAGCAGTTGAAGATGATATGAAGATGTTCTGTGACTGCAATTTACTTTAACAAAGCACAAATCTTGTGCTTTCACAAATGTTTCAAATGCACCAAAAATACCTTAATTACAAATATTTTGAATGTTTATAGTCTTGGAAGTTAGGAGGAACACATACACATTTAAGAACTGGTTATTAGCAAAACCACATGCTTAATCCAGGCTAATTCACAACCTTGATTGCTCTATTATTTTTATTATTATTATTTTTTAATCTATGAATCCGGTTTTGCAGGTCTTCGGTCCCCATTGGGCTACTGTTGTGGAACAGCTCACAAGTCTTTGTTTAAATATTAAATACCCTTGGAGTGTGATGGTACATTGTGTGCTACTGGAAGTGCTGCTGGTAGCATGTCCACAGTCACCGGGAACAGGTAGGCTCGCCCACGGGTATGAAGAGTATCTGCTTTGTTATGCTTCCTTGCCTTCTCCCTATCACCTCCTTAAAAAAGTTAGGTATTTATAAAGGCAGGATTAGACGAGGTGGGAGGGAAATCTCTTTCAAGGTTACATCCTTCAAGAATTAAAAACATCGGATGTTTTGCCATTAGTCTTTCGGGAGCTGTTTGTTTTTAAGTCAACAGGAGACTTAAACAGTCTTGCAGCTTGCAAGGAGACTCATAACTCAGGGTGGTTGCAAAGGAAGGCTGAGAAATGAGAAGGTGCCAAAAAATATGAGGGCAGAAAGAAATGTGTGGTTTTGCTGATTAGTTTTCCATTTCAGAGGTAGCAGGGTTTTGTTGGTGCTACCGTTATTCCCTGCACTCAGGGTGGTTTCTGTGTACTCCGGAGGAGCTTCTGGAGGTGGGAAACAAACTATTTGGATTACCACTTACAATGAGACAGTTTCCATTGCAGTTTGACTGCTTGTTTTGCTTGCTTGACATTTTACCTTGTTTTGTTTTTCTCCGGGATGGGCAGCTCTGCTCCTAAGCCTGAATGTCCTTGTAAACTTAAGCTTCTACATACCCACAAATAACTTCAACCTCAATTTGTGAAGGGGCAAAACCAGATGTGTAAGAGAGGGTTTTTCCTACATGGAACCATTACATTGGATGCACTTGCATGTCTTTGCTTGAAAGACTGCATCTCTCCAAGTGCCTTTTTGTAAGGTGCTGGAAGTCAGAGCTGAATGCAGTCAGCTCAGGATGAGGTGTGGCCACAGAACACTGTCATCTCCATCACTTAAGGACTGGGGTGGTACATGCAGTTGTCAATATCAGCCAGCCATTGCCGACAGGGCCTTAGGTGGCACGATCTAGTGTGAGGCATCCCTGCCCATGGCAGGGGGCTTAGAACTAGATGACCATAAGGTCCTTTTCAACCCCAGCCATCCTATGACAAGCCAGCCTAAGTGCTCTGACCTTTGCTTAAATGCAGGCAGCAATTTTACGTGTCCATTCTCAAAAGCAGCTACACGTGTTCACGGACTCAATTCGCTGAGCTCCCAGGCTCTCTCATGCATGCTCAGCTTAGACGTCTGGGATACAATGGAGCAGCAGATGATGTTGTCCCTTGTTTCTGTTTGTTAGCACAAGGTTACCAAGGCTAATATTTGAGGATCGGGAACATGAACAGAAGATCCAGGTTTGCTTCCACTCCCTGGCCTTCTGTACTATCAAAACCTGGACTAAAGTTTGACAAACGTTATCCAGAATTAAGCATTAAATATGATTGTGGGTGGAATGCATGGAATTTGGAATGCTATGATTTAGGTATATTATAGCATGCAGTGTGCTGGGTACAGCAGAAAATAGTTCTTGGGTAGGTAAGTTGTTGTTTTCTGAAGGTGAATGTTCTGATGTGTGAAGAATTTTATACCTGAAGAGTGTTATAACTGATAATGTGCAGGAGGAGTGATGGTGCTGTCTCACTGGTGAAGATGAAAGGAAGCAAGTTAACAAGTAAGAGTAACAGGAAAAAATTATGCCAGTCTTTGCAGATCATCTTCAATAAACCTACTTCTATTGTTTGCTCGCTCTGTAGTATACACTAGAAAACATCATGTATTTTCTGTTAATCATGTTAGGAATGTCCCAGGCCCTTGTAGTCTCTCTTCATTTCAGTCTCAGCAAATTGTCCACATATTTTTGTTCCCTTTCTTTGAATTAATTCCTCACTGTCCCTATTTGCCTGGAATGAGAGTGATGACAAATGAGCTGTGGTCTCATTGACGCACTACATGGGGAAGATGATTTTGATGTTTTTTTCTACTGCTTGTCACTTGAGGGTCACTCCCTCAGCTACCACTTTCCAGGTAAATTTTTCCTCTGAATATTTTACTCCTTGTTAGCTTTCTGAGCTGTTATGCCTCAACATTCAAGCCTTCATTTTTTTAGACGAAACAGTAACTTTATTTACTGCTTATGTTTCTATACTCAGAGGAAGCTACACTGTATCCTTGATACAATCCAACAGGGAAAGTTTCCTGTCACTGAGCACTTTTCATTTGAATCAATATCAGAATGTAACCCAAATGTGCAGCAAGTTAGCCTTACAAAAGAAAAAGTTATTTTTAGGAGCTGCTGCTAGAGTCAGTAGGATTACTGTGAATAGAGTATAAATTGTGGTGTCTGGTCCTCAGTCCTCTTTTGGAAAGCATTACCCAGCAACAAATGAAATGGAGCCAACACAACCATTTAAAATGGCAAAGTAAACAGTTCGTGTTGTAGTCAAGATAATCCTTAATTTCTGCTGCTTATCTGAGATCTGCCCTGCCTATCTGATGGGAGGATTTAACCTTCCTGAAAGCTGTTACCAGTGTATGTGCTTGAACTGGGAAGACCTCTTTCCACCTGCTTTTCAGAGCCCTTTCTTCTAGAAGATTAGTACTACTGTGCCCCTTTTAGAAAGAATATCCTCTGAAATATGGATTATTTTTAGAGGCATGCACTAGGAATATTTCACTACAATACAGCTTAGGGGAAATACTTAATAATGCCTGTTTAAAGGATCCACTTTTTTTCTTTACAGAAGAACCGCAATGTCTTAAATTCTCATCATTTTTGTTTTACAAAAGTACATGTATAGTTGTAGAAATTAAAAAGAGAATCATCAGCTTATGGTAGCTGCCAGTTGTGTAACTAACTCAAAAGAAAAGCTACATGGAATTTTAATTTCAAATTTCTTTGCACTTTGTTGGAAACCATTTTTGTCATTTTCTGTTTCCTTGGGATACTGTGTGGAACACAGAATGGCAGAGCAGATGGCCTGTCTTCTCTTTCCAAAGAGACAACCAATATCATCCTGTGTGAGAAGAAAGTCTGAAGAGAGTTTCACAGAGGTATGGGAAAGCCTGGTCCAACATCTGGATCAAAACAAAAATAAGAGTCAGTTTAAAAAGAAAAAAAAAAAAATCTTTAAATTAAGACCCTCTAGTATACCTGCATCTTTGGGAGGAGGGGAATCACTGGGTGGTATTTCTCAGGCTTAGTCATAATAGGAGCACGGAGTGATGGCCTGAAATATGCAGTAAAAGTTCTCAGAATAGGGAGTGAGTCACTGCTGCCCTTGAACTTTGTGAATCTGAAACTATATTTATCATTTTGCATTGTTCCTGAGCTGTGTATTTGCAGTTCCACTCAGAGAGCAACTTGCCTTTTCTGCCCTCACAGAAAAGGGAATTTCCAGGGAGAGAAGTTGAGGATTAATTTCTTGAAGTGAGCTTTAAAAAAAGCTTAATTGAAGAATGTTTGTGTTGGGAGAATACTGAAGATGCTACTGAAAGGTTAAATAAAGGAACTAGGCAGTAGCATGCAAAGGTGGGGGGGGCGAGGGGTGGGGGGGGAGAAAGGAAATGAGTAAAATTGAAGAGTTCATGTAGGGTCAAGAATGTAACGCAGGGTGCTGCCATGAGAGGCAAGTGTTTTTGTTAATGTAGTACTTTTTTCCTTTCCTTCCCACAACCTTATCTGCACTGTTTTGAACAGAAGCCAGAGTGCTGAAAGGAAAGATCCAGATCTTTACATTTTGCATTCTTCCTCTTCTCCCCCTGCCCCTACAGTATAAGAAACTACACAAGTTTTTGAACCAGGTCATTGCTAAACAGCTGGCTTGTGAAAGAGCACAGCTGTCACACCAAAAATATCACCTTGGCGCTAAAAGTCAGCAGGATGTCTGTAAGTGTCTGCAGAACTGTGTTCAACTAGTGACCAAATGCACAGACTGGAAGCATACTTGCTGTCTGGTCCTCAGCAGTAGCCCATGTAGAGAGAATGGAAAAGGTGCTTGAAAAAGTTCTATCTTTCTTTTATATAACAAAACTTAAAACATGAGAAATTTATTGTTATTGGGTAGTGGGACAAAAGAGGCAGTTACTGGCTTGCCAAAAAGACTTGGCAAATGGAAATCCAGAATTAGTTCCAGGAAATATAATGGGTAATGTAATAAGTATGTGAGAACTGTAGGTACTTTGCATTTCTGTATGTGAAGTAACTGCAGTACAGGATTACACATCCCACACGGATATTTCAAGTTTCCTTGTTCAGTGGGAAGGAAAGCCATCAGTGCGCTGAGGCTCATTTTATAGGCATAGATTATCAGCTATCTTTAAATCTGCTTCCAAAAACCCTCATGGCTGTTGTGACAATTTATTAGCATAGGGAACTCCTGTGGGCATTTGTGCTGCTGTGTAAGTATAAGCAAGGGCTATTCTTGATATCTATTAGTAGTGATTGTCTCAAACTCGGAGTGCATGGAAAATGGGTAACAAAAACCCCTCTGTGTTTTATTTAAGAGCAATTAAAGATGCCCAGACAGCTGAAACATTCAATCTGGGAGGAGGGTGTGTGGTGGAAACTAAAATATCAGGATCTTCAGAGTAAAAGATTCCCAATAAAATGTGCAGCAAGATTATCTTAACTCAGAACTACAACTTCTCCACCTCCAACCTCTCCTATAATAAACATACCGAAAGAAATAAACCACCATGCATGGGGAAAAAATTGTTCACAAGGAAATTTCGCAGTAATAGGCTCAGTACTCCAGATGTATTTACATTTTTTCTCACAAAATGATGGCTCCTGAAGTGAGAAAACTAGCGACGATTTCAATACTGGTTTCCGTGTTGGCATTACTGATGAATTAGGATGGCAGCAGGGCTCCTCTTCTACTGTTACCCATAATGGGTACAATTTACTAATATAGATTTGCACTCATCTAGGACAAATTTAGCAATTGGTTATGTGAGCAAAGAATTTCACCGAGTAACTGCGAAATCCATCACTTCAAGATGCTGTATACTGGCAAGCAGCATGCTGAGATGCTGTGACAGAAGCTTAACTATATGTAAGGAGTGACGTTTATACCCTGTGCTGAAGCCTTACAGTTATTTTCTGCCAGTCTTCCCACTTTGGCCTTTGGTGTTGCATCACTATGGGTCGGTGGTTCCCAAACTGAGACCTGTAGATGAGCAGGAGCAGAATTTTCACACTCCGATTAATGTTTGATGATGTGAACAAGGAGAGCAGCTGCACCCAGTTCGACCAGGTGCTTTGCTTCTTGGTTTGCTTTTAAAGTTGTATGCTTTGGCCTCCGACAAGTTTCGACATGTAGCTACACCATTCCGCTTCTGTTGCAAATGCATGGAAACCCGTTACCGGGCCTAAATTGGTCCCAAGAGCTTGGAAACTCCTAGTCCCCTTAACGGCATTTCTAATGAGCTCCAGCCCTTCCCTATAGGGCCTGACGGTGGGGCCGGCGTGCCTGCCGCTCCGCTCCACAGGCCCGGGCGAGGCGATGCGCTTCGTAGTGAAAAACATGAGATTGGGGGGAAAAAGTAAATCACCCTTTTCCATGGCAACCTAAACCTGACCCCGCGGGAGCCCGGCCTGCTTCTGACACCACCCCCCCCCCCCCGCCCCGCCGCCTTACACGTCCCAGAGGGCGGGAAGCACCGCCCCGAGGCCCGCGGGGATACCCGGGCGCGCCCGGCTGCCCGCAGGTGCCGGCCTCACCTCGCTCCCCTTCCCCGCCGCGGCCCGGGCCCTCCCTCTCTCAGGAGCCGGGGCCGGTAAAAGATGGAGGCGGCGGAGCAGGGTGCGCTCACCGCGGCGCGGGGCCCGCCGCGCCCCGCCGCTCCCCTCAGCGGGGCCGCCCGCTAGGGGGCGCTGTTCCCGCTGCACCGGCCCCCCCCCCCGCGCCGCGCGCCTCTCCCGCCTCCTCCCAACCCCCCTCGCTGCGCCGCCGGCCTCGCGCGCCGGGACCTAGGCTGCCCGCGGGAGGCTCGTCCTGCGCCGGGGGGCGTGGCCTCGGCTGGAGTGGCGTCCGTGCCGACCAATGAGCGCGCAGTGTGCCTGACAGTTACGAGGCCTCTGCCAATGGGGTGAGCGGGGGGGCGGGCGCGGTGGGGCGCGAGAGGCGCCGCAGGCCGGCGGTGCGGAGCAGTCGGCGGAGGGAAGTGGCGCAGCATGATGCGGCTGTGGCGGTCGGCGCTGCTGCGGGAGCTGCTGCTGCTCGGGCCGCCGGGGCAGGCCGGGGGCAGCGGCTCGGGTACCGCTGCCGGCACCGGGCGCCGCCCGGCGCCGCTGGCTGCCTTTGGAGCGAGCCCGCCCGTCCCCCGCCGCGGCTGCCCGGGGCTGCTGCTGCCGCCGCCTTCGGCGAGGGGTTTGTGCACTCGCTCGGAGGGAGCCTTGGAGGAACCGGGGAAGGGAGCGCAGGCGCCGTCGCCGACCCCCGGCGAGCCCCCCGCCGACAGCGGCCACAACAATAACCACGGCGGCGGCAAGGAGCTGGCCGGAGGCGGCAGCGGGGGGGAGAAGTGAGTGCGAGGGGGACGGCGGGGCCGGGCCGGGATGCGGAGGCGCCATGTGAGCGCCGCCTGCCAGTCGCACGCGTGGTGCCTGCGGGAGGGGGCCGGGCGGGGCGCGGGGGCCGCCGCTCGGCAGGTGCGAGGGCGCCGGCATCGGTTCTCCCGCGGGCCTGCCGCTGCGGGCTGCGGGCAGCTGCGGTGCGGGGCTGTCCGGCCCGGCGGGGTGCCGCGGGGCACGGAGGGCGGGCCGGGAGCGGGGAGGAAGCTCGAGCAGACATGTGGCCTGAGGAGCGCGTGTGCCGCTCGGCGCTGCCCTTGCCGCTGCTCGCGTCCTGCCGCGCCTTGAGCTGCTTTCACCGGGCTCGGCGTCCCTTCCGCATGCGGCCGTGCCCGTGTCTTAGTTCGGAGCTCGGAGCCAGCGTGCGTTAGTGTGGCTTTTTCTAGCGCTGCTACTTGCATAAAAGGTGTTTTCCTATGGAAGTGAAAGCTGTGTCATCCCACGTTAATTATTTAAGGCAGTGTACATTGCGTGTAGTTCTGCCCGGGAAGTTTAGCAGCGCTGTCTTCATGTCTGCATCTAGTGCGGCTAGGGGATGGATAACGCCACAAATATTAATAGGTGCTACAGCATGTGACCCTGTGCCAAGAGGTACTGATATGTCTCTACGTGACAAAGGTACATGCAGGTAATAGAATAAGACTGTATGTATTTATGAACTTAATATTCCTTCGTTAGGAACCTGAAATACTGTTTGCAAAATTGGTCAGGGACAAGTGTATCAGCTCCAGTTTGTGATGACCAGTGGCTGAAAACAGGGACAGAGTATAATGACAAGGTAAATGGATTGATGGCTCTCTAGCATTCTGCTAGTCCTCAGCATCATGCAGCTCTTGAAGAAGTCCTGTTCATTTCTCACTTCTCAGTCTGACAGTCTGTCCCTTGCTTCTTTGAACCTGGCTACACTTAGTAGCTGATAACCTTTTACGTGAAGTTTGACAGCTTGACTGCAATCCCCATGAAGACGTATCTCCTTTGTGTGTGTTCAGAGCTTGCCCCATGGCTTTCCTGTAGGCAGCCTTGCATCTTCTTTGTGCTGCTTATGGGGCAGCCTAATTAAAGTCTAAACTGAAGTCACTTTCCCAGGCTTTGCTATGCTTATTGCCTAGATATAAAAAGCAAAAGACAGAGGAAATAAGACCAATAAAGGAATACCTTGTTTTAACAGTGAGCAAAGTCTCTGTTACCCTGATGCTAAGAGGAAGTCTTGAAAAGATTCCACAAAGCCAGCTGGGAAGGCTGCAGCCCTTAGCTCGTCAATAGTTCTGCTTTTGAGTTGTGGTTTTGGGTTGGTTTTCTTTTAGCATGAACTTCTATTTCAGCATGGCAGGCAGGAAAAGAAGCTCTCTTCTTGTTCTTCACTAAATGTCTTAGCTGCTCAGCTTTGTTCAGGCCTTTTGTTTCAGTGAGATATAATCTTCTTTAAAGGTATCACTTATAATTTCTGCTGTCAAAATCCTTTAAAAAATACATGCAAGTCAGGTTACATAACTATGTACAATACAATACACCATTATATGTGTATTATGATTATTGTAGTTATACAATTGTTCAATGTATATGAAGTCTTTGAATTAGCTCTATATGTAACATTTTGAAACAAATTGTTCAGCTGTGTCTGAAGCAGGTGTGGTTTATAAAGGTTGTACTTATGTTTTCAATAAGAAATACAGAAAGTACCATTAAAAACAAGTGTGCCAACTATGAGGGGGTTCTGATAATGCTGAAAAGGTAACATATTATAGGGGTAACATGATCTTAACCTGAGCTTTTATAACAGCTTCCTACAGCTAGCATCAGTTAGGGAAATCCTGTCATTTCTAGTATGTCTGGTAAAGCTATGTAGTCACAACCAGTTATACACTTTAAGTCATTTTTGGCTTTTGACAAAAGGGTGTATTTGAAAGTCAAATGCTGATTCTTTGAGCCTTACTGCAGAATGAACAAGGAGATATGACATGTAGCATGTAGTTATGAACAAGTGAAAAACTGGAAACAGTTTCTTTTCAGTTCTGGCTCTGCAGGAATTCCTGGTCACATGTTAGCCAGGCTGCTGGATACCTTCGTTCTTACTTTTCTTGATGCCGAATTATGAAAATCTTCCTTAAGCATTTGTAAATGGTGCATTGCATGTGGACGTCGCTGCTGTATTAAGACAGGGTTTGGAAGAAAAGTTCTAAACTGACAGCTAAGTCAGACCAGTCTGTGTTCTGCTGATTCCAGTGCTTTGCCATCCAGAAGTATATAATATTTGAGCTGTTTTTGGCAGATGGCTTGTGGGCCCAGCGGGGAAGACAATAGTCCTTTTTAGGCTTTCCTTGTTTTGTTTGTTTTGGGGTTTGTGTTTTTTTTCCCTCCTATTTGCATGTAAAGTTGTGGTTCTAGGATACTGGGATAACCTACGGTGTCAGAAGGCAGCACTAAGTTTTCTTGCTTCTTTGCTTGCCTGACAGTCCTCATCTACAGAGTGTGGGAGTTACAAGTGAAAACCTAAAATGTTTTGTGCAAAAAGTATACAGAAATGTAGAACAGTTTAACTCCTCATAGAGAGAATAAATGATGAGGCCTGTGACTGATGAAATAACTAGTATCCCATTGCATAACCAGATCCTTCCGTGTATTTTTTTTTTTTCCTGAATATTTTCCACCACCTCCTAATCCCTGCTATCCAGTCTTCACTCTGTACATCCACCTGAAACTGGAAATTTCCTTTCCTTTTGGAAAGGAAAAATATTTGAGCTTAAACTGAGACTGGTCACACACTGGTAGTTATGATTAGTGAAGGCTGTGGATTAAAATGCAATCATTTCTATATGTCCACGCCTAAATAGTTACAATAGAATAACACAGTACAGTCCTAAGTTATAAACTTGTATAATATTTATTAGTGTTTACTTTTACTTTCAATCTGTGTATTGTTCACTTTTACTTTCAGTGTAAGTATGCATTGTTCTTGCATCTTATACTGAACAGTAGTAGGATCAAATACAGTTTATCTAAGTATAAGCTATTTCTAAATTTTAAAGGCCTTATGAGGGTGAGAGAGAGGAGCAAAATGTGAGCAACCCTGATTTTTAAAGTATAGCTAAACTGCAATACTGATGAGTACTAGTATATGGAATATAGCAAATGGTTGATGGAAGTGTGTTGGTCTGGGTTTGGGTTGGGGTTTTTTATTTGTTTCTCTTTACTTAGAATGGCAAGGAAGTGGTAGCACTCTTTTTTTTTAAGGACAGAGATGAATTCTGGAGATGTCATTTAAAGTTAATTTTGCTTTTGCATGCAAGCCAGATTCAACTGTAAAGGAACCAGTTGTATAGGAACTGTATAGGCAGCAGTTCATCTCACTGTTACTCCTGTCAAGAGTGTGGCTGCCACGCAGGTGCAACTGTGCTTTCAGTAGACTTTTCATAACTTCCTTAGAGGCTAAAGTTTTGAAGCAACAGTTTTTGTTTTTACTGTAAACACTTTGACATCTACTAAAGCATGTCTGTCTTTGGTCTAGGTTTATAAATACATAGTTTTGTCTGAATCTTGGTAAGTTCTCAGGTAAATAAGTGATTATCCACAAGTGTTAATGGGATCAGTGGCTAATTATGCAAGTGGACAGAAGATAGTTATTTAGTGACTTGGGTGTGTGTATCTCTTAGTTGGAGATGGTTATCTGTAGTATGGTGACAACTTCTTTAAGATCCCTGTTTTAGACAGAGTGACTAACACCTGCGGGTTGCAGCCCTTGCAGCTTTCGTAGAATCATAGGATAGTTTGAGTTGGAAGGGACCTTTAAAGGTCATCTCATCCACCCCTCCTCCAGTGAGCAAGGACATCTTCGACTAGGTCAAGTTGCTCTAAGTCCTGTGCTACCTGACCTTGCATGTTTCCAGGGATGGGGCATCTACCATCTCTCTGAGCAACCTATTTGAGTGTTTCACCACCCTCATAGTAAAATTTTTCTTCCTTATATCTAGTCTAAATCTGCCCTCTTTGAGTTTAAAACCATTACCTTTTGTCCTATCACAACAGGCCCTGCTAAAGAGTTTGTCCCCATCTTTCCTGTAGGCCACTGTTAAGTGCGGAAAGGCTGCAATAAGGTCTCTGTGGAGCCTGCTGTACTCCAGGCTGAACAATGCAAGCTCTCTCAGCCTTTCTGCATAGGAGAGTTGCTTCATCCCTCTGATCATCTTTGTGGCCTTCCTCTGGACTCACTCCAACAGGCCCATGTCCTTTTTATGCTGGGGCTCCCAGACCTGAAGGCAGTTTTCCAGGTGGGGTCTCACAAGAACAGGGTAGAGGGGCAGAATCTCCTCCCTCAACCTGCTGATCACGCTTCTTTCGATGCAGCCCAGGATACAGTTGGCCTCCTGGGCTGTGAGTGCACTTTGCTGGCTCATGTTCAGCTTTTCATCCACCAATATCCCAAGTCATCCTCAGCAGGGCTGCTCTCAATCCCTTCATCCCTCAGCCTGTATTGATACAGGGGGTTGTGCTGACCAAGGTTCAGTACCTTGCACTTGGCCTTGTTGAATCTTACAAGGTTCACGTGTGCTGATTTCATGAGCTTGTCTAGATCCCTCTGGATGGCATCCCTCCCTTCATTTGTGTCAGCCACATTGCTCAGCTTGGTGTCAACTGCAGACTTGCTGAGGGTGGCACTCAAATCCCACTGTCCATGTCACTGATGAAGATCCTAAACAGTACTACGGTCCAGTACAGCTGGACAGTTGTAACCTCATATTTTAATGACTGGTGCCTTAATAATGAACCTGAAACTATTACTAGCAGTATCATATCTTTATATGTTTTGTTGTTCTGTAAATCATGTTCTGCGTTTTAGCAGTTGCATCTTGAAGGACAAGGTAGGAATTTAATCTTTTATATTGTAGTGATTCTTATTCAGTTTTTGTAAAAATGAAATCCTCCGTGGAATCTGGTATAAGTATTGTACTGATGCAAAAGGAGGAGCTGAAGGAGGGAACAATACAAATTGCAAAGTCCTTGTGCTTGAAATTCCTGTTTCGTGTGTGTGTGTGTGTGTGTGTGTATGTATGTATATATATGTATCCAAAAAGCGTTGTGGAGCATCTGCCAGAGTTCTAGTCCACAGCTTGGATTACCACTAAAGAAGTCCAGTTGTGTAATAGTCTGGTGATTAATTATCCTTATTTTTTTAAGAAGGGAAAAAGTATCAAAAGTCATAATTCATGGAGTGAAATAAGCTGGTTTTTTTCCACTTTAATTGAGCTGTGGAAATTGCAAGTTCCCTGACTTGAAAAACATCTGTTGAACAGCACTATCATGCTAAGTTTGCTTGTGGTGCCAAAACATAGCTTTTAGGTTAGGCAAACATTAGTTACTGCCATTACTGACCTGATAAACTGCAGAGCAAGCCTTTTCACCTCTATTTAACTGATAAACTTTATCAAAAGATGGGCTATTTGACAAAGAGCAATTTTCTGTAAATATATTGAATGCCATCCTCTTTGCTTTGGCAGCCAGTGCAGGTCCGTTGTTTAATTAGGCTGACTGACCCAATATTGAACAGCAGCAGATGTGAAAGATACGGAAACGACGTCAAGAGATAATTTAGGCTGCGAAAAGTGCACATCTCTTTTTAATAGATAAAAATCTCATGAAGAAGCAGATAAAAATCTTGGTGAAATGTCTGAAATTTTTTGTTCCGCACCCTCCCAGATAAAAACTCCACATTTGGAACAGCTGTTAAATTCTGAGTAATCGCTCAGGAACTTGTAATTAAGTAGGTTGTCAGTTAAAATTACTCAATGTGTTCTCCGGATTGTCTTGTCAAAGTGAAATATAAAAGTTTTCTCTGTCAGACCTTAAGCAATCCAGTAACGAGTCTTTTAGCAGAGGCATTCCTTAAAACACGAAATGTCAACATTTTGGGTAACTTCGTTAAATGCTGTGTGTAGAGATCTAGGCTGTAACTCAGCATAGCTGTAAAAAAGTCCATAGCTGCAGAGTTAGGCTGCAGGTATGGGCTGAAGTTATAATTGGTATGTTGGTAGTTCTGGTTCTGCTGGCTTGACTGGATGTACTGTTCTCAAAAGATTGAAAGCGCAATGTGCTTCGTGGAAGGCCTGAATTTTCTTTAGGAAAAAGGTTGTTCAGTGATTTGCTGGAGGTAGTTGCAAGTTATTTGTCTTGCTTGAATTGCCAGCCTGTCTGTGCATTAGTCAGCTAGCATCATTTAAAAAAAACCCCAAAGAAACCAGACTGGAAGACAAGGAAAGTTCTGTTGGCTTACAAAGCTGTCTTCTGTTCTTAGTATGCAAGTACAGTGTTTTAAATAAATTGGAAAATGAGAAGGGAGATTTTTTACTACTGGTTTTCACTGCTAGTTGTGAGGAAAGGAGGGAGGCAAGTGCAGTCTAGAGCTTGTCTTAAGTTTAAAAGAGTACTTGGATGTAACCAGATTTTCATCAAAACCCATCATAAATCTGGCCTGTTGTTGGGATAGAATAAGATAGGTTTGGGTGGGGAAGGAGGATTAAATGTCAGTCTGTGAGATTGCACTGGCCTACCTATGATCTGTGCTTAGTTGTAGTATTTTATTTTTGTAGTTTTAACCCTGGGTACTGATATTCGAAGATTTACTAGTCTTGTGAAAACTTTAGACCTGCTTTTTGGGTGCATATGCATACATGTATAAAAATAAATTGCCGCTGAACATTCTAGTTTGGGGCAATAAATATTATTTAATTCTTTATGTATTTTTATTTATAGTAAAGGATACTAAATTTATGTAAATAGAAGATTTATTAATCTAAATATATATTATTTAAATAACAAAGTATATATACCATAGTAACAAAGTATTGCCAGTGTTACTTGATTATAAGATTGAACTTTAAAACTGTTAGCTAAAATAGTGTAGGACTGCATACTCTGCTTTTCAGTTAGTTTATGTCTGTGTTTACTAGAGAACTGTTTTGGTTTTGTTTATTTTTTGTTTGTCAAACATTGGAACACTGTCTTTCTCTAAACTGACTTTGTCTGGAAACATATCTAATCACTTCAAAGGACTAAAATAGTTGCTCTGAAGCCCTTTGCTGTCATTGCCCCTGGCAGTTTGGAAGTGTACATTTCGGAAGTCTATGCTATGATGCTGTATTTAACAGGGGAAGTGTGAAAACTGAGCGCAGTCTTGTGCTCCTGCCTGCTACAGGGTGCTTTGGAGTATTAAGGAAAGGGGAAACTCCAAGGTTAAACAGATAGAGAGCATCCAAAGGCTTTGAGGGAAAGCTGTCAGTATTAAAAGGTTTCTTTCTTGGAAGGAATGGTTAATCTGGTAGGTTTCCTTCACATTTCACTTAAAATGGAGATGTAAGTTATGACAAAGAGACGTACAGTAAGCGTATTTTGGGGTAAAATAGCTAACACATAGAATATTTGGAAAGCCAGTGTGTTTCCTTTGATAAACATAGTGACCATTGGAGATGTATCTACACTGCATGTTAACCTTGATAAATATGCATGATGTGAGTTACTGCTGCTGCCTGAGCTGGTTCAGGTTACTGCATTATGCAGGTAGCTTTACTTGCTTTCACTGTAACTGATGTGGCTTACATAAGCTTCTAGAAGGGCTTTAGGACTCCTATGAGGAGTTCCTAAAAGCAGGACTAGTTTGGTGAAAACAATATGCATTTAACACCTCTTGCTTATAGAATCGTTGGGTCAGTCTGCTCTTACAGCTTTATTATGAGGCATGTAGGTCTTTGAGTCTTATAAATACTTTATCCTCTGTGTGAGATACACGCCTATCCTTGGCGACATCAAGAAGAGGGAAAAGCAATGAATCTGCTTAAAAAAAAAATCAAAATAGTATCTGAGCAATAAATCCATGTTAGTAAAAATATGACTATGTTGCAGTTAAGAATGCTTGCCACTGTAAAGGATATGTATGCTACTTGTAATATTACTGTTGTTTTCCTATTTAAAGCTGAATTAAGCTTTGTGTTCACTGATAAGAGTGCTCGTTGAAATTGGTGGTAGCAGCTATATTGGTAATGTAAATGTGCTTCTTCTTCTAAAGAATGCAACAATGTGTATAAATAAAAATATGCACTAATTTGTCTTTTTTTCCTTCTTTTTTTTTTCCAGTAAAGTGAAGCAAGGCCTTCTTCCTAGCTTAGAAGATCTACTTTTCTATACTATTGCAGAAGGACAAGAAAAAATACCAGTTCATAAATTCATAACTGTAAGTTTACCATTCTGGAGTGCTATATGAAAGCCTACTGCAAGGTTTTTTTAACATTCTAAATGTAAGGATACAAGGCAAAGAATTTATTATACATGGATAGCTGCAGCAAGTAATGTAACTAATTCCCCCCCCGCCCCCCAAATGTTTCTGTATTTAAGAGAATGAGTGTACTTGTATTGTTACTTGTTTGCTGTGCAAAAGAGTATACTTTAAAGCATATTTGTCTGTGGCAGGGCTGGGTAGTGTTTGCACACGTGTAAAATACAGTTGGGCCACTGTGGATTTCAATGACTAATCCTTTTACATAAGATGCAGCCAAAATGGCAAAAGGAAATGGCGAAAGGATCAAAAAACTGTCAGCGTGTCTCTGTGTTGAGAGCACAGTAGCATATGGCTCTCATCTTGATAAATGAGGCTGAGCAATAGAGAACTTGATAGTGAAAACTTACATTCTCATTTTAGTAATTATTATTTTATTGTAATAGGCACTCAAATCTACAGGATTGCGTACATCTGATCCCCGATTGAAAGAATGCATGGATATGTTAAGATTGACCCTTCAAACAACTTCAGATGGTGTTATGCTGGACAAAGACCTTTTTAAAAAGTAAACTTTCTGTCAATAATGTATAATTCTGGATGAATGTTGTCTGTGTGTTACTGACTGCTCTCTTGGGAGAGGCGTATATAAATCTATGCATAACTAGGGGAGTCAAACGCACACTCCTACTGATGCTATTTTCATATGAATTTGTTCTCTGGTTTCATGGAGCAGACGGAGCGTGCGATCTCCACAAGAGTTTAGTGTATCGGTGTTGTTTGCACGTGTATCTGACCCCATCCTTCAACTCTTGGTCAGATGCCAAATGAATTGATTGAGGCAGCAGGGAGTATTTAGCATAAAACTTCTCTCTTGCTGCCTCACCAGTTTTTAATCTGGAGTTCAGGATGCTGCTTCTGTGTAGTGAGATGTTGGGAGTACAGATATGGTATATGTCTGCATATACTGTATCTGTATGTGTACACAGAGTATATATCTGTACTCCCATGGTTAATTCTAAAAGTGAATATATGAAAAATAGAGTGACATTAAATTTCAGGATATGTAGAGATGAGAGCAGTTAGGACTGTAGTCACTGCTCTGGTTTGTTTTGGAAAAGATTTATGTGCCATATTTTAGTGTTTGTTTTTTTTTTTTTTTTAAGAGAAGTCTGTGGTTAGTTAGCTGAACAATATAAGCACTGTTCAGGTTGTCTTCAGCTCCTTCCAAGCACACTCCTTTGCTCCCCTGCCTACAGTTTCTGTGGGCTGAAAGACTGGAAGTTTAGAGGCTGTTAAATCTTGACATTAAATTTGTAGAATATTTTTGAGTCTATGTCTTTATTCCATTTGCAGGGTAAATGACATATTATCTAAAACTTGCTTCTTTTGTGCAAAGTATACTTTTCTCAAAATGGTACATTTTTGTTGCTCTATATAATTTTTTGAATTTGTAAATGAATGCTGTTTAGTGCTGCTTCTTCTGTTACAAGTTGAAATAAGTACATGTATAAAAAAGTGTGCTTATGTATAAAATTGTGTATATATATTACATATATGTATATATTAGTGTATATATGCTTATTAAGTATATAAAGTATATCGTATACAGCATATACTTACATATTTACATCATTTATGTAAATGAGTATATATGTCATGGGGTTTTATATATATATAAATAAATATTATATATATATAATATATATATTATAAATATATATAAATTATATATATATAATATTTTATATTATATATATATTTTTTTGGAAATGCGTTGAGAAAAAACTCTGTGTGGCAAGATAACAAACCAGTCAACTCCTTCATCAAATGTGGGATACTTCTTAAAGGTACATCACAGACTAACTGTGTTCCTGTATTTAAGTCCAAGACCAGGTCTTCAGTGGTTATTTGTCAGTGCAGTAAGAGCTAATTTGTTACAATCAGACACCTTCCTGGGTTTGTGGTTGGACTGTAAAGAAAATGAGTTTGCTATTATGCGTTACACTTATACTAGAAGCCTTGTTTGTAAACTATGGATTATGTGTTAGGCAAAGGCTCTACATTTAAGAAAAAAGACATATGATTGCAATTTAGCGAGATTAGCATATTTTTATGTTACAGCTCTAGGATTTGATCCCCTTTGTTAGAGGAGTGCTTATTACTATAATTTTTAGAAATCTTACATGGGTTGCTTCTTGTGTAGGAAGAGTTTTGAACAAAGACACACAGAGGGTGGAGAAGTGAATCTCTTTCCACACAGCAGATTTTCCTGCACAGCAGCAGGTGTTAACCTTTTTTTATAAATTATCCCCCCAAAACTTCAGTTTTATGTTCTTCCCAGGCACACTGCATTTGCTATGTGGAGACTTGTACAAGATTTCTGTGTTTTTTATTCTTCTCTGACTATAAGGCATGAAATATAATAATGTATCTACTCAGTTGTACTTACCTCAGGACTTTGAAGCTTCAGTTCCCTAAACTTAAAAGTCAGTGGTATAGTTCTGTTGAATTTGAATCCAAAGTTGCTAGATCATGTAAAGCATTAAGGATAAATTGATGTGGAGTAGTGTTAGCATAAGCTTGACTGAATCGATGAAGTTACTTCATGCATCTGTCTCTCTAACAGAATTTTCAAGACCTTTTTAGTGTTTCTAAACATTAGGCTTCAATTTGGCTAAAATTGCTATATTTTGAAGATTTTTTTTGCTTTACAGTGGTCTCCACCTAAATAAAAAATTGGGAAAAAAAGAAAATAATCCATGTTACAAGCACAACAAGCTGGGGTTTTAATCTTTTATCTCCAGAGTTTCTGGAGTTGAAGGCTTCAGTGGTGCACGTTTTGGAGAGAGTGGTTTAGCTGTTCATGTTGCATCTCTTTAACATAACATGGTCTTTGTAGAATGAGTGATACCTCACTGAGAGCAGAATGCTTACTGAAAGCAGAACAGCAGGCTAGTTAGTCTGCTCTATGAATTGTTTTCTTTGTTTTTGGTATCTTATGGTACTACTTAATACAGTAGTAGCACTCTGTAACTATTGTTAGGTGAAATTTAGGCAGCTCAACAAATACGAAAGGTTGTACACACTAATCTTCAGAAATCTAGAAAAATAGAAGACTTGCAAAAAGCCCTGTTTCTTATCTGACAATGTTAGGGTGAGAAGAAGGCGTGAGGCAATCAGAACAGTGTTATTTTGAAAATGGTTTACACTTGGATGATATGATAACTACTGAGTAATAGTTACAACTAGGGTTTAAACCCGGTTCTTTCTCATATTGATTTACTTGGCTTTGTAGACTTAGGCTTTGTCAAGAGGTGGTGCCTGTCCTGCTTTATTGACCTAGAACTATGGTCTTGCTAGCCAAATTTCCTATGATCTGTGGGTAGGAAGCGGCAATCTGGGTATGTTTTGTGTTCTAAGCTAGACAATCTGTTGCTGGATCTCAGACATGGTTATGTATTTGTTGCTTAGGTGCTGTGCTGCTCTCAGTCTAGGTAGCAAATCCTGAGGAAAACCTTAATTTGGGCTGTGCTTAACCCAGATACTAATAAATGTTTCCATCCTCTTTGAGCAATTAGGAAACTTTTGACAGAAGATGCAGAGGACTTCTGTTGTAATATTATGCTTCATTTGTCAAAATGACATCACTTTTCCTTCTGAAATGTTTAATAGGTATATTTACACTTCTACAGACCTAATCTCACTAGTTGGAAATAAAGTTTTACATTTCTTTCCATTATGATTATGCTGTAGCTTTTAGAACAGGAGAAAAGGTTTCCATTCAGTTATATAGATAGCTGAAAAGTTCTTCAGAATTGGTGGGAGTGCAGGCTGTTGTGTTTTGTTTTTATTTTAGCAAGTATTTGCTTGTGTAGGGAAGCAATAATCAGCAGTGTGAGACCGAACTTGAAAAAGAATAGTCAACATAACAAGTTGTATGATAAACAAAATGATTCTATCTTTATGCTAAAGCCCAAAGGTTCAGTTTCAAAAAAATACCCAAACCAAGCATCAGACAACCCAACCAAAACTTAAATTTACGTTCAGGTTATACAAGTTGCTGAAAGTTGTTACAGAAGATAAGACTCGCATCCTAATCCTCATAAAGCAAATGGATTGGGGAAGTTTCGTAGTTTGAAAGACCTGTTTTGAAATAGAGAAAGAAATGCTTGGGTTGGGATTTGACAAGGCAGATTTTATATTTTAGGGTGAGATCATAAAGTTTAGAGAAATGGAAGAATTTGAGGTTGGAAGGTTTTTAGTCTACAAGTCTTGAACACCACGAAGGTATGTGGGAGATAAGGCCTAAGCTGTTTGTCAAATTTGATTGTAGAAAGATTTTTATTTACCAGTATATATATTTATTTAAATTCCTTCCTGATCTTTTCCTACTGTTGCACTTACCCTCAGCCTGAGACCATTTATCCCTGAAGGGTTACCTGGAACATAAACTGGTTGGAAACTCTGGTGGGGAGGATATGTCAGTTACAGAAGATTAGAGGCTGTCAAGGCTAGTGTTGTGTTGACTGAAAGTATTACTGCCCCCTTAATTGGAGTTTTCTAGGACCTCTGTTATTTTGTCTATGCAGTAGTAGTTCTGAATACTTATCTAGATCAGTTAAATTCCTGTATTTAGTTTAGTCTGTGAGTTCATATAATTTGCCTGGGTTAAGGATAAGTATCCAGGATAAATACCCAGGCACTGACCTTGTCTGAAGTCTGGGAACAACAGTTGCTTGCAAAAAGAGGTAGTATCCTTAACCAGCATAACAGTTTCTGCACTGATTTTCAGTCTCTAAGAAGTGAGCATCCTAAACTTGCTGTAAGTTAGTACATGCATAAATGCCTTTCCTGTTTCAAAAATGTAATGTGATTTCAGAGGGTTGTATTTCAGTGCATACTGCATTCTTGTTCTTTTCTGTGCATTTTACTGAGTTGTTCTAGTAGGTATAGGTGACCCAAGAAGAGTGCTTAATGCTGTCCGGGTGGTACAGACATTGTAGGACTGCATCTGTATTTAAAACATAGAGCATGTTATGTTGATAGTCCTTCTGCACATCTAGCTGCCTTAACTGTTACTAATTACTGTTTAAAAAGGATTGTTGCACCTGGAGTAAGTAACTGTAATTGGAGGCTGCTGGGAACAGAAATTTAACAGGATTTTTTGCAAGATAAATAAAAAAGGAGTGGATAAGCATAACAAATTGCAACAAAACCAGCTCAACTGCAGTATTAAAACAGACTAACAAGTGTATTACAGAGCAATTCTGAAAATGGAAAATTCTCTAATGTTTCTTGTTTTCTCTTGGAAAGTAGTGCCTACCAGCATTTGAAATAGCTGTCAGTTGAATTTGGGATAAAGTCTCCCAAGTCCTTTGAAGGATTTCAGACTGAAGGTTTAAAAAAAGAGAGGGGATTCAAAGGAAGCATCATTCTGTCTGTTCATTGGTCTTCATGCATCTTAATTTTGAACTAATAATGACTTTTAATAATAAGATTATTGGAAGTATTTATTCCAAGTGGAAACATTTCCCTAAAAATTAGTGTGTTATTTCATTGCAAGGCTTACATGTTAATTTTCCATTTGTCTGTATTAACAGTTTGTTTCTTTTGTCAATACTGCCAGAAAGCAGAGTATGAATGTGTTAACAAAACTGTTTGGTGTTAAACCTCCCTTCCACTTCCTTGCACTGGGATGGGCTGTTAATAATTTATCAGGCCATATTTTAACTGACGTGATAATGGCTTCCAATTCCCACCCCTGCTCCTGCTCAGCCCCTGTTCACGGGCACACCACTTCCAGCAGCATGCCTCAGCTTGTGTTTCTATCCTCCCTTTCATCTTTTTATTCTCGATAAGTCCTTCCCTTTTTACTTCTTCATTTTTTTTTAAATGTACCAGATGGGCTGATGTTTGGAGGGTATGGGTGACAATATAACTGTGTTCTGCGCTAAAAGGCATCAAAGGTGCCTTAACTGGCAGTAGTTTGAAGCAAGAGACTTGTAGTACTGCACACTGTTAACTTTTGCTTAGTTTAGAAGATGTTATCGAGTAACTCCGCAGGTTTTGCTCTTATTAGAGTGCAACCTTGTTCCAGTTTGGTTTGTTGGCAGGGTTCTCACTCCATTCATGGTGAAGCTAGTTGGAAGTGAGACAGACCAACCCTGAACCTTGGAAGTTTGACCTGACTGAAGTTGGTGCTTACTTGGGCAAGGGCTGGGTTAGATGACCTTCACATGTCTTGATCCTAAGAAAGGGGTTGGTTAGGTCCCTTATGCAAGCTTAGATGCTACTTGAAGGCAAATTGATCATATTTAGCAGGATAGCCTCACAGTTGGCACTTCAAAGAAGAGTTTTAAGTAAAAAGGCATAAGAATGAATGCAATGACATGTTCATAAATAATTTAAAAACAAACTTGCATAGTAAAAAAGACCTGTTCTTGTGGGCATATAACTTCAAGGGACTGATGGTCCTTATTTTAATAGCATGTAATTGCTACTTAAGTAGGCTCTTTGGCAGTACTTTGTCAAAAATACTAATATACTTTTAACTTCTTGCAGGTGTGTACAAAGTAATATTGTGTTGCTTACTCAAGCTTTCAGGAGGAAGTTTGTCATTCCAGATTTTATGTCGTTTACTTCACATATTGATGAGCTCTATGAAAGTGCTAAAAAGCAATCTGGAGGAAAGGTAACTTTTTTATAAATTCAGCTTCAGACTTCTGTAGATTTCTTGATATTAACTAAATACATTCTTCATTCTTTAAGTGGACAGGTTTTTCTTAACATTTTAGCAAAATGTTAAATTGATAACTTGCTTAAATAGTTTTAGAAGTTCAGTTATGTCTGCAACTTCTAAATTGTGTTAGAAATACAGCTTCTTACCTCTTAACAGTCTTTACAGTTTTGAAGTCAGAATGAGAAAAGAGCATTGTTCTTTATTTTACATAAACTATACATAAATTATATAACTGCTGTACAATTTGTCAGACTAAGCAGTATGTAAAAAAATTATACTACCCTGCACAACTGGCTAGGTTGTGTGTCAAATAATTGCCAACACTGTAACTGTGTTCATAATTAACATTTATTCTAGTGGTTATTTCTAATAAATAAATTGAATACCCTCGAACTTTGTCACAAGCTAAAGTTTTATGTGCTTTGAAAAGGTGAACATGCTGTAACACAGAAGGGATTCCTTGCAGAATGCGCTGAAGTTTGCACTTTGAAAAAAATGGTTTGATAATGATCTATATAATATATTATGAGTATAATAATTTCTAATGAATTTTTAGGTACACTAGGTAGTTATTAGTGGAATAATGCAGTTGTATGTTGTGCATCCTTTCCATTGACATTTATTTTAATTAATGTCTATTAACACATAGTTAAACATTTTGGATGCTGTAATGTCTCTCTATTTATTCATGTAATAGGTTGCTGACTATATTCCACAACTGGCCAAGTTCAGCCCTGATTTGTGGGGTGTGTCACTTTGCACAGTGGACGGACAGAGGTAAATTCTAACTTTTAGATTTTGCTATTTCAGTTACTTGAATTATTTGACATATACAGCACTTCATGTTGTCTCGTGGCTTAATAAAGGAAAAGCTTTATTGGAGTTCTTAAAGAAATCAAATACACTTGGTCATCTTCCTTAACTTTTTTCAACTTTTCTGTTTAAGCTGAATTATTTTGCTCTCATAAAGTATTGTTTAAATAGTATTTGTAAATACTGTATTTAAAGCTGGATTATATTGTGTTTATGATCCAAACAGTAATGAAGCTGTATGTAATTATCATTATGAAAGGACAGGATAGAGACAATATTTACGTAGTATTAATCTTTGGAGGCTGAAGATTTGTTTAACAGTATGCAAGCCCCAAGCTGTATTACTTTTTCTGTAGGTCACGATGTACTTGAAAGTTAATACCTTTTCTGCATTTTAATGTTCTTACTGTACCATTTTTATATGATTGCTGTATGTCACACAAAAATCCGATCCATATTTAAAAAGAAAACAAAGATAGGGAAGCTATACAAAACTTAACATGATTTTGCCTTTCAGTTTCATGAAATTTTGTCCTGTAAGGCTGAATATAGGTCTTGGATGTAGCTAGAGTCATCTTCCTTTTATTTTTTGCTTCATTTGTAACTCGGTGTAGAAGAGACAGTTATGAGCTGGTGTAAAGGGCTGTCTCACACCGTCTATCTGAGAAGTAAGGTAATCTATTCCATGTCTGCCTCTATGACTAGACATTATGAGATACTCATCAGCTTGCATGTCTCTGCTGGCCTGCAGTTTGATAGGTTATACTGCATATTCTGACTGACATAATTTTTAGGTGTTGAGTACATCCTAGGTGAATGAGGCATTCCTGAAAAGAGCATCAGACTTGCTTATGGTGATTGTGGATTGGTGTTCATTTTAATGTTGTCTTTTATGTTCTGTATGTTTGTTTCTTATAGAGCATATGGCTAGTAATCTGTAGGGGAAGAGCTGTACAAGTGAGCTGAAGTCTTTTTCAGCTTCCTGCTTAAGTGTCTGAATTATAATCTATTAATGGTAAAACAGCTTTAAAAGTAAAAGTGTTATCCCTTTTCAAAATTTTAAATTGGCACTTTGTTTTGGATACTATAACATGTACTAATGAAAGTTTTTATGATGTTAATTTTTATAACATTTAATGGTGTGTAATGTTTTTATAATGACAATGGTTTTGTGAGTTTTCTGGAAAAAAAAAAAAAAAAACCAACCCCAAAAAAAAGAAAGTACACTTTGGATTTTAGCCATCAGACAAGTGGTTGCTTGGAGCCTTTTGCTCTAGATTGGGCATATGCTGCTTGTATGAGTCATTCTTTGATGCAGTCTTATATGTTGAAAGCAAACTGTCCAAAAGATAGCATTTAATAATTGCTATAAAATACCTATGCAATTATCAAAGGGAATGTAAATACAGCTATTTAATTATTGCCCTCAAGTTCTAAAACTGAACTGAATCTCATCTTTGTTTATATAAGCATGGGTTTGTATGGAGGCTGTATTCATGTCAGCTGTTGAGTATGTGTTTGCAGTTAAGTAGGGTAGGTGTACTAGAGGTCTGAGGTGATTTTATTTTCTCTGGTACTGACCCGTTTCTGAACATTGTTTATTTTGTTATATTTGCAGTAATCACCAGCACCTGACTTTATTATGCTTAGCTTACAGGGGCAATTGTTAAAGCCTTTAAAGCTTTTTGACATGTTTAAAGTGAGACCTAGTAGTCATATGCATTTGGTTTTGAGAGTCTTTTTAATAGTCGTAATACATTAAAGAATAGAATGAAGCATTTACCACTCTGCTTGCTACAGCTGGCAAACAAGAAATTCAAAATCTCTTAATTTTGTTTTTCCCAGGCATTCTGTTGGTGATACCAAAGTTCCATTTTGTCTCCAGTCCTGTGTAAAGCCTTTGAAATATGCTATTGCTGTTAATGATCTTGGCACAGAGTATGTGCACAGATATGTTGGTAAAGAGCCTAGTGGATTAAGATTCAACAAATTGTTCCTGAATGAAGATGGTAAGAAATATGTAGTACTTAATAATGCAAATGATTTTAGAAAATTATGAAACAAGCTATGCAGGTTTTTTTTTTTTTTTTTGTTTCCGTCTTTTCATTTTGCCATATCCTCTTGAGTCTTACTATTAGAAAACGTCCCAAAATATTTTGCCATCGGCAAGGTAGGCTTATCCTTTGTCGCTTGCTTTAGCCTAATTTAGAATGCTAGTAAAAGATGTTTTATTACTTTTGTTCTATCTGCTTGTTATCCAGCTGTAGGAAAAAACAATGAATTTTGATAATGCAAGTATTTGGAATGTATATTTATTTAGATGAGTTGATAGTACGTGTTCCTTTATAGTGTCTTCTGTAAAAATGATGGTGAAAGAATCAAAGATGTTAAACTGATTCTAAGAAACATCTATAGTCCTTCCTTTCTCAGCCCTCTGAGAAGCAGGTGCTGGTGCCAAAGGCCAGCACTGGGCAGTTTCCAGAAGGCAAAACTGAACACATCTTCCCACAGATTATTCTAAACGGAATTTGGCTGCTGACTCAAAGCACGGTATTTTTTCCCTGTGGCAGGAGTGCTTTACCATTAATTTTTCATACATTACTTGCCTAGATTATTTCTTTTTCATGTTACACTAATTCTCAAGCATGAAAATGTTATTTTTAAAAACATTGTGGCAAAAATCTGAGTTGAGTGACTCATGTAGCCTTAGAGGAAATACTGGGTGTTATCTCTGAAACACAAATGTTTCTTCTAGCTGAGAACAGGCAACGTTTCCGTTGCCATGGTATTGAAATTAATATTTAATTAACAGCATCGGGCTTGGATTATATTTTGGCAAGGAGTCTATTAAATTCTGACTTAAATATCTATGTTATTAAATATGTTAATGGTACATAATTATATTTAGTACATACCTTACAATCATCTTTCCAAACTTAAACATAAAATAGATAATGACAATTTTTTCCTTCTTTTTTATTATGTTAGTAAGTGGTAAGGAAATACCAACATGCATATATATGGCCAAGAGGGAATGAAGCATTTTGTCAAGCTTTGCCGTCTTGTTTTTGCATTCCCAGTTTTTCCAAATACAATGTCACAGAGTGTGAAGATGACTACCTTTCATTTACTAAGAAAACTTTCAGATAAAAAAAGCAGCTTTGGTGCTGAAAATTCTCATTTTTTCTTTGGCTAAATATAGGTGTTCTTTGGTTTTGTGTGTGTTTGTTGTGTTTGTTTGTTTTTTATTTTAATGGGATTATAGACAGTGTAATAATTTTTATGGCTACCTTTAAAATTGAACTCTGAGGAGGCGAATTGTTAGGCTGGGGTGTCATATATTACGGTTAGACTTTGAGAGTGCTTGTAAGACTTATTGAATAAGATAATTGGGATTATTGAAAGTTTGACCAGTGTGCATGAAATTTGTACAGAGGACTAATTCATGTGGTAAAAGTTGTAGTTTTTAAGTGTGTGCTTGTGTGGCTGATGTAATTGACATGAGAAAAATGCGTTAGAATATAACCTGAAAAGCTTATTAAACAACAGATTTAAAGCAGGAGGTAGGAGTCTAATAAATAGGAACTTCTCAGTTATAGGGAGATAGAGAATTTGAGTTTCTGTGAGTGAAGGAAGAGGAGGGAGGAAGGGATGACACTTAAATCAATGTATGAAGATTTAAATTGATGTATGAAGTTTGGATATGTGGAGTATTTGGCAGTTTGAACGTACGTAACTACTTTGAAGATCAGATTTGAAAATAAAAAATGATATTTATTTGCTTTCTGACTCTGATATAGTTGAATTTCATGTTTGTAATCAGGATTTTTATGAAGTGATATACAAGTATTTGAAAACTGGTTAGCTATTTTTTTATACTTACTGCATTAAAGATTCCTAAACCAGGATGTTCTTCGATTTCTTTGTTTACTAGTATTGAAATTCAAGCAAGACTATTACAAGGCAATTTTAAATCATAGCTAAAAGTGCCAACTTACGTGATTCTTAGTAACATTGTTTTGTTATAAGTTTTGAATAAATATCTGTGCTGCACAATGGGAATTTGGGAATTTCTGCAGCTTTATGAATACCAGATTTTAAAACTTTCTTTTAATCAAAAGGAACACATCAAACAGTTCAGAGTTCTGGAGGAATAAAGCAATTCCCATGTTAATTAAAATGAGATTATTATAGTTGATTGAAGTAGATCAAGAATCTTACATAGTAAAATGTGTCCGAAGTAGGTATCATCAGGAATAATTTTCCTGGTTATGGCCATTGAGCAGTTTGCAATTTTTTTCATGCCTATTGAGTTGATGATGCAACACATCTGACAGTACCTGTATGCATGTACAGTTAATATCTCTTATCCATACACATGACCTTCTCTTGCTGATAATCTGTAAAATTAGTGCTGTTAATATAATTTTGTGGAATTTAGTGCAGTAATAAATGTTGCATTGTAATTAAATGAGGGATCACTAGGAAACTTTATTCTGCTGAAGGATTTTGTTAACTGAAGACATCATTCTTTCTTTAAGTTATTGTCTTGGACAAACACTGTGAGCCAGTTATACAAGAAAGGCCTAAGGCAAATGATGAACAAAAAGGTCAGAAGAACTGGCAGAGGAAAAGCACTGTAACTTGAGCTTATTAGGGGAAAGGTCTGGTTTATCTATGGCATAATTGCATGGCAGGTTGGTAGAGCAGTTGTGTGAACTGTCAAACAGTTTTGAGATATTAAAAATTATGTATTTTTCACCATTTCAGTAGTGATGTTCAGTGGAGGCGTTTTCTGGTAACTAAATATATTTTCTCTTATTTTGAATTTAGATGTACCTATTAAATATGTTACAGCTGTCTAGGTAAAAGGCTGTTCTAGACAAGTATCTCCTTCCCACAGGGAGCACAGTGCTGTATTGGTAAAGAATGCATTTATTATTCAGAGGCTATTAGGTGGGTGGTTTATGCAAGAGGCAAATTGTTGAATTAGTGGTAAACTTAATCAGGGCACCCCAGATGAAGGCAAAGGGTTATTAAGACTTGTGCTTTTCATTAAGGCTAAAACCAGGAATTTACTCCAGAGTGTAATGATATAGTAATACACAACTTCTCTGCAAGTCTCATAAGATTTTTTTCAGTCTGAGCAGATCATTGCCTGTGTTATTTGGTTATATATAATGTATATGTGTGTTTATGATGTGTGTCAGCTTTGCAGAGTTTGATATCTTTCTAACAATTAATAGATGCATTTGTTCACCTTTTTGTTGCAATTACGGTATCAACCTTCATTCCTTGTTGTTGTACAATGTGAAATCCCCTTGCTGATGATACCCATTGTGCAGTAAGTCAGTAGTTGCTGCCACTTTAGAAAGAGACCTATGTGTGAATTTGCTTAAACATTAATGTAGTGTCAGAACCTATGCATCCCTAAGAGGTGAAAAAAAATATCTGGGAATGGAAGTGTTATTGATGGGAGTGGAAGACAGCTCTTCTTTGAAATAAGCAGGAATCTTTCAGAAGATTTTATTCAGGCATCTTGGCCGTTAGAAAAGGCCGGTATATAGTAAGTCTGTGGAGAGTTTCTTCCTTGTAGAATAGAACAGAATATTTCTGTTGGGAGTGACCTACAACAGTCATCTCGTTCAACTGCCTGACTGCTTCAGGGCTGGCCAAAGTTAAAGCATGTTATTAAAGGTGTTGTCCAAATGGCTTTTGAAGGCGAACAGGCTTAGAGCATCCACCATCTCTCCAGGATGCCTGTGTAGTTATTGTGGCAAGATAGAAGGGTTATCTGTCAATTACAGTTATCTAACTAGGGGAGGTGTTAAATGGTATTATCTGGTGCTTTCACTATCACTACCTAGGGATAATAGTGAAAATTGCTTTCCTGGGACCTAGGTGCTCTGACAGGGTTTATTCTGCTTAGAAGAGGCAGCAGTGGATTAATGGAGGGTGTCAGAGCTGTAGTGTGCTGGTTTTAGGCAGCAGTAGGAGACCCTCAGAGAAGAGCTTTTGTTAGTGTGTGGTAGGCCAGACTGCTGTATATCCCCGTAGCTGTGAAGGCTTCCACAATGTTTTTTCCTTACTGACTTACCAAGGCGGGAACAAAATACAACATCTGAATTTCAGAAGCACATTCAGAAAAGCCCATGTTTAATTTCATCAGAAGGTTCTTGCCATTCTTATGTGAGGGCAGCACATAGAGGTGTGTTGGTTGTAAAGGGGCCAGAACTGGTACATGTAGTTTGAGATTCTAAGCAATGAGAGGTGGGAATCTGCAGAGTAGAGGAAAATGTAACTAGGAATGCCTTGTGACACTGAAGGTAAGTGGAGACATCTTGAAGGAAATGAGATGCAGTAGAATTTTGAGGGCATATGCCCTGTGTGGACATATCACATTGATAAGCTTTTGAGTTGCCAAATGCTAAATAAGCATTGTATATCCTTTTTAACAAAATATGCATGTGATGTGTAGAGGGTTGTGTGCGATTTAAGTCATTGATGTATTTATGGACTGGAACGATACCTGATGTTGATGAGAGGAAGTGGTATACCCTACGTGTAGCTAGGGCAAGAAATGCACAAAGCCTGTGTTGTGTTGGACTGTGTTTCTGGAGTTGGGATCTCCAGTTCAAAAACTGGAGAGGGCTTCAGTGAAGGACTACCAAAGTGCTGTGCAGTCCTGGGCACACAGCTCCAAGGAGCAGTTGAAAGAGGAGGTTAGGAGCTCCCCTGGGAGCCACTTAAAACTCTTGAGGACCAATTGCAAAGGTGAAGGTTTGTGTAACTCTTCTTGGTAGTGGCAGGTGATACAAAAAGGGCCAGTGGCCTCCCCAGTGTGGCTTGGGATGTGCAGGCTGGATGTTAGGGTAAACTCTAGGAGGATCAGGATTGCTGGAGATTTAGAGGATTTGCCATATTTGGTGGTTTTCAAGACTTGAATAAAGGCATGACTGACCTGATGAAACCTTGGCAATAGGTTGGCTTTGAGTAGGAGGGTGGAGGAAATGACCTCCAGATGTTCCTTCTGACCAGCAGTCTGTGATGCTGGGGTTTGTCATTTGACTTGAAACACCTTTGACTGGTGTTCAGGCTTATAGTCCGTAAGGAGAGAGAGAGTTAGGAAGCCACAGAAGTGCTATGTTTTTCTTACTCAAAATCTGTTTTTAATCAAAAGTCAAATATATTTGACTTAAGGTATTGGTCTTAGCTTTTCACTAATAGAATAACTTGATTTTTTTTCTTTTTAAAAAGTTCCTTTTAATACTGGTTTTCTGAAAAATAGTAAAAGGAACTTGAGATCATTAGTTTTTTAAGATTATCTGATAGTTGTATATGGCTAATTGCTATTGACCATGACCAGTGTAATTTTCATGGTAAAATACATGTCTGTGTATATACTGTGAATATGAGACTAATCTCCAAAAAGCAGTCATCTCAAGTTCTTTTTAAAATGTGTGTGTGTTATATAGGAATAGTGAACTCTGTGTACGTTTTTAAAATGAATGTTTTGGAGATAAAGTAGTAATGGCAAATAAAAGGAAGAATTCAAGCTTATCACAGTATTAATGCATTGAGAATTGGTTGAGATTTTCAGACACCAGAACTCTCAAGAATCAACATCCTAGTTTAAAGGCACAGCAAAAATGTTAGTTAATACAACAACAAAAGAAGATAATTAGGAGGTAGATGTTAATGAATGAAAGTATTTTGGAAAATGGCTGATAAGGAAAGCTTCTTTTGGAAAAGAAAGATTCATTCACATGAACAGGTAGAATGACTGGGAATGCAAAAATACTGTTGATAGGGAGGTTAGTGATAAGAAACTTCAGTGTATTAGGTACATGCAAGTCAATTATAAAGTAAGTTCTAGTGAGGATGAGTAAATTGTTGTATTGCAGGAACTGCCAATAGGAACCTCTTGATTTTTAAAAAGAAACAGGATTTTGTATTCATGTGCAGCAATAAAGAAATTCAAGAACTGGAACCCTTTTTGTTTAAGGAGCTGTCTGAATGCTTAAAATCACTGACTTGGTAACTTGCAGGAAAAATTGGAAGTCCTTTAAGGATTGTTCCACTTGGATGTGTTGCATTGCTCAAATCTTGAAACGCTGAGGAGGATTCAAAATGTTCAAGAAAAGAAATGACAGCAAACAGATAAATTTACTGGGCTATTAATCAGTGTAAGGCTAAGTGTGTTCCAAAGTGTAAAAATACTTTGCTCACAGTTACAAAACCTTTTGTATAATGTTGGACTAAAAAGTTTTTAATTTAGGATGGTATTCCATAATCATAACTTTAAGTCATACATTAATACTAGGCTTTACCTTAGTATTTATATTTTTTTCTCTTAAACACTAGTTAATACTTATAATTTTTCTCTTAATCACTTTTAGTTTTGTTTGACTAATGTGTCTTGGTATGTATTTGTAATTGAAAATCTTATTTCACAGACAGGCCTCATAACCCTATGGTGAATGCTGGAGCAATTGTGATCACGTCTTTAATCAAGGTAAAAAGTTAATTTTTAGTTTCCCTCGGAGTATTTTAATAGAAGGTAGAAAAAGTATCTTGTGCAGATTATGAGCTGTTTTCATTTTGTGTGTGCATTATTGGATGGCAGTTTACTCATGAGCGGTAGACAGGCTCTGATGATTTGGAAACAGTAACACTTCCGAACAAATGCAGTATTAGATTGGTAGGTTTTTAAAAGTAACAGTGCAGCTGAAAGACTCTTTTTCTTTAGAGTTTTTAGTTTTGTTTCCTTCTTCAACTGCACAGTACTTGATACTCTCTTGAGAGAATTGCCTCATACTTGTTAAATGCTAAGAATATATCCTCAGGAGTATACTCTGTAGCACTCAGAAACATGTTTCTGAATGTCTAATGGTCTTATATAGTATAAAGTTACAAGAATATTTCTTGCTGTGCAAAAGAAATGCAAGGGACTATAATCTGTACAGGAGCAGTGCAGCTATATGTCAGTTTTAATACTGAATTTGTCTGCTATTAACATACTCTACAACTAAACCATGTTTAATTTTGATGCTACATAGTTTCTGCCGGGATGCTAAATGTGCTTTCTTGAATAAGTATGTTTGGAAACAGTTACTTGTGTTTTATGGAGTAAAGCATAGCTGGATAATGACAAAACATCTTTAGTCCATGATCTTGAGATTTCTAGATAACTGTATTTGATTTTTCCTTAGTATAGGTGTATATATCTCTTGAAGTTGTAAGTGGCACAAATTCAGTGTAATGCTAATGTTTGTCAGATACTTTACTTGTATTTTCTGCCTTTTTTTGGTAGCCTCTGGTACAATAAAAATACTATTTATTTTTATTTTTCCTGAGGGTACCTGCTTAGAACTGTAGGGAACATGTCAGTCGCCTGGAGTTTTGAAGTAGAAAACTTAATACTGTTACTTCAGAGGTCTAAAAATCTTGTTTTTTCTTTTTATGTTTAAGGTCCCATCAGTGTGTTTCCTACTTCCTATTTCCAAATTGTTGATTTTTAAAATTACTTAGATCATGATTTTCTGTTATTTTATATTTAAAGAAGGTGTAAGAACTCCTGCTTAAAGACATTTATCTTTAATAGCTGTAGGTGAAAGAAAATGGCCTTAAGTATGACAGGTAAATTTATTCACGTTTAATATCTTTTTAAAGGTTGACTGAGCATTGAAATTCACTTTGGATAATAGTGAATTTTAAAAACCTGACTGAACACATTTGTCTGAAATGTTAGTCCTACAACAACATGCCCTACTGGTCAGAAGGCAAGACACAAGCATGTGCCTCTTGAAGGCACATAGTTCTTGATAAATGGTGTACTTCTGAATAGATAACATGGATTTGTTTACTGCATGCAATTGTGGTATTTATTAGAAGTTGGGGGATTGTTTTTGCTGGGTGTTTTTTTAATTTCTTTTTTTCTGTATTGTTCTTATGAAGAGTGTTGCATTGCACTAACATTTTTTGCATGTGGTAACTGCACGTCTAATGGACGCATATCTTATCACACTCCATTATTTGTTTCCAGTATCATTAAAATGTAGATTATATTATGTACTGCTTATGCTAAGATACCATTTATCGTTTGAATAACTAACAAAAGTAAACATATTCTGAGGAAAATTACATAGAGGGTCACAGGTACAAAGTTACTTAAGAGCTGCATTTGTTGTGAAATAATTTCTTCTCAGTCTCCAACTTAACAAAATTCCTACTAACTGTTCAGCAATTTAAGTAATTGGCGTCTATATTTGATTTAATCTAAGTATGTATTTATTTATTTATTTTCTGGAAAAGCTGGCTTTATTAACCTATGTTTTGCCCTCAGTTCCTGTGCATTCATTCTGTCTGTTAAGGTGTTACTTGCGTATCTTGAAGACTCTGTATGGCACTTAGAGTCCAAGAAAATTAAGAGATTCTTAAACATGGTTGCATTCAGCATGTACGACATTCGTCTAATGGAAACATGTTGATAGCTGTGGAGAGATTGTTGCTGTATTTCACTGTTAAGAATACTTTTACCTCCTTTGATATTCATTATTTTACCTTTCTGAGAAACTGATTCAAGAAGTCTTCCAAAATTATGTGCATCACACTGAATTTAGCAGCTGTTAGTATGCATGCTCTTGCACACAACTGTCCTTAGTATCTGACATATCTGACACAAATTACAATTACTAAGAGATGATGCTTTTTGTCAGAATATGTAATGTTAATATAACATTTCTTTGGGGGGGGGGGGTTGGGGGGGAAGGGTTCTTAGCATCATATCCCCAGTTCCAAATTTAAGAATTTGGTATACACACCTTGGAACTTAGAGCATAGACCTAAACTGTAGCGTTACATTTAGTCCTTCCTATTCATAAGAAAGTGTGTGTGCATGTTTAGTACAACATTTGTTTGCCTTACTTAGGCATGACTACGTCATACTTTTACCAGCTTACATGATTCTTCTGTTGTCATGTGCTTGGAACTACGATATATTTACCTTTTGATGCTTTAGTTCATGGCTCTGTTCTAACTGTACTTGCATTGCACTCCACAGACTTTACAGCAATTTAAAGCATGTATCTACAATAAAAATGCTGTAGCAAAAGGACCTCCTGTGGGCCAGTTTTACGGAAATAAAATTTTCAAAACCCTAAGAACCTTTTCCTTTGTTTGTAATTATACAGCCATTTGCCTTTATTACTACTTTCATAAATTGCATCATTGCAACAATTTTCAAATAACTCTTACCAAAAAGAAAATTGTAGTGGCAATTACGGAAGTTTGTGGAAAAGTGATATTTGATAAAATTGTAAATTCTTCCACATCTCCAAGGAAATACAGGTGCTTGAAATCAGAAGATTCAGATTTAGTACAGATTCTGTGCTCTGTAACCCCTCAGGTTTTGGTACATCACATTGACTAGGAAAAGTCTTCATTGCCTGTAGTATGAGCAGGTATTTAGTGTTTGAGCTGTTGTTTTTTTCTTAAACCTCAAACTCAATTCTCAAAGCCTGATAACTCCAGAAATATTAGTGTTTGTTTCTGTCAGCAGCTGCCCACTTATGTGTATCTTTCCTGACTGGGGAGGATAGTTCATTAGAGATGCAAATGAGATGAAGAGGAAAGGGTTCAGAGTGAAATATGTAGAAGGAGGCAAATGGCTGTGGAAGGAATCATCAGAGATTTGAGATTCCATCTGTAGATAGAAGTCTTCCTAGTAAAACAGCAAATACAGTGTTTATAAATCTTCCAAGTGCTGACAGCCACATGTACAATCTTACACAGACTGCGACAGACTAGAATGCTCAGTGAAGGGGGAGGTATTCTATGGTGGCAAATTAATGTGGGAAGCATTTAGACATGTTGGGGTGGCACAGCAATAATCATAGTCCTTGCAGAAAAGGTGGTGTACAAGAAAATGAAAATACTGATCTTACTGACCCTGAAGAAGCTTAATTCAATGAAAGCTTTTTGTTAGTGGTTTTGGGGTTGTGGTTTTTTTTTTATAAAACATAAACGTGTATCTGATATAACAGTTGGACTTGATCTTAAATGTCTTTTCCAACCTGGTTAATTCTATGATACATTTAAGAGCTTTCTGAATATGCTGATAGGTCATAAAATAAATGAGGCAAAGTGTGGTGGAAAAACCTGTCCAGCTGTGCCAAGGATCTGTTTGCTGTCAGGAGAGTTACTGGGAAACCTATACAGTTATGGCTTAATATGTCAGGAGTGGGAAAAACACATGGTTTATTGGGTTTATTTGACAATATAGTTACAATAAATAGTACAGATTTAACTTAATTGCTGTGTGCTACCCATTGCAGTTTTCCTTCGTGATAGACTGATGTGTAAATGTACATATGTACCACCTTAAAACATGTGTTGGTGTTGTGATCTTCTCTGCCAGATACTTGTTTTTATTTTGGTGAAGTTTGCTCTCTTCCTGAGTTACTAATTTTCCTGTAGTAACTAATTTTGGATAGAATATACTTTCATGTTATTCTGCACTTGCTTTTGATTATACCTTCAGTGCATTGAACATTATTTGACATAGAATATGTAGTAGTGATGTTTAAAATGACATATATTGAACGGTCACATGCAAATATTTTAATACCTGAAGGACACAAATAATTCCTACATGTATTTCAAATAGTTATAGTACTGGTCTTAGTGGGTCAAATGCTGTCGGTGACAGTGTGCTCTCAAGTATTTCAGAGCTGCAGTGGCACGCTAAGCAGTCAAGACACCAGTTCTCACAGAAAAGCCCCAGATTAACACATATAATTAAAACCATATGTAAGTACAGAAAACTAAACACATTATTAGTTAAGTTAATGTAAAATGCGCAAATGTAAAAAATGTTTTCTTGCATCCTTGACATAGAATTAAGATTATTTTATTTCCCCTGGATGTTTTTCATACAGTGATAGGTTATAAATTTGGCTTAAAAAAAAACAAAACAAAACAAAAAAACCTAGAAATTATTTTTAAACTAATCTTATGTTATTAGAAGATTATAAACTTCTTATGATGCAGATGTTTTTATTAGCTTGTCTTAGATTCAAAATTGAAAAATGACTTTAACAAGAGACACATGGTAAGAGCTTATGTGGTCTAACTGTGTAAACTCAATGTTGATCAATGAAAAGTGGCTAATATTAACTACTTTTCTAATAAATATTGCCTGATTTTGTTGTTGCAAGCTCTGGTGAGTATCCATGGGTCTCTTCTTTCCTATGTACATGTAGGCATGCAACCTATGCAACTGCTTATATTTTTCTAGTAGAAATACAGGTAATGGAAGTACCTTGTTTAAAATGGAAAAAGAGAAGATCACTAGAACCTGACACAGTCAAAAAATTCAAATTTGTGATTGACAGCTGTAGTGTCCATTGTGGCTTTAAATATTTACAAAATTGTATTGAGCTGTCTTCTGCAAGTTTGAATTTTCTGCCTCTCAAACTGCTTCAATCTTAACATTTTCAATTTCATTTTGTGTTCATTTAGAAGTGTTTTTTCCATATGCGTATACACACGGGCATGTGTACATAAGTGTGTATATGAACATATGTTCCAGTAAGTGTACTAAGTGTTTGTGGAGTTAGTGCATGGAATGTTTCCTTTGATATTCTAGACAGATGTATTGCATCTGAACTTAAATACTTTTTGAGAAATATTGTCACAGTGCCCCCAACCTTATACAGTCAAGCTAAAAGTAAGAAGCACTTGCTCAAGAACAGAGGTTTTCTTGTCTTTTGTTTAAATTATTATGGAAACATTGGTCAGTACTCTGAATGTTAGGTTTTTATATTTGCAGTTGAATTTTAATCATAGAATATGTGTTGCCCCTGTATCTCTTCATCTTTTTACGAGCAGCATACCTCTGTCAGCTGCTGAAAGAGGGAAGCTAGTATGTTGGGGTTTTTAGTTGTCATGTATATGGAAGCAAAATTTCCTGGCTGAGTTCTGCATTATGTTAAATCCCTACTGAGGTCTTGATCATGTCATTACTTAGGCAAATATTTTAGCTATATGAGCAGTCTGATGTTGGTAACGATGCTTTTGTGTTTGATACAGAGTGCGTATACAAATGTGTGGAACCTCAGAGACTAAAAATACATCATCTGAGTTAGTGTATAGAAGATTTTCTTCCCAAAATACAAGATGAGATGTAAATTTTAAAAGGAAAACTTTTTTTATAACAAGTTGATGTGGAAAAAGTTTGCTCACCAGTTTTATATGCTGCTGGGAAAGCCAGGTTTTTGTTGAAGGGATAGGACTTTTTTTTTTCTACTACACACAAAAGTGAAGCATTATGTGTTTAGATTTTTGCAGAAAGCATGATCCCTTTCTCCCTCTTTTTTTTTTTTTTTTTTTAACAAAAAGAACTTGTTTCAATTTATTATATGTGTCTAACCATACAGTTATCAATGCAGCATCCCATGACTAATGCTGACCCACTTTCCCAGAAAAAGATGTTCATTGTGCATTTGAAAGGTTGAAAAGGTTTTTGTGGTTTAAATGTTGTTACATATTTTACAGCATTAGGATCTATGGAATATTTTGACAACTGCAACAGTTCAATGAAGTTGGTAATTTCTTCTTTTAATTATTTTTCATTGAACAGATTTGGAGATAAATTTTTAAGACTTATGTTCTGGTATATTATACAGAAACATTTTGATGAAATGTATCTTTTTTTTTTCTATCTTATTGCAATTTAGCATTGCCTTTAAGAGTAAGGTTATTAGCCCTTAAGCATAAGGTAACCACTGATGTATAATTTGACCAAACAGTGTGGTGTTCCTTTCAGCTAGTGATCGTACGTGTATGACTGCACATCCTCTTGTAGCTGAGCTGATGCATGGGCTTCAAAGATTATCTGCAACACCATAATCCACATACAGAGTGGGAAATGAGACTGGCTTTATGTGTTTCGTTAAGTAAAATACTGGTTGATACAAAGCTTCAGGTTTTTTCCACGTCCTTCCCCATTCCCACAGTGCAAATAGTGTCTTGAGTTTGCTTGAGATGTGTGAAACAGAATTATGTTATCTAAATAGAGTATCTTCAATGCTAAGACTATTTATAAAAGCATCTTCTCCACATATATTATTTCCATTTGTGGATGTGGTGCCATTGTTTTTCAAACTTACTTAAAAATTCTAGTTGGCTATTTCAAAAATTTAAAAACTCCCCCAGGTACACCATGTGCTGTTATTTACCTCCCACCACTCTTTAACCATCTTGCTACAGAAATTTGTGAAAGGTCACCTATCAGAGACCTGTAAAGAATTAATACAGTCTTTAACTAGCAGCTATTAAAATGTTATTAAACTGGAGGGAAGGCCCAGAAAAACACCCCTCCTCCTCCATGAAAAAACAAACCAACCAACCCTGAGAATTAGGTTTCACTCTCATCCTTAAGAGGGATTTAGATTTTTTTTTTTTTCCCCTTACATGACATAAAATTCTATTTTTCTAGCTGTTTATTTTTTAATAGGTAGGACATTAATCAGATATTAAATCAGATGTTTTTGATTCAATGCAAATATTTTTGTAGTAAGGGGTAACACTTTATTTTAAGTCTTTCATCTAAATTCTTAGAATGAGTGCTAGCCATGGAAATACTTTAACTTCAGTAGCCTGAATTTTTCCTATGCTCAGCTCTGTTTGTAATACATAAATACCTTTGGGTAACTAATCTATAAAAAATTAGTGTTTTCATTATAATTATTCCAGTTGTAGTTACTTTGGTATTTTTTTTTACATTTACTTTGTGCTAAACACGTAAAGTTGAATAGAGAGCACTTAAAATAAAGCATACCTTTTTCAGTTTAAAGTAATTTTCAACATACAGGCTGTTTGATAAAACTCTTATAGTATTGTATTTTGTAATTTAAATGATAATTAAAGCTTTACGTATCTAACACTTTAATGTTTTCATTAATATATGAAATGATTGTAGTACCTTATTCTTAATTAGCCTCATACCTTAGTTATATGCATTAAAATTCCTAATACTGTTAAGTGAACTAACTTCTTTCTTCTGTTAACAATTTTTGTAAATCATTTTTTCTTTTCTTGCAGCAAGGAGCAAATAATGCAGAAAAGTTTGACTACGTAAGTTAATGTTACAACATTCCTTTTTTAACTAAACTCAGTAGTAAACATTTCAAGATGGTAAAGGGATTGCAAGTGAAATTTTAGTAATTTCAGGTGTTTTGTCTTTTTGTCTGCACTTGGTTGTTTACATGTATACTGATGTCAACTGCATTTGTAAACGTGTTACAAGATTTTTAGGGTAAAGCTGAATTAGAAGTTTGTTAGTTGTAACTTTTTAATGCTGAAAATGTTAGCATGCTTTTCCCCCATCCTCTCTGTCTCTAACAGGTAATGCAATTCATGAATAAAATGGCTGGTAATGAGTATGTTGGATTCAGTAATGCTACGTAAGTATTTTTATTTATTTAATGAAGTTAAGTGGAAAATGCCTCAACTGATAGTTAACCTATTGATCTTATGGCAAAGTTAGATGTTTACACTGAAGCTATCACTTAATCTCTAATATTAGAGGGCGTCTTTGGCTTAAAATTTACAAGAACTAAAGTTGCACATGTTTCTGACATCACTGTGGCTGAATGTCACATAAAAGTATTGGTTATCTCTTCAAGACTTCATTACTCTTAGTGCTCTCTTGGTGCTATGTCAGTGAGAGCTGTAAGTGCAGCTCTTACTGGCATTCATATTAAAAATTAAACTCTGCAAGCTGAAAGATGAGTATCAAATGTTTAGCAAGCATACTTTTTACCATTGAGACTCTTCATGCTTGAAAATAGATGATCTTAAGGTCTTTTCCAACCCTAATCATTCTATAACTCTTTTTTGCACATTTAAATTATTTTCTAAAACAACTCCCCTCATTAACTCAAATGTATAGCATTCCAAAAATCTTGAGATCATTTTGAGGCAGCAGTAGGAAAATCATAAATATTCCATATAGCAGAATTGCTTCCAGGTTGCAGAGAAGTAGAATGAGATCAGCTAGTGTTTTTCCTGAGCTTTGTTAATATAAAAATGCTTACCATGGAAAGAAGCAGACAGGAGAAAATTACCTATGCTTGTATCATACAGATTCCTCCTTCAGGTTTCATCCTTAATTAATCATCATGATAAACTGTGCAGCTATCAGTCGATCGTTACCTAACCTGCAACTTAATCTTCAGGTTCCTCTCTAGTTTGGTCAGTGTTGTAAGTGAATTACTCATTCTCTGCAGCTCTTGAGGAATGTTTTATTCCACTGTGGCCTTTTTAGATAATGCTTCGAACATCAGGATCTTAATGCTGCTTTGCCTTATGCCAAAGTCAGCTGTGTATGTGTAGATAACCAGTACTGTGTGTATTCAGATGTCAAAGCTAATTCACTCCAGTTGGGTGTGCTGGGATGAGCTTCTAAGGCAGCATCTGTTCTCTTAGTAGAATGTTTGTGTTCAGCAGTAGTGTATCTTTTACATGCAGTTATAGTGAATGACATGATGAGTCTCTGAAATTCACTGGTTTTCTTTGAAAGTTTTATGTGTTGCCTTTTTTCATTTTTTATTTCTTTATTTAAGGTTCCAGTCCGAAAGAGAGAGTGGAGATAGAAATTTTGCAATCGGCTATTACTTGAAAGAAAAAAAGGTTGATCTCGTTTGTTCACTGTATTTTGAAGACTGTGTGCTGGGGTTGTTTTCCTAGTCAGTGGAGATGTTTTATTTATTTAATGTACAGTATGGCATAAATTATTCCAATGTTGTGTATGCTTTATACTGCTACTCAAAACACAGTCATTCTACTAGAATGCTGGTAATCTTTTTTCTGCATCATAGCCATGATAATCTGTTTTATTTGTCATAAAATGCATAATCTGTGCTGTACAGATGACTTTATAAAACTCTTAAATGCAGTTTTCTGATTTAAAGATGTCGAAAGCTGTACTAAAAATACTTTAATACCTAGTATATTGACCTCACTCCACTGTTACTTTTAAATCTGGTGAGACTTCATATTTTTACTGCTGCATTGAAATAAATATTTAGTTTAAAATCTGCCTAGTGCTTAATGTGCTGAGAAGAATATAGATTAATTAATTTCCGTAAAAGTCTTACTAAAAATAATAATAATAATTTCCCCTAAAGACTCTTTGTTTTTCTTCCTCAGTGCTTTCCTGAAGGCACGGATATGGTTGCTATACTAGACTTCTATTTTCAGGTAACTGACTTGAAAACTGGGACTTGTTATAGACTTAGAATTATTATAAGCTGTGGAAGCTGATTTGTTCATAGATGTGAAGGCTTTAATGGCTTATAGTTAAAACATATTAGGTTCTGCTAAACTCTAGAAATGAATGATGTACACCTGATGTATCCAGATTTGGTTTTGTTTGTGTGATATCATTAGGTATCTTTACTACTAATGCAAAGTAGCAATAATCTTGAAGTTCCTAACTGCTACTGTTTTAAAATGTCTTGTATTCAGTGAGTTTGACAAAATATTTTTGTTTTTTGTAGTTGCTGCTCTTTAATGTATTGTGAAGTACTTTTAAACTCTGTGTGTAACTAGAATAGTATATGCACCCTCTATTGTAAGCTCAAGGGTAGTGTTATAACTGAAATGAGTATCTTTTCCTTTTTGTTTAATTTGGTGCTTATGAGTAAAACGAAGAATCTAGTCATATGTTCCCCTTCCCCATTTTTTTTTCCTTTTTGACTTTCAGCAAGTTACTTGCAACTGTCACAAAGTGAGAACTTAGCAAGTGTGAGGTATTTCCTCAGTAAGGGTTTCCTAATGTTAAACCATTCACAGCTCAGGTCTGCTGCATATATTGATCAAGAGGCAGTTCAAGCTGTACTGATTGAGTCTGGGATAGTTTTTTAAAAAACCCAAAATGGAACAAACTAACAAAAAAAACCCAACCCAAATCCTCCCCCGAAAAAACCCAAACCCACCTGAATTTAGTTATCAAATTAATCTGGTTTTGATTCATGAGACTTGCTTGTACTTGTGCAAATTACAAACAACATTTTTTAAATGCAAATTTTATCTGAGGTTTTTGTATTGGGATGCATCTTTATATGGAATGACTGTTTATGAAATAAGGTGCATGTGATTAGCCTTAATTGACCTTTTATTGAATTGGAAACTAGGTGCAAGTTAATAGTCTACTGTGAGCTTCTGTTCTTATAGAACAAAACAGATAATTTATTTGAATTTACTGCTTAACATGCTTTTTACATGCTTCCTATCCCACTGCCTCAAGTCCTGATGGGCTTCTGGATGTAAAGCTTATTAATAAGTTACAAAATGCCCAAACTAACTCTTCTGTGTATTTTAACGTGACCTCATTTAGTGCATTATAACCTCAAATTTCATGACTGTGTCATTGTTTCTTTTAACCCTCGCAAAATCCCCTTTTTGCTCCATCCTCAGAAAAAGGACAGCTCATACATGAGCAGCAGTTCTGTTTTCTTCTCCCTGTGCAGTGCTTGCTTTGCAACACTTTACTCAGATGCTACTTAAAAGGCTAGTTATTCCTTTTCTTTGGGTTTTGTGTGATGCTCCTCCCTCCCTCGTGTAAGTTGTGACCTTTCTGAGCAGGAATAAACTTTTTTTCCCTATTATCCCTGTAAAGTGAGGACGGATAATTCTCATTTTAGAGAACCGAGGTACAAAATGCAGGTGCTTAAACTGAGAACCTAGAAACACTTTTTTTTCAAAGTAGGTGATATTATGTAATACTTCATATGTTTAAAACACAGTTGCCATTTTAGATGCGTCTCTGACAATCTCTTGATTTGCAACTCCAGTTGATTGGACTAGGATGTATTGAGTTTGGCACCGGGAAAATAAGAATTCCAGGTAGTAACTACTCATGCAAACTTGGCTTAGGTAACTTCATGAAGTATCATGTAATGTCTGTTTGGCAAAAGCAAGAATACAAGCACTAGATTGTTTACTTTTCAGAGTAGCATTTCAGCTTCAGGTTGAAACCAGCTTATCTTTTGGTTTCTGCAGAAATGAGGCAGCATCAGGTGATGGCATCATATCACATTTCCTGATCTGTCACCAAAGTATGTATAGTCTGTACTGAAGCAGGGATCCTGGGAGAAACTATCGTGTGGTTGTATCATTAACATATCATTAAGTATATATGAGAGAAAGGTGAAATAAGGCTGCATCAGCAGGAAGTGCTGGCATTAAGATTTGCATGTGCTAGAGTTTGCAGCTTTCAAATGTACTTTTAATAATGTGGGGGGTCTTCTAAGGCTTAAAAAAATAAAACACCAAACCACACAAAACAAACTCAAACTGAAAAACCACTAAACCCAGTCATTCTGTGGCTTTGCCATTTAAGCAGATGCAAAATACTGAGATTGTTTTCCACACCTCTTCCTGTCAAAGGAACATAAAGGGGGGTGGGGGGAGGAATTGAACAAAACACTAACCTATGAAAAATGCTGTCCCAGGCTATTAAGAGGGCTTACAAACACTGTTGCTGGGATCTTTGTAGTAGGAAGATTCAGACCATATTAATTGATTCGGCTAGCATAATCTGTAATGATTGTTAAGCTACATGTTATTTTGAGATGTTATTTCTTTAGAGACATATAGTTGATCCTGCTGTAGTTGGCCTTACTGTGCTAGAAGTGTCAGTTCTTATAATCTCTCTTTCTTTTTCATAAGCTTTGCTCGATAGAGGTAACATGTGAATCGGCAAGTGTGATGGCAGCAACTCTGGCTAATGGTGGCTTTTGCCCAATCACTGGTGAAAGAGTACTGAGTCCTGAAGCAGTCCGGAATACCTTGAGTTTAATGCATTCCTGTGGCATGTATGACTTCTCAGGGCAGTTTGCCTTCCATGTAAGTAGTTTTCAGATATGTGTTACAGCTGACCAGGAAGGCTTGTCTGTGCTGGTGTTTTCCATGTTCCAGGGCTTGTTTGCTTGCTTGCTTCTGGGGAAGAGGAGAGGGTGTTGCACAAATTGTTTAGAAATTAAACACTCCATATTGGAAAATTTCACCTAATATTCATGGCACTACTAGTACAGTGTATCTTATGGCACTTACATTTGGGCATACTTTTCATGTTGAAACATAAATACTGTCCCTTAAGAAAGGCTGTTCCTGAGAGAAAGCTCATGATACAGAAGCAACTAGAAGCACCTTAACTGAAGAAATCCTGTTATCTGGGAAAAAGAATAGCAGAAAGCCTAGCAAAAAGCATTTGCGGATAGTTGCTTTTTCTTCACTAACTTGGGCTCATGAATTGTCCTCATGTTGTAAAAGTGGCCGTCGTACACAGCATATATACTGTCCTGTTTTCCAGCAGTATGTTTCTTACATGTAAGTATTTCGAGATATACTGCATCTTACTTGTTTTCAGCATTTTGTTTTGAGCATTTTTAAATTTTTCCTTACTGCATATACATCAACTTGATTATGATGCTTTTTGTGACCTGAAAGCTACTGTTCACAGAGCTGTGAGGACATACGACACGTTAATTCCTGTTTGAAAAAGCAATATCTGTATCTAGATTATAAATAAGTAGGTTATTGCGTGATTTCCTGGACAGACTCTTGTTTTCTTGAGGCTTTGTTTTTCCCAGTCAGTATTTTTTTATTTGTATAGCTTTGTATTATTACCTTCTTGCAAACTGTTCATGACAGATAACACTTGCATACTGCTGCTTAGTCATAATTGCTTTTTTATAAGGACTTAATTGTCTTTTTCACTGTATTACTGACTCTGTTACTCAGAGCTAATCATTTTTATGATCATGTACTTTGGATTGCCACAAACTGTGCTTCAGGTTGTTGTCTATCTGAAAAGAGATAAATAATGTTTTCCTAGCTTCAGGCGCTTTCCGGATCTACATTGTACAATGCTGCATCATAATCTTCAGTGAAATACCTAATACACTGGGTTGCAATAGTGAAGAATGTTCACAGAGGAAAGCAATTCTCTGATTATTCTATAGGTTGGTCTTCCTGCAAAATCTGGAGTTGCTGGTGGGATTCTTCTGGTTGTTCCTAATGTCATGGGCTTGATGTGCTGGTCACCTCCTTTGGACAAGATGGGCAACAGTGTTAAAGGAATTCACTTTTGTCATGTAAGCTACGTTGCTTTTAGTGCCTTTTGGGGGTGTGTGTGTGTTTTGTTGGGTTTTTTTTTTGTTTTATCCTTTTGCAGCTGATGCTTACTGAGCTTCAGTTAGTATGCTGAGATCTGAGCGAATTAAATACTGATTTGTTAGACTTCCACGCATAGCAAGTTTCATCTGATCCAAGGGTGAAAGTCCAAGAAGAGGCTTTTCATCTTAGTAATAGATAACAGTCTTAATTCAGTGGGCACTAAGAAAATATGATGCCAGAAACACTGGAGAAACTTATTATGGAAAGGCTTTTAAAAGGAACACTGCACAAAGTAATCAAAGAGCTGGTCTTTGTGTACTGCAGGAGAAGGTGCAGACCTCTATTTACAGACTCATTTTCCTTTTCAGTCATTAAGTAAACAATTTTAAAACACTGGAAATGCAACTCTCATTACAATAAAAGGAAAAGATTCTAATGAAATACAGTAATTCTGATGTATTTTTCAGTGATTTTTATAAACAATCTGACATGAAACATGTCTTCATAGATCAGACCCACTTGGACAAGCTGTTTCTAGCTTCATCTCTTGCTTTGGAACGGACTGTGGATGGTCTGTTTATAGCAGCATTAGATGCAGGAAAGATTTTGTCAAGTACTTTGTAGCGATGAATAGAGATGTTTTGTGGGAGAGAAGGATGTAAAAATTGTCTTTATTTTCTCTCCTAAAATTACCTTGTAATACCAATAAAGTAATTACAAACTGGGGAAAGAATCTCAAAAAAGAGAATAGTAAGCTATTTAGAGCCCTATAGGAAACATAAGACGATTGCTAATGTTCAAACCAGGCTCTTCAAGGGTGTAGTTTATGTGGATAAGCAGCAGTTAACTGTTAATATTTCTGTTTATCTAACTGTACAGCTGCCAATTAAGAGTACTAAGAAATCACTAATTCTAGTTTAAGTATATTAAAGGTTTGTATGAAATAGTCGTGGTAATTTAATATAAAATTTGATATATAATTTAATACAAAATCCTAGAACAATAGGTTAGCAAAGGACTTACTGCTTTTGTGTTATAATATGACCTAAAACCTGATGATCATGGCATACAAGTAACATGAATATAACATTCACATTTAAAAACACATCAGCGTGGCAAAGTCCTGTAATTATAATGTTTAATGTAGTAATTTAAATTAAAGTCCATTATGTCACACATTTTCTTGTTTCATCCATTTGATTAAAGTTTTATGAACTGGACTCACCCAGACTATTCTTCTTTCTTGAAGTGTTTGAAAAAGCTGGAGTAGAAATATATTAAAATGGGTATTCTGCAAATTGCTACTTGCTTGGTACCTCTTTAAAAATGAGTTTAATGGTTTTGTTAGAACTTAATCATATCGTTGTATCATATTTGAGGGGCTTGTAGACATTGGTGTTTAACTTACTAAATAACCTTCTCATTAATGTTTTAAGTTACTAGATTATGATGTAAAACGCAAGTGATAGTAGTATTAGAATCTTAATATGCGTGTGACTGTCATGCAAATAATAATAATACATGTTCTTTAAATATTTGCAGGATCTGGTTTCTCTGTGCAATTTCCATAACTACGATAACTTGAGACACTTTGCAAAAAAGCTTGATCCTCGCAGAGAAGGTGGTGATCAGCGGGTAAGTTAATATGTGCGTTTGGTGAGCATTGCTTGTAGGCATTAGGAGAAATATGGAAAGTTCTTCTCTAAATGCAAAATTGCTCAATGACATGTATTGCATCAAAGCTTTCATATAACCTACCTAGTTTACATTATTAGTGGACACTTACTTGGGTGGACCACACTATCACGGGGTTTTGTATAGTAGAATTTCATACTAGATTTGTAACTCCGTATCATGCAGTTCATCTCCCTTGCTAGACTAAATATGTGGTATCTGATAAAAGTTGCAGAGTCTTACTGTACTGGTTGCCTTTAATAAAGATTTGACCAGCTGGTGGGCCTAACGTTTCTGTGCTGTGCTGCAGTGCATGAGATGTGTTTAGCATTTTTTTGCAGTGATAACTCTGAGACCACAAATCTTGCGAGAGTTGCACAGGCAGTGAATTCAGGTGTTACAGTGCTGTGGATAAGTGCCTGTTTCTAAGGAAGCAGTATGAGCAATCTCTGGGAATGAACTGAATCCACTCCAGCTACAGTACAAAAGAGGAAAGTGTGAGGGAGCTTGAGATAAGGAAAAGCTCTGCTTTTATTATCATTAATGCTTTAACTAAGGCATGAAGATTTCAGTGGGAGAAGACACGGTAGAATGATTTTTAAAGTGCTTCTATTTGCATGTGTACATCTGAAAAATAGCCAATTTGGAATTTGAGTTTTTTATAAATGGAAAAGGGAAAATAGGAGTTTTATGTGAAGAGGTGAGAAACTTGAGTCTGTTAGCTTTGACTGCAAGTATGGATTTTTTTCCTTCAAATACACTAATAAATAATGTATGTTGCTTGAACAACTAGCATTCGTTTGGACCAATGGACTATGAGAATCTCCAGCAAGAACTTGCTTTAAAAGAAACAGTATGGAAAAAAGTGTCACCTGAATCAAACGAGGACATCTCCAGAACCGTAGTGTATAGAATGGAAGGTCGGGGAGAGCAAACCTAAACGAATGGGTTCTAGTTTCACTCAAATCTTCATTTTTAAAAACCCTCAAACATCTCTAGCTTTAATTTGATTTGAATATTGTTTGCCTGGTGTTTCTTTTATATATACATTTTGTGTAAATTCTGTATGCTATACCAAAAAGACTGTCAAAGCTTAAGCGTGGGGGGAAGCACATACAAACAACAAAACCCAAAGCTGTTAACTGACTGTTGTAGTTACGTAAAAAACATTTGCTTAAAAAAAAAAAAAAAAAGAAAGAAAATAAACAGGTAAATCTGAATGTTTTTAAAGATATACCGCTTTTGTGTATATCTGTTTGTTTATATCTGAGAATTTTAAGTAAATTAACTTTAAAGGATAAGCAAGAACTTGTGATGTGTCCTGTGATCAGGTTCAGCATGTAAAGAGAGAAGAATTTGGATTAAACTATAAAGTAAAATAATGTCAGCAGCATACAGGAAGTTCATGGATCTCTAAATTATTAAGTGGAGATAGATTCTGAGTCATGGTATTACCATTTTTTTTTTTTTAATATGAGCTTTCAGATTGTTATGATCGGAAATGGATCCTTTGCCATGCTGGTGAGGTTAATATCTTGTTTGGGTTTTTTTTATCAAACCTTTAATAATTATTAATGCTAAAACTTAAATAAAAAGAACAAAAATGGCTGGGGAGGACTGTGAGAAGGTGGGGGGGGGGGGGAACCCTGCCTTGTTTGCAAGTTGACTAATGCAGCAGAAAGATTTCTGACCAAACTATTTTGAGTGTCTTGCTAGCTGCTTGTGCTGCCAGCTGGTAGCTATGACTCAGAAGTCTGCCTTACTAATAATGCTGTGCTCCACCCTAGAGAGGAATGTCAGCAATCTTGGGTTTAGAGCAGCAACCAACAGAGTAGTGAACAGGAAGTATATTCAGAGGAAAGCAGATAGGTAGATACTATCAAAATTGTTTACAATTAACTTATTTTTCAACTGCTTATGTGTGTGTATGTTCATATATGACAGCAATATTTTTAAAAATTATCACATGAGCAAATTTTTTAAGAGTTATCCATAATTGCTACTTTTTAAAGTGTTAGTGAGTTTGCACCTCTGTCAGCTTGCTGAGAAACAGGACTTGCATTCTTCTACAGGCAATGCATTTGTTCATCTGCACTTGATAATCGTTTTTAGTCTCTTGAGTAGGGTGTAGCTTGGCATGGTGTATGTAAGCTTCAAATAGGCTCAATAGGCAATGCTGGACAGAGGGCACAGACTTGCTAAATTCTTGACATTCTTAATGATGCTAAAAATCTTAGAAAGTTATTCTCTGTAAAGCTTTGCCCTTTATAAGTTTGCAGGTAACTTGATAGGCACTACCCCCAGTACATATCATGCAGCGTCCTGGTTTATACAACTGCAGAAAACTCATCCAAGTAATAATAAATGGTATTTGTTGAGGATTTTAAAAGACGCAGACAGATAATTCCTTAATAACACCTCCACCCCTTCTCTCTCCCCCCTTGCCCGTCTTAGTTACCTAAACCTTCAGAGTGTGTTCTTACGAGAGTTACGCATAAAGGGAGAGTTAGGTTTTTTCCTGCCCCTTTTTTGACCCATCTGAATGTTTATTAATTCAGAAGGATGCATAAAGCAAAGCTAATGTTCTCTGAGAAAGCAGGCTGTTCTTAATTGCTGTTTAGGTTTTGTTAGTCCTGCGTAAACATTTGAAATAAGCTCTGATTAAACCCTGAATAGTCTTCATCTAGTAGGGTGTTGTAAAAGGATGGACTTCCTGTCTTTGAAGCCTAGGATTAAAATATTTAAGCAAAACAATACGGAACATCTATTTTCAGTGAATTTGAAGTCTTACTGAGATGAAGAGGTAAATCTGTGATGCAGATGTTAGTAATATTGTCAGTAATAAATTGCTGAGTAATAGCTGTTTTATACTCTTATCGCTGATGATAAGGTCAGGTTTGTCAGTGCATATCTTGAAAATAAACTGAAGTAAAGGCAAAGTCTTAAATTACAAAAATGTTTCACCTGTTTGAAGATTTTACAGTACGCTAGTAGTTACAGAGACAAAACAAGTATACAGATCCTGCAAAACAACATGTCTTAACCTGAAATACCCTCACCTGCAAGAGGGAAAATAAGGTGACTGCTGATACTGGAAGGTATTTACAGTGATTACATGTTACTAGTTAAATTACTGATTCAATTAAAAAGGAAAGTGTATGATGCAGGACTTGCTTGATCTAATTCTACACATATAATTTTCTGGTTTTTAGTACTATTTGAAGCTAATTCTAAAAATGTGGTTGAAACCCAGATGGAATAATTTTCCATATTCAACTTAAAAATCTTTACCGTATTTATGCTTATCAGTTATCTACAAAACTCGTGGTAGAGACAAGTCCTGCATGGGAGATCTAAAATTAAGGAAACTACTAGCTTGTTAATATGCATAATAAGAATATTTAGGGTACACCTTACACAATCTTTAGAGATAGATACGTGTATATATATATATTACAGTTCTGTAATACATGCTTTTGAAGCCTGTCTCAGAATTTAAGCCAGCCTCTAGCCAGGAGAGGTCAGGAGGAGGTTCCTTATTGTGTAACTTGCCCACACTTAGTGTTTTGTTCTGGCCTGCCATGCCTGCAGATGGCTTGTACTGGTGGCAGGGTACACAGGAAGCGGGGGAGCATGGTTAGGCCTGCCATGACATCTTACCTATGTCTACGTTGTGTTTGGTGAGCGGGTCTGAAAGAATGCGGTGATAGAGGCTAGTCATTGAATGTTTTGAAGTCTGCAATGGTTTTAGTGTTCACCTGTGCTACAGTAATAGCAATTCTTGATATTCAAGCATTTTAGCTGTTTGTTTGTTTTTCTTTGTCAGCATCATTAACATTTCATTAGAAATGTAAATGCTTTTTAAAATTTTACTTTAGCATTTGTGTTGTACCTTTTGCCTCAGTTGTTAAGTTACCTGTCTCGTTTTCCATTTTTCATTTGCATTGTACGTTATTTATGTATCTCGATTTCCAGCATGCTTATTTTTGTATTGTTTAATAAATTTATTTTAAGCTGATTTTTATTGTATTTTTTTTTCTCTCAATGGAGAACAGATTTGCTCAAACACGTTTTTGAGACTGGAGGTGGTGAGATAGTGAGCACTCCGTTCTAAGAAAGATAAAGTTCTGGAGAAGTAGGTGGAATAAGCAGATTTGGTTAAACCAGCCATTGAAAACCTTCCTAAGATTTCTTAAACACCTTGTACAATAATCTAGTTATTTTTCTCTTTGAAAAATTTGAACTATTACCTTAGAAAGTTGAAAGCAAAAGTCAAAGTAGGAGAACTTTCTCACCATTACTTTTGATTATAAATGTCATGGTGTGGTAGGATATTAATGTCACTGCGCAGTTGTGTGGTTTTGAAGATACTAATTCAGTCACTGGGAGAATACGTGGGTAAATGGTATCAGTGCCATGGTAGTAACTGTTGATCCTGAGCATCATGACTTGAGCAGTATAGCTTGTAATAAGTCATGCTTAGCAAGAATGGTCTGAAAACACAGCCTTGTAGTAGCAACTGTGGGGTCTGAACAACAGTTAGTTGAATCTGGGTTCCTGGCAAAGCACTTGCCCTTTGTCATAGGCTTACTTTTTTTTCCATGAAAATTTATTTGAGATACTAAATAGTAGACATATTTATAATGTGAAGGTTCCAAGGCAAGATTTTTTCACTAGAATCATGCCTATACTGAGTGTGGCCGTAACTATTGATTTAGCTTTTCTGGTAGGTTATTTTATAAACTGCAGTTACTTGTACGACATTTCTAAAGGTAGCTGTATGTTTTATTGTACATAAAATATCACATATCAGAAGAGTTTATTCTCTAAAAGCCATAAAGAAAAGGAAAAGTAGAAGAGTAGTAAGTACAAAGAGAGAACCACAGGTGATTTACTGTAGAATTAGTTTGGCTCTTACTGGTTTTCATTGTGCATTTGTGTCAAAAGACCAGTGGGGTGGGTAGACGAATAAAAAGCAATGGAGTCAGAAGGGGGTGGGCGGGAAGGGGATAGAGAATGTTGGGTTTCCAGTTGTTCTTATTTCTCTCGGTCTTGATACATACATGTCATTGATGTGTGGTAGTTAGCTGTGAGCAAAGTAGTAAATGATGAGCGTCATAGTTTATTATAATTTATATCTATTGTTTTAGTATCCAAAACATTGTTTGTAGGTTTTTACTATTTTATTTTTTTAATTTTCTTTAAATATTTCCGTAGTTTTCTGGCAGGAGTTCAGAAGCAGTTATTCTAGTGAAAACAGACATTTTTCCAGCAGAGTTCTTCCTGGCTTGACTGAATACAGCTAATGATTTATCTTTAGTTCAGGGTCTCTTGAGGAATTTGAATGTCACAAATGTCCATAGTAGTTGCAGGGATGGTAAGAAGCTTTTAATCAGGTAGAAATCTAATGTGATCTAAAGTTTAGTTATTTTGTCATGCTAGTATCTTGTCTGTTCCACACCTCTTACCCAGTCTAGAAAATGCATGATTAAGTAGTATGTATAATGATGTGCTTTTAAAGGGTGGGTCATGAAGAACCTCACTTTCTGTCTGTTATTTGTCCTGGTGTGTTGAATAGTTGGTTGCATTCTACATTGCCTACTTTGAATCCAGTGTGCTTTTCGAATTACCATTTCCTCATTCTAGAGACTGTTGCGTGCAAAATAGAAATGCCCCGTTTCCCTCTGGTTTTCATGCAGTTAGAAGTTACTTTATTACTAGTATCTAATATTGTTTTATGCAGATGTTATCACTTGAACACTTAGAATTTGGAAGTTGGCTGCAGTTTTTCTTTCAAGACCTGCTATTCAGTTAATTCTGAGAATTCACGTGCATTTCTTCTGTGCATAGCAGAAGTGTAATGGTTACATCTGAAGCTGCAGTTTAACTAGATAAAGGCCTACAGTAGAGTTGAGGATGGCAGAAGTGTGGTGGTGGCAAGTTGGTTGTTGTGCTTCTGTGGGATTTTGAGAGGGGTTTTTTCGTGTGATGATTTTGTTTGCTTGCTTGTTTTCTCCCACCGTTTGAACTAGTTTAAACAGCGCTTATTTGGATAATGAAGCTGACATGGATGCAGGATCTAGAGCTAGAGCAAGGCTGTTAATCAACTGGACCATGCAGATTTTCCAAAAGGAAGAGATAGGCGTATTTACATGTTGGGAGAATAACAGGCATTTTGACACCTCTGCGCTAAGGCTGATGAGGAAAACAGGGTTGGAGGAAGGACAAGTGGAAAAGGAAATAATTCTGAATGCTTTTCTACCCTCAAAAATGTTCCAGCCCCAGCTGTACTTTCATGTGTTTCATTTATGCAGCGGGCATGTGAGAGAGCAGATCTCTTGTAAAGTAACGCTTCCTGTGTTAGCTGCTGCTCTGCTCTGGTTTTGACCCAGCTGGCACATAGCTGGTGCTTTCTGTGCTGTCGTCTGCATGCTTTTCTGATACCAGTTACGCTTGCAGAAGGCAAAAGCTGTCTTCTGCATATCTTCGTTCCAGATTTCCTTTGACCCCTTTATCTGACAGTTACAGCGGATGTTCATCAGTTAAATAGCACTATTATTTTGTAAATTTGGGGCAGCAGGTAGTGCCTCTCCTCTTAGAGGTCAGTGTGCATTCATTTCATAGTTACTTGGTCAGACTTAGAATAAAGTCTGACATGCCCTCTCATCCCACCCCATATTTGCACTTCTGTTAATCTGGCGTGATTTTTCGGTGAAATTGCTTGACTTGATTCTTATTTTTACATTGTTGAATATTCTGGAAATTCCAGGTAATTGTTTTGCTGATACAGTCAACAAATAGCTGTTGTTTTCTTTGGAATGTTCTTCAATAGCGAAGTGCTATTGTTAATTAGGCTTTTTACTTTGGTTGCCAAAGAGCTGGTATGGAGAATTTAAAGTATTCAGGTGTTACTGCAAGATTATTGTGCGCACTGTAAATGGGCGTTTTATCTTCATACTCTGTCTTAAATCAGGCCAGTTGTACTTCACCTGGCGCAATCACATGACCCAGTGCAAGAGATTCGACTGACTATCATCAGCCTAAGAATGAAACCATGGGATCATAGAGCGTGGAAGGGATCTCTGGAAATCATCTACTCCAACCTCATGCTTACAGCAGGATCTAGTCGGTTAGATCATGTTGCTCAGGGACTTTGCCGGTCAAGTGTTGAACACCCCCAAGAATGAGGTTTCTGTAATCTCACTGGGTAATGTTCCCAGTGCTTTACGACTTCCAGCAAATAATATTTTTCCCGAACTTCCAGTTGAAATTTTCCTTTTCTCCAGCTTATGATGATGACATTCACTGTGGAAATCTGTTGGCCTTTAGGGAGTCCTAGAAGTGGTGTAGCTAGAAATGGCTTTTGGTCAGTAATAACTAACATTTTCACCTCTTGCTGTATTTTTCTCCTGGATCCTCATTTTTTTTTTTGTGCTCTTTATATCACTGAAAATAGAGTGATTTAAGGATTTGAAAAGGCCAGCTTCCCTTTTTATTTTTCTACTAAAGCGTAACAGGCTAAGTGCAAACATGGAAGTATGTTATTTGCTGAGGGACAGCATGTTACTATTAGGACCCCTTGTGATCAGAGCGCTTATCAAAACAATGAACTGAGAACACGAGTGATAGGAAGAGATAATGTTGCTTGCTTCCTGTTGATGTCATTCACTAGTCCAGCTTTTTCCTTGAGGCAGGCAACTTTATTGTTTGTTCAGGAATTCATTCAATATCTGTCTTTTGGCCCGATAGACGTGGTTTTGCTTTTATGCGCAGCTTAGGCTTTCTGTATGGGAAGTGCATTTCACACTTTTAAAGGATTGTTAAGCTTCTCCAGCATCTAATTATTGCAAGAAAACTAATTAAAATGTCCTCTCTGTCTGAGACTAAACTATTAAGATCAAGCATGTTCAATATAACCCCACCTATGCCATTGCAAAAAAGAATTGAGAGCTACGATTGAGGACATGGAGGAGCAGCTAAAACAGCTGAGTATATTTTGCCCCATATACCAAAGGCTGATGGGGAATAAAACAATCTGGAAATAAAACCATGGAGGCAGAGCATCTGTTTAAGCTAATGAATATATCTCATGCAACAAAAGTAGATACTGAATAAATAGTCTAAAAATTGTAGAAACTTGCTCCTAATAGTTTAGAAACAAACCTCCCAACAAGAATAGAGGACGAATTTCTGGTAAGATTTTCCCTGTTCTCCTGTCAGCCTGTGGGGTGTAGTCAGTCTCTTGCTAGAAAAGGATCTTTTGAGAACATCCCCCTCTATCTGGGGCATAATTCCAGCTCCAGGTCCCGCAGTTAGGAGTAAACCGTTGTCCATAAATTGCAAAATACCTATAGCTGGGGAAGTGGGAGCACTGCTCTGCTGGGTTGTGTGTATATCAGTTGTAGTCAATAGGGCCTTGGAAAGGCAGACATTCTTTTGTCCTGTCAGCTTAATACAATTAGTGTCACTAAAGCACCCATCACTGTTCTGCTTTATTTGTGTGATTATTGTTGATCCAGGCCTTTGGTTCCAGATCTTCCAAATCTAGCAGTGTAAGTAATGTCTGTATCCACTACTTCAAAGGCTCCTGGGTTTTGTTTCCTGCATCCAGAGTTAACTAGTCAGTCCTCATTCCCCCTGTTAAGGGTTCTGTATATATTCTGCATGCTTTTTGTTGCAGAATTGTTTCAGGGGTTAGCCCATGAAAAAGGACTGAACGGGCGCTACCGAAGTCTGTATCAGGAGACAGTGATCACCCTAAGATTCCTGTAATAGTTTACTGCAAGAATTATTATTCTACCATTTTGGAACTAGCAGTCATCATAATTTACTGACAAAACATTATTTCATTGTGATAAGAAGTGCTGAAAAAGTTTGACAGCAGAGTAAGTTAAAGCCTTTGAGAGGCTCATTCATTTTCTTCTATGTAAGTTTGATGCTTTAGACATGGCAGCAAGATTCGTATATTCCCATCCAAGTTACTGATGGTAAATGCAGACCACCTAAACCTGAAAATTTGCCTGCTCTCCATCTTCTGTCTTGGCGGGTGGAAAGTCTTTATGCCTCTTTATGCCTTAAATGTTCCTCTTGATCTAGTAAAATTTTTTGTTGCAATAATTTGTCTACGTACTATTCCTTTGTCATGCCTTTCATGGCAAACAACACAGCAGTAACATCATCAGGACAGGAGCCAGGTTGGGTTTTTCTATTACTTCCTCTTGTTAAGTCATGGTTCTCTGGAACTGCCTGATTGACTGCAGTTACTCTGACTTGGTTTTCCTTACTAGGTTTTATTTTGCTTGCTGGTATGATTTATGAGTTTATTAATGTTCATGAAATATGAGTCTGGTGTGGTTTTGTTTGGGTTTTTTTAAGTGGAATCAGCCAGCTTTAGGTCTTCAGTCTGGTGAAAGGCCATTAAATCTTCATCTTTTGGGGAGTCTTGTCAGTAATATGCTTAATTCTGTTGTCTCCAAGAGTAAAACGTGTGTTAATTCATTTATACCAGAAGAAATCAGAAACAGCAGGTGGAACCAAGCATGACCATGCTAATTGTAATCTAGTCAGGGCAGTTTTGATACTCAAGTTTCTCTCCTTTTCCCAGTATTCAAACCTTTTGGAGACAACATAATCATCCCCAAAGCAAAGTTCATAGGTGTAAAACAAAGGATAACACATCTGAAAGCAATTGTCAGTGAACAGCACTTGAGATAAGCTGCTCATCTGCCAGACTTGTCTATTTGCCTGAGCATGCACGTGCATGAGGAAGGAAGCTCTCTAGTCAGTACATCATCATCTAATCCCTGATGAAGCTTCATTAGTTACTGAAGACCTCCAGTGTTGAAGAATTTACAGGTGGTCATCTGTCAGTTTTTCAGGGCTATCTGTGACAGAGCGATATTGGCCGTGTCCATCCTAGTACCTGTTCTTAATACTGTGTACCATAGTTGTGTATAAGGGAATCTTGAGGCCTTTTTGCAGGAATTGTCTTCCAGCTGCAAAGGTTTCCGTTCCTGGGATCTTGCAGTCTGATACTAATGGAGTCAGTGGCTCTTAGTCTTAAGCTCTGACTTGAGTGGGTTTTCTGTGTACCCCTTGAAGCAGTTCATCTTTAATGATGGTTCTCTCTGCTAGGAGGGGGAAAGACAAACCAGCCATGCACTGGTCTTACCACAAGGTTTCCCGCTGTCATGCTGAGTTCCCCCTGCCTCTGCACAGGACAAGGAGAAGCTGCCTCATCCATGCACCTTGGAAGTTCTCGCAATATTATGTAAGATTTTCTAGCTTAGTATTAGTTTGAATGCCCTGATTCTTGTGGGAAAGGCTTGTATGCAGGGCTTCAACTAAACTTTGGTAAGTGTGACCCACTGTCCACCTCTGGAGTCAGTTATTGGTGAAGGATCGATTCTCCTGCCTCTGCTGGGAGAGGCAGGGGTTGGGAGTGCGTGAGCTGAGAAACATGGCTGGCCAAAACAGCCTTGGCTCACCTCATTGGGTTTACACATCTCAGGAATGGAATTAAATGGGCATGGTCTTTTTGAAAGAATCTCAGTTCCTGAAGGTAAGTAGATGTTTCACTTAATCTAGTAAACATTTTGTTAAATCATGTAACTCGATTTGTTTTAATTAAATAGTCTTATCTTATCTAATTTTAACAATCAGCTTGCTGGTACTTTAGAATTAATTGGTAGCCATAGCTATAAATAATGAGTCATTGCAAATTCACAGTGTTTGTTGTAATGAAATTAGATCTCTGCTGCTGTAGCTTGACATCTTCAAGGACAGTTCAATCAGTGCTGTTGTTACTGTCTTTCAGGCACTTGAGCTAAACCAAGCATGTTATAAAGTAGGCTATTACTTATGGATTCAGAAACTATATTGGAAATGTATAGTATTTTAAACTTCATTTACAAGATACTATATCTCCTTTATCACTTAAAATGATGAGAATTAAGTATAATGATCTGAGTATGCAGTCAGTTGTAGAACTGAGCTCAGTCCTGTCTATGATTCTTGCTTTTTTCCTGTCTGAGTTAAAGGATGGTTTTTTGACACTTTGAAGAGCTTGCATCTCCTGCCTGTTAGTCTTTAAGATTAATTAGCTTTTTCACAGGTAGAGAGACATTGTTTTGAGGAATACAAGTGAGAGAGACTCTTTCCAGAAGTATGTGTCCGCTTGATGGCCGCTTATGAGCAAGAAGTTTGTATTGGAAGAGGTGAATTCTGGTTTAGTCTGTCTTTCATGGCTCCAGATGTGATTGAAAGAAGAAGTACCTTTTGCTTCCAATTACTGCTTCCTCTGAACTTGTTAGGCTTTTAACATTTTATGCAAAATAGCACAGTAACAGACCAGAAAAGATGTACAAACAGGGTACTGGGCTAGTTTGTAGGAAGTATCATTTTTAGATGCTTTTAAATACCTAGAGTAATTTAAAGTATTTTTAAAAAAAGGACTTCATGCAGACAAGAAATGCTATTTACTGTAAAATCATAGAATGGTTAGGGTTGGGAGGGAGGAAGGCACCTTAAAGACCAAAATGGGGCATTGTTTTTGCAATTTTGGGTGGCATAATCTAGCACTCTAAATTTTCTGACCCATCTCTAAAAGGCTTGGGTCTGAAGGAAGCAGGAATAGTGGAAATCCATTTGGAACCACCAGGTGAGTAGGGAGTGAGAGGGAAACCATCTCTACTCAGCCTTCAACTGCAGGAAGGCTGCCCTTTTCCTTTTGTGACTTCAGCCCATACGTTTTCCAGTAAAGGAGATTGGCAGTTGTTCTCAAGTTGAAGGAAGGAATTTATTGTTTCTATTTTTTTAGTTTGTTTTTGCCTTTTTTCTGGTGTTGAGAGAAATCTTCAATGTATATACTTGATTTAATTTAATGTTCTTACATTCAGCTACATACATAGCTTCTGCGACAAGTACTAAGATTGAGCTGTCAGTACAAGCTTGTTTGTACGTTAGTGCTCCTGTGTCTGAATTGAACTTAGTACTCCTTGCTCTGTTCTCAGATTTAAGCAGACACTTTTAGGATCATAGAAGTCTTTTTCGTCAGTGTGTACCAGCCAATTCAGAAATGTACGAAGTCAGAAGAAGAAAATGACCAACTTCATTCTGAAAGACTGAATTTGGATTTGAAACAGTTCTAAAAGCTGAATTGCAATAAGACATCTAAAATCTACTGTTTTTTTTCCCAGCGTGATACTTGATTAAAAAAAGATAGATCACAGGATCCCATAGTTTTCCTGCTGAATTGATCTGTTTGTTAGAAAAAGTACCTGTCTTGTAACTTTTCCTACTTTCTTCTTACTCTATCCAAAGTGCGCTCTGATGCTGAGGGCAGAGGTGGTAGCTGCAGTGTTAGGCTTCTGAATTCTCTTCTCTGGAAACTCTCTGGAAGTTGTCTCATGTCCTTCTCTCTCATGCCCTTACTTGCTGCCTGCTAATTGGGCATTCAGTTCATTTCCCATAACCTGCTTAGTTGCTTTTAGCAGCTGCTGCCTGCTGCCGTCCTGATCTGTCATTGATCAGTACTTTAAAGGTCAAAAAACCCTTTCAACTTAGAAAATGATTCAGTACATTGTATCATTTTTAATAAAGTGTAAATTCACGAAAAAGCAGGAATATTACCTAAAACAATGTGTTCCTTGTGTTTCTGTTTGATCAACTCGACTATCCAGACGCAGTAAGGGTCTGTATGTAGGTTACAGAGCACTGTAACAGGTCTTGCAGTCATAAATGCAATTAATGCATCTAAGTGATGCCACACTGGAAGCTGTTAGTGCTGTACTACCGTCTGATATGGACACAGGGAGACAGGGAAGCTCTTATATGAATCCAGGGGAATAAATACCTGGCTCGCTGGCTTGCCTGAGTTTTTTGCAGCTATTGCAGCAGACTTGGCTTAAGGCTGCTTTGGGTACATTAATGTGAAAACACAGCCTCTTGTGTGGCTGCAGTTTAGATGTAACTCACGGGACATGCAGCTTTCAGTGTATACATGGATGGTGTTTGAACATGGCTGCTGAGAACTAAGGCAGTTACCGAGGAGTAAATGTTTCATGAGTCTTAGTTTTCTACAGGCAGCACAAGCTATGTGGGTAATTGCTGTGCAAGTGGCATTTCAAGTCAATTCCACCAGAGAGACTCCAAAAATAAACTCTGTGGTAGCAACTTTGAAAGTCACTGTTGCAGCTTTGGCTCCAAAAATAAGTGCAGCAGCCGCAGCTCGTAAAACTAAAGGAGCTGGGTATCATCAGCATCCTCAGTCCTGAGTTGTGAGGAGGAGCTTGCACCACCTAGAGGAAAAGAAATGATAGTTGAGGTGTTACAAAATGGACTGGAATGAAAAAACTACAATCTTGTTTCTGAGTTAGTTTCAAAGCACAGAAGAGTAAATATTTGCAGATTCCTCAAATTGCATGAGGAAGCAAGGATCAGATGAAATGGAAGAAGATGAAATGGAAATTTTATGGAACAGCTAGCCTTGTTTGTATTTTCAGGTATTTCTGTGTGTCATTAATGTATGTGTATGCATTAATTTAATCACATATCCTAAAATTACTTATCCTATAATGGGAACAGAGATTTTCCCAAGGAATGCCAGCTTTATAATCTTGTTACAATCCTTGTGTTGGTTTAAAGTTAGAGCAAGAGGCTGAGTTAGCAGTAGTTGGCGTTAGGTTGCTGTAGAGCCAGGTGGGGTCTGTTGATCACTTTTACTCAAGCTGAAAGACTTACTTTTGCATGCTTCAGAAAGTCAGAGAAATTGCCTTACCAAACTTAGAGGCAGGTAGCGTTGTGGCTTAATGCAGAGGCTGTTGAGAGTGCCTTCATCGACTGCCCACCCTCTCAGGGGCAGAACCTCCCCAGCACCCTCTCAGGATGCTTCAGAGCTGGCCCTCTTCTGGGTGGCACCTAAACTAGTCTGGGATTGGGTGAATAAAGCACAGCACGTAGGTTTGGGTGTTGTATCCTGGCAGAATGCTGGCACTGGGGTGGGGCATGCGGTAAGCATGGTATTTGCATCTCAGCTGTGGAGTGGAGGTGATGCTTAGCTGTGCTGGGAGACCTCTGCTATGAGCTGTTATGTCTGCACTCCTCCAGCGCACCATGGACATGTAAATACCAGTATCAGTTCTTCAGATATGCTGGATGTTAGAGATCTGTTTGTGCCAGACTGAAAACTAGCTGTTTTAAAAGCTCTAAGAGACTTCACTGGGAAGGTAGAGTAATACTTAAGTGCTTTTGACAAACTCATGCTGTTTTGCTTAGATACTTCTTTACAGTTCAGCCGTAGTTTTTACTCTTGAAAGTAAATGTTTTGCTTTTAAGTAGTAACCCTCACTTTATTTCATGGGCAACAGATTACAGAGATACTGACTTACAATTAAGTTTTCTTTCCCTACAAAATACAGCTTACCTTAATGCGGAGGAATAGCGTTTTAAAGGAAAACTGGCTGTCTCCTCTGGACTTGAATGGTGATTTATTTTTTTCCCCAACACAAAGAGTCAATATTTGCAGATTCTAGAGTTATTTTTGCACTTTCCTCAAATTACACGAGGAAACAAGGATCAGTAGTGTGGAAAATAGGCTAAAGAGGTGGGGGGAGAAAGTCCTGAAGAAGAAATGGCTCTGCCTTGTTAGCAGATCCTGGAGAGCAGATGCTGGCTTACTGCACATCAATTGTAAATACAAAAGCGGTCAATTGCTTTAAAGTAAGTGGTCCTATCTAGTGTCTGAATGTGCAGACACTCTGAGATTCATCCCTGGTTTATTTATGTCCTTTCAGGGATTATTTGCATTCTAGGTTTAATTTCGAAGTTGAAGCTTCAAAATTCATTTTGGGCAGGTTTGGCTTTTGGTTTTTTACAATTCTATTTTGAAACCTTACATGAAGGGAGAAAGTAATCTAGGGGCTGTGCTTCAGTGTTGCTGAATTATAGGTTCAGTGTGTAGAACTGGGTGGCTGAGTTGTTTAAGTTGTGCTCTAGATTTACTTTCTCTGCTTGTTTATGTAGGTCACCACTGCTGTTCCAGAATTTATGCTGGCATCTTGGATTTCCAGATTTTTTTTCCTTTTGATAAGTTTCTAAAAAGCTGCAGTTTTTCTGGAGAGCAGGAGGAATGTGATTGCTTTTTGCTGCATACTCAGATGGCCATCATCAGGAGATGATCTTTAGGAAAAGTAGAAGAGCGGTGACTGTGAGGTTGAATTTCTGTTGATTTTGGAGCTTTCGCTCTATGCAAACCCTTTTGTCTCATGTAAACTCTTTGCTCCTGCCTTACTTGTTGGTACTTGGTCATTTGTGCAGGTCAAGAGAACAGGAAGAGTTTATAGCAGTCAGTCTCTTCCCAGTATGAAACATTAATCCTTGTTCACTGGACAAGCACGCACCTTGGATGGCTTAAAAATCTATTTTCTGCCTTTCAGCGTTAATCCGGCACTGAGCTGGATTAGTGATGCCGTGTACTGATAACAATGGGTGTGAGAGCTCATCATGCACAGCAGCAGCTGTGGCTGTGGGTGTAGGGGCACCTCAAGGTCTCTTGGCAAGCAGGGTCTTCAGTCGTGTCCACTGTGTCAGCATGACCCAGCTGCCAGATGGGGTGGGAGAGGAGAGACCGTGTAAGAGAAATTACTGAGCACTTGGTGCTCTTGTCTTTCTCCTTGTTGTCACAGTGTGCTGCCAGGATCTGCGGTTTTGGAATAGCGTAGGATCACCATGGAATCACAGCCTGGTTTGGGCTGGAAGGGACCTTAAGCTCATCTAGTTCCAACCCCTGCAACGGGCACGGACACCTTCCATTAGAGCAGGTTGCTCCAAGCCCCTGTGTCCATCCTGTCATTGAACACTGCCAGGGATGGGGTAGCTACAGCTTCTCTGGGCAAACCGTTCACCACCCTCACAGTGAAGAATAATTTTGGACTGGCTTCTCATATAATTTATATGAGAAGCAAATTGTGCTCCATCATCCTCGGCTGTCAGTGCAGGTGCCAAAGGAAAATGGCCATGGTATCGTGAATGCAGACTGTGTGCTGCAGCGTTGGTAGGCTTTAGTGGTGTGGAGAGCTGTGCCTCAGACACATCCAGACAAGTCAGTCTCGTTTCTCTGGTGCATTGTGCACTGATGAAGAGCCACAGAACTTTATTCCCACTTCAGTGGGTATTCCACCTCTCCTGCAGCTGGAAGCATTTGTCAGGGTCTGGGTGGTGGGGTGTTGTGCACCAAGACTCTTGCTTATCTGGAACCTGCTCTGAGATCTCAGGGCATCAGGACCTGGGGTCAGTATGACAGTTGCTTGTCATTAGGAAAGTCCTGAGCTGCAAGGGCTGAAGCTTATATCCCAATTTATCTCCATACCTCTGTGCTGACAGGACAAGGGGTAACGGGTTAGAATTTAAATGGGAAGTTTAGATTGGGTATAAGGAGGAAATTCTTTCCTGTTAGGGTGGTGAGGCACTGGAATGGGTTGCCCAGGGAGATTGTGAGTGCTCCATCCCTGGCGGTGTTCAAGGCCAGGTTGGATGAAGCCTTGTGTGGGATGGTTTAGTGTGAGGTGTCCCTCCCCATGGCAGGGGGGTTGCACCTAGATGATCTTGAGGTCCTTTCCGACCCTAACTATTCTATGATTCTATGATTCTATGTTTAAAACCCACTCTTCAAGCCATTTAGCAAGGAGGAAAAGGTTCCCAAAAGGAAACACTGCATCCCAATTTAAGCACAAAAACATAAGACATAAGAGAGTGGTGGTTTTTTATCTTAACTAGCTCTACTATCTCTTTTTTACCTCCCCTTGTTGTATTTGAACCTGTTGGCACACTGGGTCTGGTGCATAGTAAAGTTATGATATGGCAAAGTTCTTGAGAAACAATATGCATTCAAACAACCTGTTTTCTCCAGCATTTTGACCATCTTTTTTGATAGCTAACCTGTGGCACTGTCCTTAAACATTATGGAAAGCACACTGGAAAGATTGTTTGCCACCTGAAGAAACAGAAAAGTTGGAATTAATCCTTTTTTAGGCTGTAAATTCTGTGATGTTTTCAAAGGAATTGTGTGTGTGTGTGAGCTCTCTCAGGAAGTGGGACACGGTAGGAAATTAAAATCCAGATTCCGTGACCTTTTTAGCGAAGAGCTTCCCGTGGAATTAGTCCTGCTCTAAGCTAAATTAATTTTTCTGATGGATTTGTGTTCTTTGCGTGCACAGCTGTCTGGATTTTCCCTCTCCTGACCCAAGCAGCATACGGAGCAGTGGCTTGCTGGAGCCATGGCAGTGATAGCAGTGCAGGATGGATGGCCCTGTAGCAGCAGGGACACACAGGCAGGTGCAGAGCGTGGGCTGGCAGGGTCAGCTTGCTTGGGTTTGGTTGTTTTATAGCAACACTGGAGCATTTGAGCCAGTGGGCAGAAGGTGCCAGGTCGCTGTTTGTTTGCAGCAAGACCCCAACAGTTCAATTCCATCTCTGGGCCTCGGTTTCCCATTCTAGTGCTGTTAACGATAGCAGCTTGTTCTCTTGTGGAGTGTTTGGAGAGATCTTGTGTTGATAGCATTAGAGTAGGCAGTGATACATGTTCTGTTCTTGTACATTTAAAGTCCTCTGAACCAGACTGTGTTAGGAGAAGTGAGCCTCATCTCAGCCTTGTACGGGGATTTGCTGCTAGCCATCATGAGACTGAGACTATTGAGTAAGTCATCTTGTGTGGGCTGGATTTGGGTGTGCAGCTCAGCTAGGAAGGACTAATTTGTTACGAATACTCCACCAAGGCTGTTCCCACATACCAGTCAAGCCTTTCAGATCAATTAATGTATTGAAATTTTGCTTGTGGTAAGTAACCTCAGCACATTAATGCTGAAGTTAAAGTGATACTTTCACTGGGGTTTTCAGGTTGGTACCCTGAGAATTGACAACCAAAGACTACCATGTCCTACCAAAGAACTTTGATAATGTGTTCACAGTGAAATGAGGGACAGCGATGCACTTGCTGAAACACCGGGGCAGCCAGCGTGTTTTGCTGCTCTTCTTCCATTCCTGTGCAGTTGGCTTCACATCCCAATCCTGCTGCTT